>NC_069783.1:126126260-126428504 GCF_027406575.1 Nycticebus coucang | reverse complement strand
TTTGTAAAACTTGAGTCTGCCACTATCAGTTTGACAGCTCCCTTACTTAACAGACTTTTCTACTAACACTAACTATGAATATAAACAAATAAGTTTTTTTATATTGTAGAATAAGATATGTCAACATTTGGAAGAGCTACATGATTTAGAGATCAGGATTTTCCAAATGAATAACTTATGATGCCACAGAATTATGGCATCATGTAAAAGACAAAAGGTCCATTCAAAGTAAGATAAATGGATGTTAATGTAACGGAATTGGAGAAACTTGTCAATATGGTTTCAGACTCCATACTGTAACTAATGTTTAAGAAACTATCACTTGTTAAGTTCTGCTACAGTGTGAAAGAAGAATATACACAATTAATTGAAAAGGGCTATTAAAAAACAACTTTCTTTTTAACCTCCTATGTACACCCTTACTATCTTTATACTTAAAATCATCCCCCTTTTCTAAATTATTTGGGGTTTGAAAAAATACAATTATTTCTCAAAAAAAAGTTGTTTATATTAAATGTAACAGATTACATTTAAGTTAGCTAACTTAAGAATACTTTTCTTAGTTTTATTTTCTAATATGGTAAATATCAATAGATATAACTCACACGAACAAAAGCTCTTTGGGGTCCTTAAATTTTAAGAGCACAAAGGGGTCCTCAGACCAAAAAATCTAAGAAGTGCTGATCTACTGGAACATTCAACCAGGCTAACAGTGGTCCTCTCTGGGTGTAAGATTAAAAGAAACTGCCAATTATATTTTTCTAAATATTCTGATTTAAATTTGAGTAAACTTTTTTTGTAATAGGGGAAATAAAATATTCAAAAAAGAAAAAAGCAATGTAGAAATATATTCTATTTCTAATGTTTAACATATTGGATAGAAAAGCTGGTCAAAGTTTTGTATTTTCCCCATGTTATAAATATTACTGAGAATATTTTATTTAATTCAAACAATTTCAAAAGTTTATAACATATAGGCTATAACTGCATTTTTATTTTAAAAAAATTTAAGCATAGAAAAATGCTGAAGAATATTTCCCAAACCATTAACTAACAGGGGTTATGTCTGGGTCAGTGACTGGAAATAATATAAGGGGTTTTTTTTGTTTGTTTGTTTGCTTTGGGATTTTCTACTTTTCTAGAAGAAAAAGAAGAAATATAATAAAAAGTAAATAGCTCCCGCCAAAAATAAACATTCATGTCCAAAAATCAAAACAAACAAAAATACAATGTCTGGTTCTCTAGTTTTGCTCAATAAAAATGCACCCATGAATGAAAGAGCAAGCCCAAGGAAGCAGAGTTAGCCAGGACTGAAGAAGATCCAAACCCCATAAACATCTTCTCTCTTCCCCACCCCCAAGTCAAAGTCAATTACCTTTCCAGGTTGTAATACTCAAGCCACATGTTAGCGTACTTGGCGTTGCCTTTGGTCATAATGCTATCCCAGAGTTCCCGAGCTTTCTGCATATTACTGCACAGTCGAGCCTAAAGTGCATTATTAGACTCAGTTAAGAAAAGACCCAAACCTTATGACATCAACACCTGTCACAAAATATACTCCAAATAGCATAACTATCGGTGTGACATAAATCCTTGGACACTCCCCAGACCTCCCTCCAGTAGTAACAGGCCCAGCCCAACCACTCTAGCCTTTTTGCAGGGATAAGCCTCAATCTGTCTGCCTGTGCCTCTCGAGAAGAGAGCATGGAACCCATAGCACTCAAGTACTGGATGGATATTTGGCGGTGAGGGGGAGGGGTCCCCTCCCTCTCTTACCAAGTTGTTATTTGATTTCTTGTTTTTACCAAACTTAACTACAAGTGTTTGAGAGGCAATACACAAAAAGGATTATCTAGTATTAAATGTCTGCTCTGCCACTTACAAACTTGAGCAAATTACTTAATTTCTGTTTCCTCATCTTTAGAATGGTTACAACACAAACATCTCGTACAGCAACTATCTGACAAATGTTAGTTTCTTCAACCTCAGTCCTTGGAGGATAAAACATGATCAGAATTCTGTGATGCTATTTATCCACCAGCCGATCAAGGCAGGTTCCATGTCTTACTCTCCTTGGTGCCCCTGCTGATCAGTCAAACTCATGTGTCTTCTACACTAGATGAAAGCCCTACTAGCACAGGGACTGTGCCTTATTCCCCCACCACCTGGTATAGTGCTGGCAAACAGCACATGCTCATTACATTCTCACAAATGAAGGCTACATAAGTTCAGGCTGGGAGCTAACAGGTTCACCAAGATATAAACAAATGCACACCCAGCTAGACAAATAACATGAATCCTTGCAGTGTTCTAGATCATTACCTGGGAGTCTGATTCAATTTTAATTAATGTTTAATAAGATGCTATTAAACAAAAGTCCTTCAAAGGCAGATGAAACTGGCAGATTTGTCCAAAAGATTTTTACCTCAATCCTAGCCCAGTTCTGCATGATCATGCAGCTTGGATCACCACTCTCATTGAAACCTGCAAGGATGTAATTAATCAAAATTAGAAAGCACCTAAAGAGACAAACAGCCTTTAAAAAGGCACATCAACCAAGAACAGGAAATACAACTGGGCGAAACAGCAGGTTACGAGGTTATAGCATACTTACGCTGTTCTACCTCCTGCTTCAGATACTCCAAAGCACGACTGAATGTGGCCCTCAACTCTTCCAGCTCTTTACTGGAATCTGTTGGAAATTGCAAAAAAAAAAAAAAAAAAAAAAACAACTTTATGAAACTACGGCAACTGTCTTTATTTTTAATCCTACATTGAAACTGTCAGGAAACCCATTATATACCTGGCATCAGGCAGGAGACAGATATAACACTGCCAGTTCCTGCTCTCATCATAGTAGGGGAGAAAGAAACTGAAACAGAGTACAGTATGGACAGCACAATGACAAAGATGAACACAGGGTGCAGTGGGTGGGATGGCAGCAGAAGGGGGTCTCCTGAGCCAGGGTGAAACGGGCAAACAGTAAGGAGAATGGCTGCAAGCTATCTACATGAGGTTAACAGCTGACATGAGTGTCCAAGTACAAACTAGGGGTTTTCTGGCTGCTTTGTGGGGAAGGCCAGAGAATCCCGCAGAGTTCAAAGATTTAAAATAGCACAGAGGTCTCATTTCAATAACTATTTTAGATACATAAAAAGGCCAGAAGGGAGAAATGAGAAAAAAATAAGATGTGGCAGGAGCTAGTATGAAAGCCATATGGACCTTTACTCTTGTCCTACAACCCATAGCAGGACCTGCTAAAATTTCTGGGGGGAAAGTCACCAGTGGCTGCTCTGTAACTTTTGCCCAATCATAATATATTTGAGAAACTGGGACATCTGACTAAAAGATGTGTTAAGAAAAAGTTCAGTTCTAAGGTGAAACGTGTGAACTTAAATACCTTGTTTGAAATCCACCCTTCTCCTCAGGTAATCTAGGTATGCCTGCCAAATCTCCACATAATCAGTGGCCTGGATGAAGCCAGCATTCAAAGCTTTCTCAAAGGTTACTGGAGTTGGGAGAAAAAAATCAGGATTTATTGATGATTCAAAAATAAGTTAATTATGAAGTTATCAAACTCTACTGACTATAAAACACTACATGTTTTTTTTTTATTTTTCTTTTTAGAGACAGAATCTTACTTTGTCACCCTCAGTAGAGTGCTGTGGCGTCACAGCTCACAGCAACCTCCGGCTCTTGGGCTTAGACGATTCTCTTGCCTCAGCCTCCCGAGTAGCTGGGACTACAGGCACCCACCACAACGCCCGGCTATTTTTTGTTGTAGTTGGGCTGGGGCCGGATTTGAACCCACCACCCTCAGTATATGGGGCCAGTGCCCTACTCACTGAGCCACAAGCGCCACATGATTTTAAAAATAATAAAAGGATACAATAAAGTAAAAAAGCTAGAGGAGTGTTCGAAAGAGAAGCACTGTTAAGACTATGTTTTAGAACGGGCTTATTCCACAGGACACCCTGCAATGAGAGTTCCAAGTCAGGTAAGTTTGGAGAAAAGATGGCAGCTTCTTAGAAAAATCATAATGAATATTAATATGCTAAAGAGCTCTAAAAGCAAAAAATATAACCAGTTTACCTCCCAGTTAGGGCCCTTTTTGTTCCTAATACTTGATATCCCAAAGAAAACCCTGGGGAATCCTGATTTAATGGCTTCACCATAGCTCTATGTTCCTCACTTGGGACAAAAAGCTTAGAATTAGTCTTCCCACAAAAATATCCGCACCAGAAATCACTGGATGATCAACTCCATGTCTCTCCATAGCCAAGAGGTACCGACTCCACAGGGCAACTGTCCAGGGGCAATTTCTAACAGCACGGTTATGAACAGATAAAACCAAATCCTTTACTTTCAGTTGTCGATCCTATGGTAAAGAATTTCAGAGTTAGGAGATAAAATTTAATTAAGACTTCACCATCAACAGACATTCCAACAAAAGAAATTTCCTTAAAAATTCCTCATGACATGGTTTCTTCAACAAAGCAATGTCCAGGGGTAGGGGAAGAGAAAGAGATGAAGGGGGAACTTACAGATTAAAACAGCCCAAAGACACATTAGCCAAGCCTAATGGAAAGACCTTGCTTGGATCCTTTCATACATATATACATACTGAAATATTCTGTATGTTTACCAATAAAATATGCTGTCTGGATTTGCTTCAAAATACCAGAGAAAGGGCAAGTGGGTAAGAATAGAGATAAAAGCAGACTAGAGCCATATTGCTAATAATTGTTGAAGTTGGGTGATGGGTGCGTGAGGTTTCATTGCACTCATCTGTCTTTTATATTTTTAAGTATTCCATCACAAAACTTAAAAGACAAAATCAATCTGTTATAAAGTCCACAATATAGTTAAGACAATAAAAAGAAATTTGTTTTTGCAGTTAGTAAATATTTTAAAATAACTTCAAACACCAGGAGAACTTCCTAAACAAGTTGGGAAAGAAGAAAGGAAGATGAAGGAAAAGTGAGAAAAGAGTAGGGCAGCATACAACTAACTCCTGGCCACCTGATTTTCTTCAAATAGATTATACATTGGTAAAAACAAAATAAAATCGGAACAGTTATCTTACTAGGTACTGACTGTAACGGATCCATAAGTCTGGGACAAGGCAGTTCTCAACCAGGGCACGCTCAAAGATCAGCTGAATGCGAGCAGGATCACCCATTTTCATCTCAAAATCAATATATGCTTGATATTCTGCCAGTCTTGGTGCCTCTGCTTGCAACTGGAGCACAGGAAAATGGCAGTGAAGTTGAGTTTAGTTACTTGATACTATGTCAGGAAGCAAAACACATCTTCAAATAACAAATTTTGGCAAGACTGGCTACAGCAAGGTTAAGAATCACCAAATCCTCACACTCAGAGCTACTCCACAACATGATCTATAATAGCCACAATGGGATCTATAATTTAAGGAATAGAATGAGAGTCTTGTCCATCTGGTCCAAAGTACCTCTTCTTGGCAATAGTTACGGAGGCCTCATAAACCCGTTTTTAAATCCATTTCTAGACCACAGGGAATTTAAATTGCCCAACCATCAGGAACTGAACGAGAAAGCAACATCCTTGCCAATGACCACTGCTGACCATCCTTCCAAAAGAGAAGTCACTTTCTTGACCTAATGAGTGGAGTGAATACAGGTTTCTCATTCCATATTATCAGTTCCTGTAAGAATATAGGTACATAAAGAAGACAGAGGAGGCTGTGCTGTTTACTAATCCAAAGACTACTTCTTTTTAGACAAAAGCCGCTTACTCAACTTGTTTCTTCTTTAGCCATATTCAGCTAGAGACAACCATGACAAAACTGAGCTGAGTGAGGCTCTGTGAAACACAAGTACGCACAAATCATTTACACGTGAAAAAGAGAGGGATAGGGAACACATAAGGTAAGCAGGAAAACACACGTGTCTAGTAAGTAGAAAGATAATGTTTTAGAGACCAGTTTCAAGTAACAATGGGGAATTAGTTACCAAGACATGCTGTGCCTTTGAAAACAACTAAAATGGCTGAATTAAATATAAAAAGCATCTTCTTAAAAATCATCAACTCTTGAGAAAGAGCAAGACCCTATCTCTACAAAAACCAGAAAACTTGGGACGGTGCCTGTGGCTCGGTGAGTAGGACACTGGCCCCACATACAGAGGGTGGTAGGTTCAAACTCGGCCGTGGCCAGACTACAACAAAAAAATAGCCGGGCCTTGTGGTGGGCGCCTGTAGTCCCAGCCACTCAGGAGGGGCTGAGACAAGAGAATCGCCCTAAGCCTAAGAGCTGGAGGTTGCTGTGAGCTGGGATGCCACAGCACTCTACCGAGGGCAACAAAATAAAACACTGTCTCTAAAAAAAAAGAAAGAAAATTTAGTCAGGCATGGTAGTATGCACCTTTAGTTCTAGCTATTCAGGAGGCTGAGACAGGAGGACCACTCAAGCCCAGGAGTTTGAGGTTGCTGTGAGCTATGAAGATGCCACTGCACTCCAGCCCAAGCAACAGAATGATACCCTATCTCAAAAAGGAAAAGAAAAAAACTTTTTAATCATCTACAAACTGGCAAAAAAAAAAAAAAACACAAGAAATACTAAGGACTAAGAAAAAAATCTAAATGAAGTGGTAAGCTAAGTAAAGGTTAAGCTTTTGCTGGCTTAACATAAATAAGAATTTGATCTTCAAAATGATTTCTGAAGGCCTATGAGGCAGACCGCAGCACCATCCGCACCTCACATTAAATAAACTTAGACATGGGGAAGTGAAGTAGTAGTCCAGAGTCAGAGTGATAAGCAGCAAAGATGGAATGCAAACTTAAGGCAGCCTGATTCTCAAAAGTCTGTGTTCTTACTATGCCAGGAAAGATTCCAGAAAGAGAATTCAGAAGCCCAGAAACTCTCAAGCAGGTCAACACCCAGAAGTTGCAGGGCATCAAAACAAACTAGTGAGATCTTCAAAGCAGAGGAAAAAAACATCACTTAAAAGGCGATTACCTTCAAAGAACCTAGTTAGCCAAACAATTGGCTTCTCAACAGCAATAAGAGAAGACAGATATATTCCACTGCTGAGAGAATTTAACTGTCAGTCTAGAATTCTAAAGCCTAAGAAAATAGCTTTCAAGGAGACAGCAAAGACCCTTCCAGACTGAGAAAATCTGTGACCAGCAAATCTTCTATGAAAGAGATTCTAAAGGGTATACTTCAAGCAAAAGAAAAGTGATTCCAGGTGAAAGATTTTAGCATACAAGAAGGAAGAAAAAAGCAGGAAAAGGACACAGCAAATTTAAACAAATTGTGACTATATAATGCTCTATTAAAAATGATGTCTGATGGGCCGAACAAAAAGACTAGATAACGAGAAAACAAAAGCAGCCAGGCACGGTGTTGGGCAACTGTTGGTCCCAGCTACTGGGGAGGTTGAAACAGGAGGATCACCTGGGCCCAGGAGTTCCAGGACAGCCCAGGCAACACAGTGAGACCCCATCTCTTTTTCTTTCTTCTTTCTTCGTTTCTTCTTTCCTTCCTTCCTCTCTCCTCCCTTTCTTTCCTCCCTTCCCTCCCTACATCCCTCCCTTCCTTCTCTTTCTCTCTCTCTCTTTAAGAGACAAAGTCTCACTCTGTCACTCCAGGTTCAATGCCATGGCATCATAGCTCATAGCAACCTCAAACTCTTGGGCTCAAACGATCCTCCTGCCTTAGCCTCATGAGTAGCCAAGACTACAGTTGCCTACCACAATGCCCAGCTAATTTTCCTATTTTTAGTAGAAATGGGGTCTCGTTTTGCTTAGGTTGGTTTTGAACTCCTGAGCTCAGGCAATCCATCCACCTCCGCCTCCCACAGTGCTAGGGTTACAGGCATGAGCCACCACACTCAGCCAGAGATCCCATCTCTAAAAAATAAATACATAAATCTTTAAAAAAAAAAGAAAAGCAAAAGGCCAATGTGTGGTAAATAAAGTGTTCTAAGAACAGAAAGGGGAAAAATGCCATTTAAAAATAACATTATCATAGCCGGGCGTTGTGGTGGGCGCCTGTAGTCCCAGCTGCTCGGGAGGCTGAGGCAAGAGAATTGCATAAGCCCAAGAGTTAGAGGTTGCTGTGAGCTGTGTGATGCCACGGCACTCTACCTGAGGGCAGTACAGTGAGACTCTGTCTCTACAAAAAAAAAAAATAAATAAAAAAAATAACATTATCAGCAACACAGAAAAGTCCAAAAGAACCTATAAATTATTAATAATACAAATGTAATTAAGTTTGGTGGATTAAAACTCTAATACAAAACACTAGTTGCATTTCATATACCAGGAACAACCAAACAATAAAATCTTGAAGAGGATATCATTTATGACAGCACAAAAACCCCACTTAGAGGAACAGAAGCAGTGGCTCACACTTGTAATCCCAGCACTGTGAGGGACAGAGGCAGGAAGATCATTTGAGCCAGGAGTTCCAGACCATCCTGGGTAAAAGCAAGATGCCATCTCTACAAAAAATAAGAAAATTAACTGGGTGTGGTGGCACATGCCTGTAGTCCCAGCTACTGGGGAGACAGAGGCAGAAGGATCACTTGAACCCAGGGGTTTGAGGATGCTGTGAGCTGAGGCTGCTACTGCACTCCAGCCGTGGCAAGATCTAGGTAGCAGACATCTATACTATGTTCACAAATTAGAAGATAGACGATGTGAATTCTTCCCCAAATTGATCTACAATTGATCAATGTAATCCCAAAAAAAACTCAAGTTTTTTTAAATAAAACTTGAAAAGCTGATTCTAAATCTGATGAAAGCATTAAGAGTTTACAAAAGCCAAGACACTCCTGAAAAGGAATAAGGAGGATAGGACTCATCCTATTCAAGATCAGAACACCTCGTCATTGTAATAGCAAAACATAAACCAGTGAGACAGAAGAGAGAATCCAAGAAGGAAGACCTACACATAAATGTAGACCTGACTATGACAGATGTGGCAATGCCCATCAGTAAGGGGAGGATGAATTATCAAACTCAGTGCAAGAACAACTGAGTACAGAAAAATGAAGATACTATACACAATGATCAATTCCCGGTGGGTAAAGACCTAAACATGAAATAAAAAATAAAAGCACAAACCATAAGGAAAAAATTTCAGAGTAACTGGATTTATCACTAAGAAGTGTTCACCAAAAGACAACATTTTAAAAGTAAAAAAACAAGCAACAAACTTGGGGTGAAATCTGCCATATACCTGACCAAAAATAAGGATTAAGACCAAGGACTCCCATAAATCAATGAGAAATAAGACAAATCAAATGAAGAAAATCCAAATGGCCAATGCACATGAAAAGATGCTCAACTCCATTCGCAATCAGGGAAATACAAATTAAAATTACAATTTCAAACTAATCATACTGCTAAAGTATATCAACATCAAATACTGCTGGCAAGAGCACACACTGACAACCAGGAAAACACTGTAATTACCCTGGGATCCAACAATTTCATTCCTAATATATCTTCTACAGAAACTCTTTCCCATGTGTACAAAGAGATACACAAAGAGATAAGAATGTTCTCAGCAACACTGCTCCTCCTAGCAGAAAACTGGAAATAACCAAACTATTCATGTAACTATTTACATGGATAAATACATTGAGGTAATCACAGACAACTTACAGCAGTGAAAACAAATGCACTAACTATACTTAGCAACATGAGGAAAACCCAAAAACATGTTGAGTCAAAAGAAAATATACAGCACAATCCATATATGAAAGGTCAAAAACAAGCAAAATTAAGCAATGTATTAATTAAGGATACGTTCATAGGTTGTAAAACTATAAAGAAAAGGGAATGATTATCACAAAAGTCAGGAAAGTGATTACCTCTCGGGAGAGGGAGGAGGAGGCAATCGGAGAGGGGCACATAGAAGACTTCTAAGGTACTGGCAATGTTCTATTTCTTAACCTGGGTGGTGGGTACATGGATGTTCACTTTATTATCAGTATGTAAACTGTATGTATACATTTATATACTCTACATATTTCATAATAAAACACATTTTAAAGACACTAATTTGCAACCATCAATCATGGAAATGTTTGTAGAGAGAAGTTGAGTATAAAAGCAGCCAACACTTACCAGTGCTTCTTCATAGGGTTTATATTTCTCCAGCTGCTGCAGCGCTTTGTTATAGTTCTGAATTACTGACTCTAGTATTGGGTCTTCTGACCATTCTTCGTACTCTGCAAAGGTGGCCTCCATATCTATTGAAAGATGGATTCAGCCCCACTGGGTTTTTCCAACCCAAACATAATTTAAACTGTGTGACTCGGATGCCACTAGCCCCCCTCCCACCTCTGTGGCCATGGCAACCCTCATTGATCATATTCTGCATTCTTCAGAGCTCAGGCTTGGCCTTAGATTCTCTAGAAATCTAGTGTCCCAGGCAAACCTACCAGCTAATTGACTAGAGTCTATGACACTATTAGCAACACTTACCTACTGCTTTCTATGTCCTAACATTTCACATCCATCAACTCATTTGATCATCACCACTCAGCAAGGTAGGTTCTACTGGGACCCTCACTTTGCAGTTAAGGTTAAGTCATTTGCCTTACAGTTAACATTAGAGCAAGATGGGGCGGCACCTGTAGCTCAAGGGGTAGGGCGCCGGTCCCATATGCCAGAGGCGGTGGGTTCAAACCCAGCCCCGGCCAAAAACCAAAAAAAAAAAAAAACATCAGAGCAAGGCTTTAAACCCAGGTAGCCCAGTGCAAGTTCACTCTAATCACCAGGCTAAGCTGTCGCACATTAGGATCCAAGAGGAAAGCTACAAACCAGCTCACTTCTTGCCTTTTCTTCATGTCACCCAATGATTTGGTCAGACAGCCACTTTCTAATTTGTTAAATCCAGATAAACCAAGAAAAGAAATAACATCTAGGCCCTCAGAGGTTCTGAATACGTACAATGCACAACTGTGCCTAGGAACAAACAAGACAGCAGTGCCAAACTCCTTCCAAACTCAGAAAACTCCCCCCAGCACTGCACACTCACAGCTCCAAAGCCTGAAAGGTTGGCCTGCCAAAATAAATTCACCAAAGAGGAGATACCAAACTCTAAGAAATTCAGATATGAGTACTTATAATTTGTAGTTCTGAACCAAATCACCCCCATACCCCATGTAAAATTCTCCATATGGATGAGGTCACTGCTGAAGAAAAAATGCTTAGAATGGAACTCTTACTTGATGAAGTTTCTCCCAGAAATACAAGGAGTCAGTTCCCCTATTCCTGTCACAGACTTTTATCTCTACCTTTCCAACAGACAGAAAGAGATCTCAACTGAGAGGCAGGGGATTGCATTGTTGAGCATAAACAATTAAAGGTATGTTTTCACCAAGGACCTCATCCAGAGTGACATTACTCAGTGAGATGAGAAAAACCAGCCCTACCTGCCACATGGGTTGCAGGGAAAGGTCTAACCACATGACATACCCTAAAGCATTTTAAAAACCACAAAAGGCAGGCTGCTAAGATGTCAGTTTCTCTTACCATAAAGTGGGATCGCCAACTGTCGCCGGAAGAGACTGTGGACTTTCTCAAGCTGTGAATCAAAGGTTTGTTCCCGGTCAAAAGGGGAAAGGAAGCCAGCCATGGGCTAAAGAAGCAAATCAGTAATAAATGACAAACTCTGGTTCTTTCTACTTCAAAAAATATCTCAACAAATTTTCAGTTCAAACTAAAAAGAAGTATATGACCTCATATATATATATGAGATATCATGCCAAACGCTGAAAGGGGAACAAAAATAATAATGGTATCTCTGCCTCTAAATAAATGTTTTTGACAGGGATAGAAAAACCGAATATTCATATTTTTATATTCTTACATAAGAAATGTATCTAAGTTACTATGAGGCAGAATATAAGTATTATAAAAATAAAGTCACATAACAATCAAAGCATTGCCTAGCTTGCTTCACACTGGTTTTTAGGGGTGAGTTATTATTATGGGAGGAGGAAATCAGAAAACACTCCTGGAGGAGCTGGCATCTAGGATGCACCTGCCGGCTCCCCAGAGGTAGGAAGAAGAGGAAACTGACTCCTAATTGAAGGAACATGACCAGTAAAAATACAATGGCAAAAAAGTGCAACAGTGCTCAGTGACAGCGGGAGCTGAGTCCATGTAGAGATTATGCCTTACACTAGTAAGAGCTACCAGTGTGGCTTTCTCCTCCAGGGAAAAGCGCCAACTCTGATGCCTTATTCAGGATAAGCTGAAGGCTCCACTGCAGATTTTTGAACAGGAAAGTAAGTAATGATTGGGGCCTTTTTATTAACAATGATCTACCTATTAAGTGCTCCACTATGTATCCATAATAACTTTGCACATGTATAAAAACATAATGAAGAGGGAATAGACCTGTAAAATTTTCTAAATCATAGCCTAAAAAATGCAGTTATGAGGGGGTCAAATCTCCCCTCACAGTTACAATATACATGATTTGTTTTTTTTTCTTTTGAGAGATACCTGTTATTCTTTCACATTCACCTGGAACTATGTAACTAAAGCAGTAGTATTTTTAAGTATCAGGAAAAAAAAAAAAAACATAGAACCATGTGCTTTTAATTAAAAGAAATCATTCTCGCTACTTTCCACAAGATTACTCATTTTATTATTTTAGTCATAATGCCGTGAACCTTTAATACAGTTCAAAGGGGTCGCAACCCACAGGTTGAGAACTGCTGCACTAAGGGACTGGTAAAGACTATTTTGTTAACCATGTTACCTGTAAGTCTAATCTTGGACCTACATTTCAAAATAATACTTTCACAGCGACCTATAAAGACAGACCCTGCCCATTCAGGGGCAAGCAGGGGTCACTCACCCGAGCAGCTTCCACAATCGCACTTTCAAACTCTCGGTATGCCTCCCAGATGGCAAGTCCCTTGGTCATATGTAAACCAACTGATGAAAGCGCCCTTTCAAACACAGAGCGAACTTTCTCGAGGCCACCTTTCTGACCAATTCCACCAACCGAGTACTGGCCATACTCCAGCCAAATATTAGGACCTAAAATAGAGAAATGTTCAATTAGTTTGGGACATAAAATACCCAAGTATCAAAACTGATACAAAACAAATGTGCCCACCAACCTATGCTAACCTACAGCCTGAAAAGAAACTGTATCTTAAACAATATTCTACTAAGTGTGTACCGCTTCTCAGCCTTTGGCTAAGATCAAGTGTAGTATCTACTAAGTGTAATCAATGAGATTTTGTTGTATAAATAGTATATGTCACGTGGTAATATGTAATAAGATTGTAATTAGTAATGGAGTTCAATGCAAACAGTCATGAGTCTGAGTCAACCTTCAGTTCAGAAGAGTTCAGTCTCTAACACTTTTTTTATTTGAGACAGAGTCTCTCTTTGTCACCCTCAGTAAAGTGCTGTAGCATCACAGCTCACAGCAACCTCCAATTCCTGGGCTTGGGCGATTCTCTTGCCTCAGCCTCCCGAGTAGCTGGGACTCAGGCACCCACCACAACGCCCAGCTATTTTCTGTTGCAGTTTGGCCGGGGCCAGGTTTGAACCCACCACCCTCAGTATATGAGGCCGGCACCCTACCCACTGAACCACAGGCACCACCCTCTAACAATTTTTAATTTCTGAAACTTGATTCATTTTTAAGCCTTCCAGCCAAAGTGAAAGAATAAAATTAAAAGCACCAGTCTTGTTACTAGGTATCTATATTACAAATCTCTATTTTTGATGATATTTAAACAAAAAATACCTGGTTACCTTCTTTTTAGATTTTTTAAATACTCACTCCCATGTCTTTAAGACCAGACTAATGAATTAAAACTATGAATGTATCAATTCTTACTGTATACATTTTGCCTATTAAGTCATTTTTCAGGTATCTGAAAATAATTTCAGAAGCCTATATACTAACCTTTAACATAAAAGTATTTTTTTTTTTAAAAAGCAGCAGCCAATTTGAAAATTACTATTTATGTTTCCCTGAGGCTTGCCTTTTCACTTGGAAAGCTATTTCAAAGAACTTAGGCAAAGTCTGTTAGCTACTCTGTTTTTGCTCACCAACACAGAGCTGCCATATGGACTGCGAAATTAAAATGGAAATGAGCTAGCTGCTAGATCTGAGGCCCTTGCAGAGGGTAAGATAAAGTTTACAGATAGTCTATAAAAAAGCTCCTCCTCTAAAGAGAAGGTAATTTTCCAAGAGATTGTATCACAGCTCCTTCCAATATTCAAATAATCTATAGAGGAATAAAAAGCATGATTAAGTCTTTTTTAATTAGTAGACTTTATTTTTTAGAAAAGCCATTTTAAGTTCACAGCAAAACTGAGCAGAATGTACAGAAATTTCCCATATACCCTCTGCCCCCAAACATACACAGCCCTTCCCATCATCAACATCTCCTACCCAGAGCAGGACATTTGTTACAACTGATAGACCTACACCGACACATCTTCATCACCCACAGCCCACAGTGTACATTAGGATGCACTCCTGGTTTCACACATCCTGTTAGTCTGGACATGTATTCACTACTATAGTACCACACAAAGTGGTTTCTACCGCCCTAAAAATTCTCTCTGCCCCACCTATTCATCCTGCTGTACTCATTAAATCTCAGCAACCACTGATCTTTCACTGTCTCCAGTTTTGACTTTTCCAGAATGCCGTATAATTCGAATCAAAGAAGATGTAGCCTTTTCAGACTGGCTTGATAAATTTCTTCTTAGTACTACATAATACTCCACTGTTTGGATGTACCACAATTCACCTACTAACGGTCAACCTGGTTGCAATTATGAATAAATCTGCTACAAACATCCATGTTCAGGTTTTGTGTAGACATAAGTTTTCGATTCTTCTGGGTAAATACCAAGAAGGGTAAATGCTGAATGGCATGGTTAAGAGTAAGGTATGGTGTTAGAAGAAACCACCCAATTATCTTCCAAAGTGGCTGTACCTTTTGCATTTCCACAAGTAATGAGTTTACGATGCTCCACGTCTTTACTGGCATTTGATGTTGTCAGGGTTCTGATTTTTGGCCATTCTAAAAAGCGTGTACAGATATCTCAATGTTGTTTCCATTTCCTGATACCATATATTCTTTTCACATGCTTATTTGCCATTGTCTTTGCCGAAGTGTCTATTAAGATCTTTGGACCATTTTTAAATTAGATTGTTTGTTTTTTTATCACTGGGTTTTTTTGGGTTTGGGGGTTTTTATTCTTAGAGACGGGGTCTTATTCTGTTGCCTAGCCTGGAGTACAAGCTCACTGCAGCCTCGAACTCCTGGGCTGAAGAGAGACTTCTGTCTTAGCCTCCTAAGAAGCTGAGACTACAAGTACATGCCACCACACCCACTAATTTTTTTTCAGTTTGTGTAGAAACAGGGTCTCACTATGTTGCTAAGGCTGATCTCAAACTCCTGCCTCAAGTTATCCTCCTGCCTCTGCCTCCCAAAGTACTGAGATTATAAGCGTGAGCCCCCACATAGGCCTTATCATTGAGTTTTAAGAGTGCTTAGTGTATCTGAACCATAGTCCCTCATCAGATATGTTTTTACAAATATACTCTCCTAATCCATGCCTTACTTTTTCACTCTTATATCTAAAATGTCAAACAAACCAAGATCATCTAGATATTTTCCAAAATTATATTATAGATGTTTCATGCGTTTAAGCTTTACATTTAGGTCTGTGATCTATTTTGAGTTAGTTTTTGTGAAAGATAGAATGTTTATATCTAGATTAACTATTTTGCACATAGATATCCAGTTGTTCCAGAACCATTTGTTGAAAAGACTATGTTTTCTTCACAGTATTGTGCTTGTTCCTTTGTCAAAGACCAGTGGACTGTATTTACATGAGTCTATTCTGGGGTGTCTATTTCGTTCCATTGACTAATTTCACCAATACCACATTGCTCTGATTACTGCATCTTTATAGTAAATCCTGCAGTCAGGCAATGTCACTCCTCTTTCTGCTTCTCCTTCAATATCAAGTTGCCTATTCTGGGTTTCTTGCCTCTTGTTGTGGCTCAGTCAGTAAGGCGCCGGCCCCATATACCGAGGGTGGCGGGTTCAAACCCGGCCCCGGCTGAATTGCAACCAAAAAATAGCTGGGCGTTGTGGTGGGCACCTGTAGTCCCAGCTGCTCGGGAGGCTGAGGCAAGAGAATCGCTTGAGCCCAGGAGTTGGAGGTTGCTGTGAGCTGTGTGAGGCCATAGCACTCTACCGAGGGCCATGAAATGAGACTCTGTCTCTACAAAAAAAAAATAAATAAAAAAAAAAAAGAATCAGTTTATTGATATTCACAAAGTAACTTGCTGAGATTTAGACAGGAGCTGCATTGCATCTATAGATCAAGCTGGGAGCACTGACATTGTGGACAATGCTGACTCCTCTATACAGAAACATGAATTCTCTCTCCAGGTATTTAGTTCTTTTCTGATTTCTTTTGCCAGAGTTTTGCAGTTTTCCTCATACACATCTTGTACATATTTTGCTAGATTTACACCTAAATATTTCACTTGTTGGGTACTAATGTAAATTAATGTGTTTTTAATTTCAAATTTCAGTTGTCTATGGTATGCAAGAAATCAACTGACTTTTTATATATTAACTGTGTGTCCTACAACCTGACTATAACCGCTTATTAGTTTCAGGAGTTTTTTTTCTTTGTTTTTATCAATTCTTCTGGATTGTCTACATAAATGATGTTGTTATCTGCAAAGTTGTTTTCTTTCTTCCTAATCTGTATACCTTTCATTTCCTTCTCTTATTTTATTGCATTAGCTCAGACTTCCAATATGATGTTAAAAAAGCAAAAATGAGTGGGGACATCCTTCTCTTGTTCCTAAATAGTATTTTAAACTTAGAAAACCCAAAAGTACAGAATCCACCATGACTACAGGAGATAAAAGAAGAATGTGTCACTACCCCAGGTTCCAAAACAGGCACATAAGCTCTACATTAGGCTCCTCTAAAGAGCAAATAAACTGAATTTTAAAGAACCAAAATGACCATGACCATACCCTATTAATGGCCCAAAGACAGCCTGAAAATCACTACTGAGTGCATGCTAAGAAACAGAGGCCTATGCCTGGCATTTTCACATGTCCAAAATATAGGTTAAAACTAAGAAGCAGGCAAAAGTGGTTTCTGAACATTTAAAACAATTAATACAATTCCTATGCACCAAACCCTCTGAAAATAACACTTGAGTCTTGAGTCCCTCAGGCCCTTCTTCAAAACCATTTACAAGGCATAATCTAAGAAGCTTCCTGATCCACAGCAGACCTAAAGCAGTTGGTGGAAGGAAAGGCACACTGTGATAGTGAAGGCTGGACAGTTGATGATATAAAACAAAAAAGGACAGCAAAATATCACAATCTGGGGAGGACCATAGACCCTCAGAGAAAGGTAACTGGTACTATTATCAATTACTCTGGGACAGCAAGAAAGGAATGAGAGAATCACCAGAAAACACAGGAACATCACGCACTGCTAACAAATGCTATCAGTAATTCCAAAACAGGAGACTTGTGGGGTGCAAAGTAGAAGTGCAGGTAGACCTTTTAAAAACACATTTAGAAGACCAGGTATGGTAACTTGTACTTGTAATCACAGCCACTTGGGAGGCTGAGGATGGAGGATTGCCTGAGGTCCAGAATTCAAAACCAGCCTGGGCAACATAGCAAGAACCACCTGCATCTCTTAAAAAAAATATTTAGTATAATTTTATATTCACAAAGTACCTATTATTTTCATTATTCAGATTATAAACTGTAAAGAATTATGAATTCTTGGCTGACAAAAAATTCTCTGCCTCAAGGCAATCTATCTTCTAAGTATCAGTGCTTCTCACAAAGAGAAATGCCCAGAATCAGAATAATCAGAAACAGGGAGAAAGATGTACAATTTAGAAGGTAGAAAATTTTCAAACCCTTTCTAGAAACATTTTTTCCATTGCATTGTCTGATGTGATCCTCAATACATGTAGAAAAAAATATTGAAGACAACTATACTATACATGGGGGAAGATAAAGGGTCTTAAAATGTCAACAGCAGCAGGTGAGAGAAACTTCATGCAGACTGCATGGAGAGTATGCAGACCTACACATGCGATAAACTGTCACAGAACTATATACACACATTTTACCAAGAGTGATTTTCTGGTTTTGATTTTGTACTGCAGTTATAACACAGTGGGGAGAAATGGGTAAAATGAGTACACAGGACTTTTCTGTACTATTTCTGCAGTTCCCTATAACTCTATAATTATTTCAAAATAAAACGTCTTTCTTTTAATGCTTTATATATTTTCTTGAAAAAGCATTCTGCCTCACACCTATAACCCTAGCACTTTGGGAGACTGAAGTGGGAAGACTGCTTGAGCTCAGGAGTTCAAGACTAGCCTGACCCCATTTCTAGTGAAAAACAGAAAAGTTAGCCAGGCATGGTAGCACACGCCTGTAGTCATAGCTACTAGGGAGGCTGAGGCAGGAGGATTGCTTGAACCCAGGAGTCTGAGGTTGCAGTGAACTGAGATGATGTCACTGCACTCTACCCAGGTTGACAGACCAAGACTGTCTCCAAAAATAAATAAATAAATAAAAGGTAATCTTTAATTACCTGAAAGTACCAAGTTAAGTTCTCCCTGCCAGATAAATGCTGGGGATGAGCATACTTATTTCCTTACTTATCATAAGTATTTCCTCCACTTTTACTTTAAAACCAGGTATCTTCCATTAAAGACCAAAAACAAGGATAAAGATGATTAAACTCAAATCTTTCCAACTGGCTCGACTCAGCGCCCACAGCGCAGTGGTTACGGTGTCAGCCACATACACTGAAGCTGGTGGGTTCAAATCCAGCCTGGGCTACCTAGACAACAATGACAACTGCAACAAAAAATAACCAGGTGTTGTGGTGGGCACCTGTAGCCCCAGCTGCTTGGGAGGCTGAGGCAAGAGAATCGCTTAAGCCCAAGAGTTTGAGGTTGCTGTGAGCTGTGACTCCATGACATTCTACTGAGGGCAACACAGTGAGACTCTGTCTAAAAAAAAAAAAAAAATCTTTCGTACTGCAAAACTAACATTCTCCTTTCTGGGTAGCAACATCTCACAATAGTATCGACAACAGCAGAGACAGATACCATACAAAAGCCCACAGGACTTACAAATGTAATCATTCACAGCTTTCTCAAAGAGGTCGTACACGTGCTCCCTGTCCAGGCCGTCCTGGGCCATGCTGATCTCATCGTGTAGCCACTCCAGCCAGAGCTCTGCAAGATAACAGCACTTCCCCATTACCATCTCTCTCACATGAAAGGGTAGTCTAAAAGCAGGAAGATGTCTCTCTTTGCTGAGAGACATCAACATACAGACACTTTATCCACCTTGCACAACCTGGCACAGTTCCCCAAAACTTCAATTCTTAAAACTTGAACCAGGCACACAGAAGTTTTACATTTCCAAATAAGATCAAGTCACTAAAATCATAGTATACTACACCTGTTAGGCATGTATGTTTTCTCATTCAGCCTTTATCACAATCCTACAATGTCAGTGATAGTATCATTAATAAAAATGACATCTATCTAAGGATTTAGGACATGCCATGCATGTATTAAGGGTCGTAAACAGACTAGCTCATCTTCTTCTATCATACCCTGCAAGACAGAAACCACCATGATATTCATTTTACTGGCAGGAAAACTGAGTCTTAGAATGTTTATGTATAATCAGCTTAGGATCACATAGCTAATAAGCAGTCTAGCCAGAAATGAAATTGGGTGATGTGATTTCAGCACTTACACTCAGCAGTTATGCTTTGCACGAGAGAGAAAAGGTCAGAGCTGTATCTAAGACCAAGGTCTCCACTTCCTGCCCAAAAGATCTCTCCTGAATATTCATGAAGATTTAACTAGGAAGTTGCTTAGTACATTATGTTTCTACTAAACAAATAAATAGAAATAACCTAAATGCCTAACTATTAAGGAATAAATTCGTATATGAAACATTTACATTTATAAAAGTTTAATTACAAAATATAATAAAGTATATTTACAAATTTCTAGTTCTGAAAGAATGGGTTAAATGTATCAATACTGGAATGGAAAAGAAAGAACGGGAGTAAAGTTTAATTACATAGACAATTTCTGTCATGAACTTAGGATAAAGAAATCAGGATTCAAAATGTCAATCAGTGTTGTATAACCACAATTATACTTTGCAAAAAAACTACAAAACAATAAACTGAAAATAACTGACCTTGAATGATAGGTTTTGTTCTTTACACCATGCTATATACTCCAAATTTTCTATACAGAGCATATTCCACTTTCATCATTGGAAAAAATACCTACATAAACCTAGCAGCTAGGAGTAAAATTTTAAAAATTTTTAAAAAACAAAAAGCATATACTCTTCAATTCTGTGTTTGGAAAAGCAGACTGACTGGTGACGTTTACCTTCAGTCAAGGGAAAGATCTCACTCATCTTCTGGCGAGCCATCCTCACTTTGGTAAGCTCCCCCTCCAGCCGGAGCAGCCTGATCAGGTCCACGTGGCAGTTGTAGTCATAGACATTGATAGATAGCTAAAAGGAAAAGAAAATAGAAGTTGAAATTGAAAATGCCATCATCTAGGTAACTTAGCTTGTCACTATTGGTGACAGCACACATATCAGCCACAAACAAAATAAATGAGCTATCTGAGATAGCCACAGAAATGGCAATGTAACACTTAGCCTCAACAAGAGAAAGAGGAAACAATGAAAGAGGCTTTTATAATAAACATAAAGCTATCTCAAATCTGTTACAATTTAACTTATAAGACACTTGGGTTCTTGCCAAAATAAAAGAAACATTCTAATGAAACAATAAAATGTGTGACCACAGCAAGTTATTCACTTTCCCAAGCTTCCATTTCTTCATCTATAAAATGAGGATACCACTAGTTTCTAACACACAAGGATCTCATAAGGAAGTAATATGAAAACATTCTTTAGGGCAGCACCCATAGCTCAGTGGATAGGGCGCCAGCCACATACACCAAGGCTGGCGGGTTCACACCCAGCCCAGGGCCAGCTGAAACAACAATGACAACTGCAACAACAACAACAACAACAAAAATAGCCTGGTGTTACAGCAGGCACCTGTAGCCCCAGCTACTTGGGAGGCTGAGGCAAGAGAATCTCCTAAGCCCACGAGTTTGAGGTTGCTGTGAGCTGTTACACCACGGCACTCTCCCCAGGGCAACATAGTGAGACTGTCTCAAAAAAAAAAAAAAAAAAATTTAGCACATCAGGTGCATTGTAAAAGTTCTTTTACTAAACAAAAAAATATTCTTCTTGGAGAAAGAAGAATAGCAGCAGGTTGATATCTGTTGAAGCTGAGTGATAAGAACCTAAAGGTTTATTTTTACATTTGAAAGTTTTCAAACTAAAAGTTATAACAAACCAATAATTTTTTTATAAGCTACTATATATCTGAAACAAAGGAAAACTAAAAGAATATCACTAAGCAGACCTACCCTTGATGAACAGCTAAAGGAAGTTCTTCTAAGAGAAAGGAAAAGATCAGGAAGGAAGGCGTCCTGGAGTCTCAGAAGGGCAGACAGAGCAAACAGCAAGAGCAGAGACGTGGGAAGTACAACAGATGATCCTTCTCTCCTTGTGGGTTTCTAAACCACACCAAATGACGACACAAACACTTTAAGAGTATCTGATGCTCAAGACAATGTTATTTAAAAATGGGAATGGAAATAGGACTGAAATGGAAGATTTCATATTTCACTTAAATGGTAAAACACTGATACCACTTTAATACCCAAAACAACCACTAAGAAACTATACAAAGCAATACACTAAATATCACTATAAATAAATCAAGAAGGAATTTTTTTAAAATGTTCAAATAACGCACAAGAGAGCAAGGAAAGAGAAATAGAAGAATGAGAAGCATAGGAAACAAACAGCAAATAATAAAATGGCAGGTTTTAGACCTCACACATCAATAATTACCTTAAATGTAAATGGTCTTTACATAGCATTAAAAGCCAGACAATGGTACAGAGTGGATAAAAATAAAACACAGCTCACTTCAAATTCAAAGACTTAAGTAAGTTGGCTGAAAGGAAAAAAAGACACAGAAAAACACGTACCACACAAACATCAATTTAAAAGAAGACAAAGCAGATATATTAGTATCAGGTAAAGGAAACTTCAAAAGAAAGAAAACTGTCAGAGACAAAAAGAATTATAATGATGCATAACGATAAAACGATCAATCTACCAAGAAGACATAATCCTAAACGTGTGTGAACCCAATAGTGCCTCAAAATTCACAAACCAAAAACTAATAGAGCTCCAAGAAGAGACACCTCCACAATCACATTGTACTTGGGGACTTTAATATCCACCTTTTGTAACCAACAGAACTACTAGACAGAAAATCAGCAAGGACATAAAAGAACACTGCCAAGTGACATGATCTGATTTATAAAATCCATCCAATAACACACAATTTATATTTTTCTCAAGTAATCATGAAACCGTATCCTGGCCCATACGACAAACCTCAACAAAATTAAAAGAAATGATATCACAAAAAGAATGTTTTCTAACCACAATGGAATCAAATTAGAAACCTTCAACAGTAAGAAAATTTCTAAACACTTGGAAATTAAGCAATACACCTTAAAATAATCTATGGGTCAAAGACGTCTCAAAGAAAATTTTTAAAAACAACTGAATGAAAATACAGTAAATTGGCTCAGCACCTGTGCCTCAAGCAGCTAAGGCCCCAGCCACATACACCTGAGCTGGCAGGTTCAAATCCAGCCTAGGCCCGCCAAACAACAATGATGGCTGCAACCAAAAAATGGCCAGGCCTTGTGGCAGGTAATCCCAGCTACTTGGGAGGCGGAGGCAGGAGAACCGCTTGAGCCCAGGAGTTGGAGGTTGCTGTGAGCTGTGATGCCACAGCACTCTACCCAGGGTGACAGCTTCAGGCTCTATCTCGAAAAAAAAAAAAGAAAATACAGTAAATTAAAAAAAGCAGGATAAAGCTGAAACAGTACAAAGGGAAACATGAAGAACGAAATTCAATGTACAAAAAGAGTCATACACCATAACCTAGTGGGATTTATTCCAGGCATGCAAGGCTAATTCAATATTTGAAAATTATTAACTATAATCTACTATGTTAAAAGGTTAAAGAAAAATCATACTATCAATGCAAAAAATGAATTTGACAAAATCCAACAATTGTTTATGATAAAAATATTCAGCTAGTTAGGAATAGACAGGAAATACTCAACCTGATAAAGAGCATCTATTAAAAAAAAAAAACCTACAGCTAACATCATTTGTAATGGCAAATTGTTGAATATTTTTCTCCTAAAATCAGGAACAAAGCAAGGAGGTCCACTCTTGCCACTCTTTACCAACAAAGTTCTAGAAGTGCTAGCCTGTTCAATAGACAAAGGAAATAAAAAAGGTGTGCAGATTGAAAAGTAAAAGATAAAACCAGCCTGATTTGTAAATGACATGACTAAGTAGACAATGCCATAATGAATTGAGCAAGGCCAAAGAATACAGGATAAACATACAAAAAACAATGAATATATTGAAAACAAATTTTAAAACACAGTACCATTTATAATCACTCCTGAAATACTTAAGCATAAACTTAAAACATGCATAGAATCTGTATGCTTACAAACACTAAATGCTCAGAAAAGAAATCAAAGACCTAAAAATTGGAGAGATATTCTGTGTTTACTGATTGAAAGACTCAACATAGTAAATTATCACCAAATTAACTTATAGGTTTAATGAAACAGCTTTCAAAATCCCAACAAGGTTTTTTGTAGACATAGACAAGCTTATTCTAAAACATGTATGGGATGGCCCTAGAATAGCTAAAAATGACCATGAAAAAGAATGAAATGGGAGGAATCACTCTACCTGATGCTAAGACCTACTGCATCTACTACAATGATAAGTCAGTGTGAATTTGGCACAAAGATGCATAGATCAAGGAAAGAGACTAAAAAACAGGCCCAGAACCACACAAATATGACCTAGTAATTTCTGAAAAAAGATGCAAAAGCAATGCAGTAGAATGAAGGAAGAGAGGCCTTTTCAACAAATGATGCTGGAGCAAATGGATATCCATAGGGAAAAAAAATAAACCTCAACTAAATCTCCCACCTTATACAAAAATTAATTCAAAATGGATCACAGGCTTAGATGCAAAATGTAAATCTAAAACTATAAAATGTTAGAAAAATACATAAGAGGAAATTTTCAGCAGCAGTTCTCAACCTGTGGGGTCAAACGACCCTTCCCCCTTTCACAGGGGTCGCTTAAACCATCGGAAAACACAATTTCCAATGGTCTTAGGAACTGAGACACAACTCCTTGTGTGTGGGGATCACCACAACATGAGGAACTGTAATAAAGGGCTGTAGCATTAGGAAGGTTGAGAACCACTGATTTTCAGGGTAATAGGCAAGATACTTATGGCAACAAAACTGACCTGTATTTTGACTGCAGCAGTGTCAATATGGAAGTTGTTATACTATAGTTTTGTAAAACGTTACCATTGAAGGAAACTGGTAAAAGGTACACAGGATGTTATTTCTTACAAGTGCATGGAAATCTATAATTATCTCAAAATAAAAAGGTTATTTTTTTAAAAGTTTTTGGACAAGCTGGGATACAGGGTTACCTTGTCTTATACATAAAACTTCATTAGTATTTCCCTTCCAGCACATCACAGCATTTTAGCAATAAATATTTCCCTCTCCAGAGATAACCCACCTGTACTTCATTCAAATCACACTCTGCCTTCTGACAACATACTCTAACAATCCAGGTATTAGCTATTTCATTAAAATGCAGAAAGACAGCTCATGAATGTGATTACTTGAACTTTAGGATAAAAATTTAACAATTAACTAGCTGTGAACCTTTAAATGGAGGACAGAGGAATAACCATTTGCAGAATACAAATATGAAGGATTACAGGGTTTTGTTCAAGTAATTAGATTTTAAACAAAAATCCACTATATTTCACTATTATAATAGTAAAAGCCCGCCATGGCTTCCCAGTGTCCCTGAACAAGATATAAATCCCTGCCTCTTATTAAGTCCCCACATACTTCAGCTTCTCTCTCCACCTACATGTCAAACCACTGGCACCCCAACCACATGCAGCATCTTGTACTCAAAACATACCAAGGTTTCTCTAACCTTGAGGGCTGGGCACCTAGGGCTCCTTTAGTCCAGAAGGCTCTCTCCCTGGGTCTTTGCCTGGCCATTCCTTCCTTATTAAACTTCACCTCCCCAGGGCCCTCCCCTGGTCATGCTTTCTTGGTTTCTTTCTTAAGTAGCCCCCTACCTGCTGCAAGCTGTTTTCCATCTCAGTATCCTATTTATTTCCATCATCATCTAAAGAATAAACACTGTGTATGTTTTACGTTCTGCTTATAGTTAGCATCCCTTTACCTGACACATCAAATTCAATAAATTACAGGTCAATCTCACTCAAGAGCATTGATATAAAAATACTAAATAAAATCTTAGAAAATAAAAATGTATAAAGAGAATATAATGAGCAAATTTACATTAGGAAATCAATTAGTATGTTTCACACCAGCAGATTCAAGGGGAAAAAATATGATCACATCACTGAGAAAAAGTATTTGATAAAAAATGCCCATACATGATTAAAAATTAGCGAAGTAAGGGTCAACAAAGTGGCTCAGGCCTGTAATCCTAGCACCATGGGAGGCTGAGGCAGGAGTACTGCTTAAGCTCATGAGCTCAGGATCAGCCTGAGCAAGAGGGAGACCCCATCTCTACTAAAAATTAGCAAAGAATAGAAAGGCACTTCCTTAACCTGATGAAAATATTTTTAAAATCGAGAGGCGGAGCAAGATGGCAGCCGAGTAACAGCTTCCTTGCATCTGGGCACCGTGAGTCTGGGGAGATAGGACTCCAGGCATCTCTGGCTGGTGGGAACTGCCTATCACCACTCCTATGAAGATACAGGGAGTCAGCGAGAGACTTCTGGACCCCAAGAGGAGGACTAAAACAGTGGAAAACCGGCAAGTGGTCGCGTGTGTTCAATCCGTCTAAACCCGCCCACAACTGTAAGTTCAGTAGCAGCGAGACTGCAAACCAGAAAGGCCTTACCTGTGAACTGTTTTGATGTCCTTGGACTTGGCACTGAGTTGAACTGCCTTGGGGAAGGCCTGAGCGGGAGTGCGGAGAACTTTGGCCGTTGTCTAGGGCCCCAGTCTGAGCCGCTGAGCCAGACAAAGCTAATAGTGTTTGGCAGTGGGTCACACGGATCCATTGTCAGTGATCTGCCCCGGCAAGCTCCGCCCTCAGGGTTGCAGAGCTAGAAACGGGTGGGAGCTGGTAACCCAGCAACCAAGTAGCCTAAGGGTGGGGTTTGAGCCGCCTTGCAGCCCTAACCCTCAGGGGCAGAGTGAGACCGGTCTTGGCACACTGGGTAAGTGGATAGCCACTTCAGCAGCGATTCCAGCGAGAAAGCTGGGAAAGCTTCTGCTCAGCAAGTTTACAAGTTCAAAGTGCCTTTTAAGTAGGCTGAAGAGAGATTTAGGGTGTCTACCTGCTGGGGTTGGAGAAATCAGCAGCCTCCAGTCGTATCAGAACTGTGACTAACATCTCATACCCCAGAATACCACGTGTTGCCCAGACAATATTCAATAACATATACAAACTGCTTTGTTTTTGGTTGTGTATTTTTTTCTTTTTTTCTTTGGTTGTTTTTTCTGTTTGTTTATTTTGACGTTGCTGATGTTCTTCTGTTTTTTTAATTTCAATCTTTTCCACACAGATCCCTTTTTCTTTCTCAATTTTCCTAGTTTAATTATAATTTCCCATTGCTGCCTTTTTTAATAACTTCAACTTCATTTTTGCTAGTGTTTCTACCGATATAATTTGGTTTTTCACCCAATTTTATCGCCGTAAAGTTTTCTGTTTGCTTCTTTTGGTTTGATTTATAGCATTTTTGTCTCTCCTCTCTACTTGGTGGAGGTCGGGTACTGTGTCTGATCAGGTGAGCAAAGAGCTGCTGACCACAAGGGAACCACGCAACTGGGCACCCCCAGAAGGTGGGGTTTTTTAAGGTTGTGTCAAAGTACCCTACTGTACACCTATATTGCCCTGTCTCCCTCTTTCTGTGCCTCTCTTCTTTTTGTCAATATTCCTTATACCCACCCCCTCTCCTTTCTCTATCTTTCTTTTTTTCTTATCACTCGGTCCTCCTTTCTTTCATCCCCTTTTTTTGCTCTTCAACCTTCTCACCCTTCTGGTCCTGTAACCCTTAGTCCACAGGCACAAGAACTTAAAAAGCAAGAGGAAGTGAAAGGAAAATTAGGGCAAGGAAACAGATAAAAGAAATCACTCATGAGGAAGAATCAGCAGAAAACTCCAGGCAACATGAAGAACCAGTCTAGAACAACCCCACCAAGGGACCATGAGGTAGCTACTGGAGAGGATTCCACCTATATAGAAATGTTAGGAATGACAGAAAGGGAATTTAGAATACACATGTTGAAAACAATGAAAGAAATGATGGAAACAATGAAGGAAATTGCTAATAAAGTGGAAAATAACCAAAAGGAAATCCAAAAACAGAATCAAATAAGAGATGAACGATATGAAGAATATAAAAAGGATATAGCAGACCTGAAGGAACTGAAACAGTCAATTAGGGAACTTAAAGATACAATGGAAAGTATCAGCAACAGGTTAGACCATGCAGAAGAAAGAATTTCAGAGGTAGAAGACAAAGTTCTTGAGATAACTCAGACAGTAAAAGAGGCAGAAAAGAAGAGAGAGAACGTTCACTGTCAGAATTATGGGACTTTATGAAGCGTTCCAACATACGAGTTATAGGAATCCCAGAAGGGGAAGAAGAATGCCCCAGAGGAATGGAAGCCATACTAGAGAATATTATAAAAGAAAATTTCCCAAACATCACCAAAGAGTCTGACACACTGCTTTCAGAGGGATATCGGACCCCGGGTCGCCTCAACTCTAACCGAGCTTCTCCAAGACACATTGTGATGAACCTGTCCAAAGTCAAGACAAAAGAAAAGATTCTGCAAGCTGCCAGGAGTAAGCGCCAGTTGACCTACAGGGGCAAATCCATCAGAGTGACCGCAGACTTCTCTAATGAAACTTTCCAAGCAAGAAGACAATGGTCATCTACCTTTAATCTACTTAAACAGAACAATTTTCAGCCCAGAATTCTGTACCCTGCTAAGCTAAGCTTCAAAATTGACGGAGAAATCAAATCATTTACGGATATACAAACATTGAGGAAATTCGCCACAACAAGACCAGCTCTACAGGAAATACTTCAACCTGTTCTGCACACTGACCACCAAAATGGATCAGCAGCAAAGTAAGAACTCAGAAATCAAAGGACAGAACCTAACCTCCACACTGATGCAAAAGATAAAACTAAGCAATGGACTCTCACCAAATAAGACGAATAGAATACTACCACACTTATCAATTATCTCAATAAATGTTAATGGCTTGAATTCCCCACTGAAGAGACATAGATTGGCTGACTGGATTAAAAAACACAAGCCATCCATTTGCTGTCTGCAAGAAACACACCTGGCTTCAAAAGACAAATTAAAGCTCCGAGTCAAGGGTTGGAAGACAATTTTTCAGGCAAATGGAATTCAGAAGAAAAGAGGAGTTGCAATCTTATTTTCAGATACATGTGGATTTAAAGCAACTAAAGTCAAAAAAGACAAAGATGGTCACTTTATATTGGTCAAGGGAAAACTACAACAAGAAGACATTTCCATTCTAAATATTTATGCACCCAATTTAAATGCTCCCAGATTCTTGAAGCAGACCTTACTCAGTCTGAGCAATATGATATCTGATAATACCATCATAACAGGGGACTTTAACACACCTCTTACAGAGCTGGACAGATCCTCTAAACAGAAATTAAACAAAGATGTAAGAGATTTAAATGAGACCCTAGAACAACTATGCTTGATAGACGCATATAGAACACTCCACCCCAAAGATAAAGAATATACATTCTTCTCATCACCCCATGGAACATTCTCCAAAATTGATCATATCCTGGGACACAAAACAAATATCAACAGAATCAAAAGAATTGAAATTTTACCTTGTATCTTTTCAGACCATAAGGCACTAAAGGTGGAACTCAACTCTAACAAAAATGCTCAACCCCACCCAAAGGCATGGAAATTAAACAATCTTCTGTTGAATAACAGATGGGTGAAGGAAGAAATAAAACAGGAAATCATGAACTTCCTTGAGCATAACAACAATGAAGACACAAGCTACCAAAACCTGTGGGATACTGCAAAAGCAGTTTTGAGAGGAAAATTCATCGCTTTAGATGCCTACATTCGAAAAACAGAAAGAGAGCACATCAACAATCTCACAAGAGATCTTACGGAATTGGAAAAAGAAGAACAATCTAAGCCTAAACTCAGTAGAAGAAAAGAAATATCCAAAATCAAATCAGAGATCAATGAAACTGAAAACAAAAGAATCATTCAGAAAATTAATGAAACAAGGAGTTGGTTTTTTGAAAAAAATAAATAAAATAGATAAACCATTGGCCAGACTAACTAGAAATAGAAAAGTAAAATCTCTAATAACCTCAATGAGAAACGATAAAGGGGAAATAACAACTGATCCCACAGAGATACAAGAGATCATCTCTGAATACTACCAGAAACTCTATGCCCAGAAATTTGACAATGTGAAGGAAATGGATCAATATTTGGAATCACACCCTCTCCCTAGACTTAGCCAGGATGAAATAGACCTCCTGAACAGACCAATTTCAAGCACTGAGATCAAAGAAACAATAAAAAAGCTTCCAACCAAAAAATGCCCTGGTCCAGATGGCTTCACTCCAGAATTCTATCAAACCTTCAAGGAAGAGCTTATTCCTGTACTGCAGAAATTATTCCAAAAAACTGAGGAAGAAGGAATCTTCCCCAACACATTCTATGAAGCAAACATCACCCTGATACCAAAACCAGGAAAAGACCCAAACAAAAAGGAGAATTTCAGACCAATCTCACTCATGAACATAGACGCAAAAATTCTCAACAAAATCCTAGCCAATAGATTACAGCTTATCATCAAAAAAGTCATTCATCATGATCAAGTAGGCTTCATCCCAGGGATGCAAGGCTGGTTTAACATACGCAAGTCTATAAACGTTATCCACCATATTAACAGAGGCAAAAATAAAGATCACATGATCCTCTCAATAGATGCAGAAAAAGCATTTGATAAAATCCAGCATCCTTTTCTAATTAGAACTCTGAAGAGTATAGGCATAGGTGGCACATTTCTAAAACTGATTGAAGCTATCTATGACAAACCCACAGCCAATATTTTACTGAATGGAGTAAAACTGAAAGCTTTTCCTCTTAGAACTGGAACCAGACAAGGTTGTCCTCTGTCACCTTTACTACTCAACGTAGTGCTGGAAGTTCTAGCCAACACAATTAGGCAAGACAAGGAAATAAAGGGAATCCAAACGGGAGCAGAGGAGGTCAAACTCTCCCTCTTTGCTGACGACATGATCTTATACTTAGAGAACCCCAAAGACTCAACCACAAGACTCCTAGAAGTCATCAAAAAATACAGTAATGTTTCAGGATATAAAATCAATGTCCACAAGTCAGTAGCCTTTGTATACACCAATAACAGTCAAGATGAGAAGCTAATTAAGGACACAACTCCCTTCACCATAGTTTCAAAGAAAATGAAATACCTAGGAATATACCTAACGAAGGAGGTGAAGGACCTCTATAAAGAAAACTATGAAATCCTCAGAAAGGAAATAGCAGAGGATATTAACAAATGGAAGAACATACCATGCTCATGGATGGGAAGAATCAACATTGTTAAAATGTCTATACTTCCCAAAGCAATCTACCTATTCAATGCCATTCCTATCAAAGTACCTACATCATACTTTCAAGATTTGGAAAAAATGATTCTGCGTTTTGTATGGAACCGGAAAAAACCCCGTATAGCTAAGGCAGTTCTCTGTAACAAAAATAAAGCTGGGGGCATCAGCATACCAGATTTTAGTCTGTACTACAAAGCCATAGTGCTCAAGACAGCATGGTACTGGCACAAAAACAGAGACATAGACACTTGGAATCGAATTGAACACCAAGAAATGAAACTAACATCTTACAACCACCTAATCTTTGATAAACCAAACAAGAACTTACCTTGGGGGAAAGACTCCCTATTCAATAAATGGTGTTGGGAGAACTGGATGTCTACATGTAAAAGACTGAAACTGGACCCACACCTTTCTCCACTCACAAAAATTGATTCAAGATGGATAAAGGACTTAAATTTAAGGCATGAAACAATAAAAATTCTCAAAGAAAGCATAGGAAAAACACTGGAAGATACTGGCCTGGGGGAAGACTTCATGAAGAAGACTGCCATGGCAATTGCAACAACAACAAAAAGAAACAAATGGGACTTCATTAAACTGAAAAGCTTCTGTACAGCTAAGGACACAATAACCAAAGCAAAGAGACAACCTACACAATGGGAAAGGATATTTGCATATTTTCAATCAGACAAAAGCTTGATAACCAGGATCTATAGAGAACTCAAATTAATCCACATGAAAAAAGCCAACAATCCCTTATATCAATGGGCAAGAGACATGAATAGAACTTTCTCTAAAGATGACAGACGAATGGCTAACAAACACATGAAAAAATGTTCATCATCTCTATATATTAGAGAAATGCAAATCAAAACAACCCTGAGATATGCCGAGGGTGGCGGGTTCAAACCCAGCCCCGGCCAAACTGCAACCAAAAAATAGCCGGGCGTCGTGGCGGGCGCCTGTAGTCCCAGCTGCTCGGGAGGCTGAGGCAAGAGAATCGCGTAAGCCCAAGAGTTAGAGGTTGCTGTGAGCCGTGTGACGCCACGGCACTCTACCCGAGGGCGGTACAGTGAGACTCTGTCTCTACAAAAAAAAAAAAAAAACAAAAAACAACCCTGAGATATCATCTAACCCCAGTGAGAATGGCCCACATCACAAAATCTCAAAACTGCAGATGCTGGCGTGGATGTGGAGAGAAGGGAACACTTTTACACTGCTGGTGGGACTGCAAACTAGTACAACCTTTCTGGAAGGAAGTGTGGAGAAACCTCAAAGCACTCAACCTAGACCTCCCATTCGATCCTGCAATCCCATTACTGGGCATCTACCCAGAAGGAAAAAAATCCTTTTATCATAAGGACACTTGTACTAGACTGTTTATTGCAGCTCAATTTACCATTGCCAAAATGTGGAAACAGCCTAAATGCCCACCAACCCAGGAATGGATTAACAAGCTGTGGTATATGTATACCATGGAATACTATTCAGCTATTAAAAAAAATGGACTTTACATCCTTCGTATTAACCTGGATGGAAGTGGAAGACATTATTCTTAGTAAAGCATCACAAAAATGGAGAAGCATGAATCCTATGTACTCAATCTTGATATGAGGACAATTAAGTTTATGGGGGGGGAGCAGAAAGAGGGATGGAGGGAGGAGGGTGGGGCCTTAGTGTGTGTCACACTTTATGGGGGCAAGACATGATTGCAAGAGGGACTTTACCTAACAATTGCAATCAGTGTAACTGGCTTATTGTACCCTCAATGAATCCCCAACAATAAAAAAATAAATAAATAAATAAAAATAAAAAAAAAAGAAAATATTTTTAAAATCGCATAATAAACATAATTCCCAACAACAAAACATCAGAAGTCCTTTTAAAAAACACCACAAAGATTGCCACCTCCTATTTAACTCTGTTCTGGATGTCTGAGGCTGGAGCAATCAGACAAGGAAAAGAAATCAAGGACATAAAGAGAAAAAAGTATGAGAACTGTTAACTATTCTCAGATGTTATGACTGTATAGTAAACCAAAACTAAACCACAAACAAATCATTAGAAATAATAAACAAGACTGGCATGGGTGAAAACCATTAAGAACAATGTATAAACATCAATTACGTACAAAAAGACAACATATGATTCCGCTCATATGAGGTATCTAAAATAAGAGACAGAAAACTAGAATGTGTTTACCAGGGGATGGGGCGAGGGGGAAAGGAGCGCTGTTCAACAGGTATGGAGTTACAGATTTACAAGATAAAAACATTCTGGAGATCTGTTTCACAACATGAATACACTTAACACTCCTGAACTGTATACTTAAGAATGGTTAAAATGGTAAATTTTATGTTATGTGGGGTTTTTTTACCAGAATAAAAAAAGTTACATTTCTATAAAACAGCAAGCTTTAGGGGGAAAAAAGTAATTTTTAAATAGCACAAACATCACATAATGTACCTAGGAACATATCTAACAAAAGTCTGACACCTATATGGAGAAATATTTTTAAACTTTATTGAAAAATATTAAAAACCTAGATAAATGGCATTATACACCAAGTTCTAGGATAGAAGACTCATATGGCAAAGATGTCAATTCTCTTCAAAAAATCCTTAAGTTCAATGCAATTCCAATCAAAAACCCAATAGGATTTTTCAGAGACCTTGACAAAATAATTCTAAAATTTATATAGAAGAACCAAAACACATCTCCAATGGGGGTGGGGGAAAATCTAATGGGATGATTTGTCTTACCAGATAGCAAGCCTCCGCAATAAGTGAGACTGTGGAACTGGCACAAGACAAAATTGCCGGGAGCCAAAACATATCACAAAAATGCCCCTTGCTATCTTGATTTTACGAGCAAACTATTCTCAGGAATTCAACCATAAATACCAACGATACTTTCCCCTTGCATATCTCTTCAAAAATGCACCCCCCGCCTTAGGGTCCTTCTCCTAGTAATTTTCCAGAAACCAGCCCCCTCCCCACCCTGTTAGGAATAGCCCTTAGTTACTTCCTCTTTTGAATGCTTATAAGCCCAGCTGAAACAATAAACTCTTTGGAGCTTGATCAGACTCTTGCTCTCATTCTTTCGTGTCTCTTGTCCCCCCTCATTCGACTGACCCCTTTGTTTCCCAGGTCCCCGTTGAATTCCCCGTGGGCCGGGGCACAAAATGACCACCAAAAAGGGCCTCCAGAAACATAGCCAGGCAGACAGAAAATACATGACAAAGGTGGCAATGATTTTATCAGCTACAATGGATTCATGACCTAGAACTGTGACCCCCATCCCCGTGTTAAAAAATGACTTAGAGAAATGTGAACTGTTTTGTATTTATCGAGTTTACATGCAAAAAAAACAATAATCAACTACCATAGAAACACGACCTAAAATATTCTTTTAAAAAAATTATAGGTAGAAACATGACTTAAATTTCTTTTTGAAATCTTAAGACTTTTAGCAATGTTCTCCTATTCATTTTTGTAAAAACTGATAAACTGAACCCATCCTAAGATCATGTGATTGATTGAAAAAGCACTGGACTAGGTCAAGAAATAAGTGTTTCCTCATTTGTACCATGAAAGAGTTGGGTTAAAGCTCTGGTTCTTAAATGGGCTATCATGGTACACTGATGTTTCAAAATCTAAAGCAGCAGCAGTTAAATAAGAGAAGTACTTCCTTTATCAAAGACTATCCCAGATTCTCCCCCAGAAGTGGGAGACCCTTGCTAGTTAGTGTCACAAATGTCTATGCAAGTGCCCCTCACATGAATACCACGTGCAGGTCAGAAGAAAAACGTTTAAAAGTTGCTAAAGAAGAAAAACTACCTCTTTTGATCTAACCTTCTGATTTTTAGTCTGAAATAATGGAGATACTATGGAGACATGCTCTGAAAGTATGTATATTAAGTGCATACTGAAATGAGTTCGAGACATTTCCATGTAGTTCAGTCAATACCGACCTGAGTGAAAAAGGTGCCACACCCACCTGCACCTAGAATGGGGATGAAAAACAGAGAGGGCTGGTGGAAAGGAAACTACTGGTGCAATCTGGGGAAAGCAGGGAAGGGAGAATAGAGCAGGCATTCCTTTACTTAGTACCTGCTATGTGCCAAACTTATGCCCACGTAAGTCCCACAAGGGCCCTGTGATAGAGGCAACATTAGCATCTTGTACACTCCAGGGTCCAAGAGCTGAAATAACTTATACAAGGTCTTTCCATTACTGAGTAGAAGGCTTGAATTCATACATGGCTACAAAGCCATAGCCTTTGTCCTACACTATGCTGAGCTGACAAATCAGCCTAAAGCACGAGATGCCACTTTCAGCACACAAATAATGGAAAATCTTTGCTTTTCTTATATGTGTATAGACAGATACTACAGCAAATTGCCAGCTTTCATAAAATGCACAAGGGGATGAGGACAGGATTCACAAATAATGGCAAGGCCAAGTTTCTCTCACAGGTCTATTTAGAAGTTACTTATTATGCTCCACTATCAGAGCCAGTTACAGCAAGAACAAGAAGCTGTGGGATTAGGATGAGGTGGATGGGAGATTTGGAAAAACTGCAAAAATCCATTTCTAGATCCCAGGACAAAGAGGAAGGCCAACGGCTTTCCAATTTACCATAATGTGCCAGGTCTCATCCTGTCTTTAGTGACCTGTGGCAGGACAGGCAACTGCAGAACACTAAGAAGGTTAGCAACTTCACATCAGTGAGTAATTTCATAACCTGTGTGACGTTTGGTCTACAGTCAATCTTTATGAGTTCAAATCTTCTGAGTGACTTTAAATAAATCACTTATTCTGAGTCTCTGTTTCTACATCTGTAAAGTAAGAACATGCTCAATCTCTTCTGTTTGCCCTTCCAAGTCCACTCACCTCCTCCCTCCCTGTCTGGTGGTCCCCCAGAATAGAGGGCATTTATTAGTTTCCTGGCTCTTGGGCTACACCAGGTGAGTTTGCCCAGCAGGAGTTACCAGAAGGGAGGAGGAAGGAAGAGAGGGCAATTAGGGTATTTCTTCTCCCCGCCCCACAATCCTTGACAGGACATTGGGGCTGGAACCCGTTGAACACGGTTCCACGCAGCTCTCAGGTGCTCTCTCCACACACAACTACTCAAGTAATCAAGCACTCCTTCCACCCTTTTAGGCCTAACGATGGACACAGGGTTCTGCTGTTAACTAGCTGTTGCATACTAAACCTTCGCTTCTGATTTCCCTGCTCATACCTTTATAAACATGGTTGTCCTTTCATTGACCTTTTCTCAAATCGTCCTAATTTTAATGTGCTACCTATTTCCTGCGGGTACCCTGGATTAAACAGGACATATCACCACTTCATAAAGTTACAGACTGGAGCTCACAAAATGCACGTCTCAGTGCTAGGCATTAGTCTGTTAATTACCGTTATGACAATTATAAGACGCAGGAATTGTTGCTCCCAATCTACAAATAAGGAAGCTGAGGCTCAGAGAAGTAAAGAAATTCGCCTAACCACACACAAGGGTGGAAGCGCCAGAACTGTGAGGTCTTAACCTCCATATCCGGAAATCTGTATCTTTCCATTTCTATTATCACCGTAGCTGTCAATACTTTTCCTGCTATACCAAATCTCATCGTTGTCCTCATTCCTACAAGAAAATGACAACTCAGTTACGAATATGATTTCATTTCTACCGTCGGACATGATTTAACTGTATGGTTAAGAGTGGGGAATGCCAGAGTCGGTTCAAAGTACAAGACGATTCGCCACTTGGAGGAGCTATTATCTTAAACGAGACTCCCTTCCAAGAGCTTCACTTTCCTCTCATAAAATAAGGATAACACTACATCCTTTAAGGGTCGTGGCAAGGAATCAATGGGATAACGTTTGCAAAGCACCGTGCAAGCAGTAACCGCTCCAATGAAAAAAACTACAATAGATAATAGCTGGTTTGCCGCTAAGGAGCAAAGAGGCGGGTCGGGACCTGGAGACCCAAAGAAAGAAACCCGCTCCCCGCCCCGGGCCCACCTGCTCCTCCAGTCTCTCGATTTCTAGCTGGTTCTTCTCCTCCTCTTCGTCGTACTCCCACTCGTACTCTTCGGGGGAGCTCTCGGCGGAGGAAGCCATGGCGTACTCCTCATCATCCCCATCGCTCTCGCTCACGCCTTCCTCCTGCTGATCCCATTCTGTCCCTATCGTCTTGTATGTCGCAGCAGTCACAGCCCGCGAAAGCACCTTCCTCCTGGTTCTAGCCGCCTTAACCTTATCTTCCTCTCCCTCAGTCTTGGGCCCAACCTTGGACTCAGCCTCAGGTTCTGAAGCCGAAGGTGCAGCAGCCGTCGCCATCTTGCGCTTCCAGTGACTCTCGGGTCTTCCCGCGGGCACCAAAGACCCGGATGAAGTAAGAGCTGCCAGCAGCGCGCGCCAGATCAAAACCCCGCTTTCTTGCCATCGAAAGGGAGGCTGGACGCCTCGGATTAAAGGAAAATTTCTCAGTATACACAATTCCTATTACTTTTATATCCCTGTAGAAGCTCTCATCAGAGAAAAAACTCATTTCTATGTCATGTGTTACGCCACATCTTTGGACAAATGTTGGGTCTTTAGACAGGAAATGGAGGCCACAGAGGAAGTCAGGGAGGGAGCGTGATGCCTGTAGTCCAGGGTTTGGCGCCATCTTGAGAAGGTCAGAATGTGTCAGAATAAATGTCCTAATGCCTAGTGTGACTTGGCGCGTGGTTTAGTCTCCCCAGCAACTGCGCCTGAAGCGCAGAGAAAACTCCACGTCCTCGGGGAAGGATTGCTTGCACCATTCATGAAAAAATCCATTTCCCCTTATGTAACGATGCGTGAATTTTCTGATTTTATAAGATAACTTGCAAACAAGTATCAATAAGCGTTTCTTTAGAAACCCTTAATTGATAGTCCTTGTCACATAAATTGAGTTTACTATTCTACAGAGAAATAAACTTTTTTTCAATCAAGCCATGATATTCGTTTCCTTCTTAAGCTTCCTTTTTTTTTTTTTTTTTTTTTGGTTTTTGGCCGGAGCTGGGTTTGAACCCGCCACCTCCGGCATATGGGACCGGCGCCCTACCCCTTGAGCCGCAGGCGCCGCCCAAGCTTCCCATTTTTGAGGTAGGAAAGTACTGGTGTGTTTCTCTACTTAATTGCCTTTCTCCCTATTAGCAAGCTTAATGGAGCAAGAACAATACGTTTTGCTCTCCGTTAGATCCCCAGTCTAGCATAGCGCTTTGACACGTAGGTACTCAGCACATACTTGCTCCGTGGACAAAAGGATGGTCCTTGAATTAGTACAAAAGAGAGGATCCAGGCTTGGCGAGCCGATGTCACTTGCTTAGGGACACAGGGGCAGAACCAGGATTCTAACCCATGATTGTCCAAGTTCAAATCCCAGTAAAACGTAACTCTCTGAGCAACAGTGCACAAGTTACTAAACCGCTCTGAATCTCAGCTTCCTTATGCTGCAAAAGAGGCTTGGGAAAGGTGGACTGGTGGTTTTCAGTGCCATATTCCAGCGGTAGGCTTTGAGACGCGAACCTGGCACCGTGCCCCAGCAGCCCAATGTCTTCTCCCAATCTGGATGCTACGCTCCAGGCAAGTTTTCCAGCAACTTCAGACATCCTAGCTCCGGTGGGCTGGACCCGGACGAAAGCGCGTACACGGAGCAGAGGACGCAAGGGTGGAGTCGCAGTGACGTCAGAGGGCGCGCTTCAACCCCGCGCTCTGGGACGTCGCAGGCGCAAGCCGGCAAGATGGCTACGGCTGGAGCGGGCCGTCTGAGGCGGGCGGCATCGGCCCTGTTGCTTCGGAGCCCGCGCTTGCCCGCCCGGGAGCTGTCAGCTCCGGCTCGGCTCTACCATAAGAAGGTAGGGTCGGACGAGGGGGTGCGCAGACCGCCTAGGGGACTCAGGCGTCCTGGCGGAGGCCCGGACTAAAAGAGATGGCCGCGGGCTTCGGCGTGGCCCTCCATAGAGGGACCACACCCTCCCACGGCTGTGCCTCGACTCACTTTCCCTTCCCGCACAGTGACACTAACCGCAACTGATACACAGATAGTAGCTACCGCTGATTGGGCGGCGACTTCTAGTGGGCATCGCAGCTCTCCACCACTTGGTGCGTCCCAACTTTAAAGTTGCCTGTAGCCCAGGAGGGAGGGTCCTGGCTAGTCATAACTTGACATTCTGAGTCCAGAGACACACACGCGTTGTGGCGCGGCTCAGGCTTCAGCCACGCCACTGCCCTGGCTGAGGGACCTTGAGCAAGTCACTGCCCTTCGCTGAACCTGTAGCATGGAGTAGGGGGCTCTCGGGAGTCTTCTACAGCATAATATATTTTGGACATGGTTCTTGGGCCGTCGGCCATACGTGTGGAGACCATTTTTTGTGCTGTTAATGTTTTAGGAACGCATAGCGTCTGAGGGAAGTCAGGCACATAATCAGCGAGCATGTTTTTGTTTTGTTTTTGTCGGGGGAGAGGAGAGAGAGATGCCTAGTTTGCACACCTTTACCTTCAAGGGGGTAGAGTTCCCCTTGAATGAGACTCTCACTCAAGAAACTACTAAAGAATGCAGTTAAATCAACGTGCTGCCGAAAGTCCAGTTTAAATATTATCTGGTGGGTCCTTGGGCTTTGAGTCAAAAATCCATACCCGGATGTGGTGTGTGAGGGGGAGGACTGGAAGACTGGGGTACTTGTAAACAAACCTCAAGGTTAATGAAGCCTTCTGTGTACCATTTTGGACATTTATTCTGCTCTGGCTTTTCGGTACCTTTGCCAAATACTTAACTCCTCCCGTCGCCCCCGCCCTCCGGCTCCCCGTCTGTGTTTTGTTGACCCTGTGCGCCAAAGGAACTTGGACTAGTAGAGTCACCAGGGTGCGCTGCTGCACCAGGGTGATGTCAGGGCCTGGAGATAGTTATAGCACTGCTTTTGTCTTAATAGACGAGTAAACGTAGGCCTTCCGTAGCATTATTTCTGTAACAGTCACCAGGAGGCTTCTCAAAAAGCCTTTCATTCCTGGGCCATGCTATGGCTAGGATTTTTTATTTTTCTTTAAAAGGCAGGTTCTAGCTTTGTAAACCTGGTCTGGAGGGCAGTAGCCAGATCATAGATCACTGTAATCTTGACACCTTGGGCTTGAGTGATCCTCCCACTTTGGCATAGAATTTTTTTAAAGTAATCATTCTTTGAGAATGGGTTTTATTTAGAAATAATAGAACTGCTGTTTTGAGTTCAAATCTGGTGACTAAGACATGATTTCACTGTTTTTTTTGTTTTTTCTTTTTCTTTTTTTTTTTTTTTGTAGAGACAGAGTCTCACTTTATGGCCCTCTGTAGAGTGCCATGGCATCACACAGCTCACAGCAACCTCCAACTCCTGGGCTTAAGCGATTCTCTTGCCTCAGCCTCCCGAGTAGCTGGGACTACAGGCGCCCGCCACAACGCCCAGCTATTTTTTGGTTGCAGTTCAGCCGGGGCCGGGTTTGAACCCGCCACCCTCGGTATATGGGGCCGGCACCTTACCAGCTGAGCCACGGGCGCCTCCCTTTGTTTGTTTTTTTCAATCACAAACCTATGAAGGTAGAGAGGAGATACAAAGCGTTTGGGTCACAAATGGTACCCACTGACATGAATGTGGGCCTTTGTACTCAGATAAAATAGAGTATGTAGTGACTCCCTGCCAGCCTCAGGTTAATGACTTTGAAGAGTGACCATTAAGATCAGCTTGTTCGTATTGGTCTTCCTGACTACCATTAAGGTCACTTTATTGGTATTGGTCTTCCTGACTCAACTCTTTGTTTTCAGGTGGTTGACCATTATGAAAATCCTAGAAACGTGGGGTCTCTTGACAAGACATCTAAAAATGTTGGGACTGGATTGGTGGGGGCTCCAGCATGTGGTGATGTAATGAAATTACAGGTACCAGCTGGTTTTCAACTTTAATGGTAATAACAATCCCTTTGCTTACACAGTGCTTTGTAGTTTACAAAGCATTTGCACACACAGCATTTCATTTGGTCTCCATCTTTATTTCTGTGGTGTGGAATGAATCAATGTTAGAAATGATTAGCGGGGCCTCAGTCTTGGTTCTCTTACTAGTACACTAAGCTGACCTTTTCTGAAATAGAAAACGAATCTCATTTTTCTACTTACAGTATCAGCTTAAATTCCAATTTAAGCCAAGTAAAAGTTTTTGTGAATTTTACTAATCAAAGGAAAGCCCCAAAGGGCTGCCAATCTCTAATGAGAAAAGTGCAATAAATCAAACCTATCCGCAAACTGGAAGCAACAAGAAGGTAGTGTCTTGGGCTTTGGGTAAACTATAGCTGTGTCCACAGTCTATTTCTTCATAGTAGGTAGGCAGCTTGCCAGAGGTCTTCATACCTATATTGAAAAACAGAAACAAGGCAGGAGGGAACACAAACAAGTGCAGTTTGCCCAAGAAAACAGTGTTAACCAGAGACCTTTATTGCAGACTTTCCCAGTGTTTAAAAAGGCAGACTGCCTCAGTAAATGTGAGCAGACCTCCTCAAATAGGATTTCATAGTTAACACGCAGACTAAGGTTACAAAACAAAATTGGGGTGGAGGGACATATATTCCATCCGATCTTTACCAGGGTAGTTGTTTCCACATTGCACTGTCATCACTGAGCGCTTTGAAAGAAAGCAAGTCCATAATTATTGCTATTACTTACAGTGTAGAAATCAAGCTCAAAGCCCCTGGGGAAGGCCCCAGTAACTTCCATGGAGTGCCAGGTACCAGAGGGTGGCCCCAGAAATCACTGCTTAACTCTTGTCTCTTTTCTAGATTCAGGTAGACGAAAAGGGGAAGATTGTGGATGCCAGGTTTAAAACATTTGGCTGTGGCTCAGCAATTGCTTCCAGCTCATTAGCCACTGAGTGGGTGAAAGGGAAAACGGTAAGAATGCTTGAAAATTGGACAGAATGAAACGGCATTCTCCAAACATTGTTCCCAAAGTGTCTAGTGATTCAAAAAACAAGAGACCATGACTTTTAATTTCTAAATTTTTTAAATTGCTCATACCCAAATGTTAATTAAATTCTTCTCCATATTGGGAATTATAGATCCTTCTGTTAAGTGTTGAGTTTGTCATTGATCATTTTTATTTGTTTGGGTAGTGTTTTATTAATTACATAAGAAAAATGTAATTACATAGGAAAAAGACCCTAACCCATCCCTCTAACAAAATAGAATTGAAAATAAATCTTTGGCTTTCTCTATGGTTGATGATTTTCTTGTAATTTTTTCAGGTGGGAGGATATCACATAGAGATTGTTTTCTTATTTCTTCCCATCATGTTTCAGGAAGGAGTCCAGGTGGCTTACAATGACTGGTGAAATAAACTAGCCTGTGTTAAAAGGGATTAAAGATTCAAAAACACAGCAAGGGTGGGGGCTGACTTAACAGACAAATCAGAGTAGTGATCCAGGTGGTCCTCTTGAGAGTGGAGGTAAGAAAGGGCTGGAACATCTTTTTCCATCCATTCTCTCCCAAAGCATCTGCAGAGGTAGAAGTTCCCAAACTCAGTGAGGAGCTGGATTTTCTAAACTCCAGCTGCCATTAAATCTCTAAAAGGCCAGGCATGGTGTCTCATACCTATAATCTCAGCACTGTGGGAGGCAAAAGTGAGAGGATCCCTTGCAATCAGGAGTTTAAGACTAGCTCTGAGCAAAGCAAGATCCTGTTTCTACTAAAAATAGAAAACTGAGCCCAGCTTTATGGCACATGTCAATAGTCCCCAGCTACTCAGGAGGCCGAGACAGATGGTCACTTAAGCCCAAGAGTTTGAGGTTGCTGTGAGGTAGCCTAACAGCATGGCACTCTAGCCCAAGTGACAGAGCAAGACTGTCTGAAAAGAAACAAAAAACCATGGGCAGCGCCTGTGGCTCAAAAGGAGTAGGGCCCCCGGCCTCATATACCAGAGGTGGCGGGTTCAAACCTGGCCCCAGCCAAAAACTGCAAAAGAAAAAAGAAACAAAAAAACCTCTCAGTAAAGCCAACCTGCAAGGCACTCATCTGTATAGCCCCTAAGGGACCCAGTTCAGGAAGCTGAGTCATAGAAGAGGATATTTGGGGAGCTGACCAGCTCTACAGCAAAGTGGTTTGCCAGCCCACGTGCCACCTGCTTTCTGTGGCTCAGGGCCTTCTGGCTGCCAAGCTCCTGTGGGCCAAGGAAGCACAGACCTAACCTGTTCTGGCAGGAGCTGGCTTCAAAGTGATTTGTCAGGAATTGTCCCTAGGGAAAGGGGGAAATGAGACAAGGCACCTATGTTCCCAGGACCTGGCTTTTAGGGGCTGTGAGTTGTCAGAAAATAGGGAAGAGGTCCTCTCTTCAACCTTAAGTTGTCCCATCTCAACTTCAGGAGCAAAACTTGAATAATAGTTGGGGTTAGTGGAATTGGGAGGTTGGGGGACAGTCAGAGGTAGCCAGGGAAGCTGGCCATTGGGGAAATCTGGTTTTCCTTAAGGCAGTTAGGCTCTGTTCAGCATAGGCAAAGACCTGCCTGCCTCCAATTATTCCCAAAGGTTCCGGGCACCAGACACCAGGCACCCTCTTCAGTCATTCCGGAGATTCTCCTGTAGGCAGAGGCTGACTCTAAGAGAACACTCCGCCTGACACCTGCTTATGCCACTAACCTCTCTGACATCTCCCTGACTTCCCTCATGCCGTTCAGCACTTCTAGTCTAAAGAATGTATTCCAACATTTGGTACAAGGACACGAGAGAAGCTGATAGTCACAAAACCAGCATAGGAAATCACTGCCTTTTAAGACTCCTTTTGGTGGCCTCAGCCAGACTTCCATGAGAGTTTCCTTAGGTTCTGCTCCTGGTTTACAGAAGTATCTTGACTGTCCTTGCTTACCCCATGCAGGTGTATATGCTTAGCACTTAATAACCCCAGCTGTAGCATAGACACCAAGATGGGAGTCCTGAGAAGAGCCCAGTCCTTTCTTTTGAGTTATTAAACAGAAATTTTCCCCCATCATCCCTGAGGGCCTCGTTGGCCTTCCTTTTATTTAGTTGTCTGGCCCTTGCAAGATAAGCCTTTGCTAAAACTCCTCATCTTTCCCAAATGCCTATCAGGTGGAGGAAGCCTTGACCATCAAAAATACAGATATCGCCAAGGAACTCTGCCTTCCTCCTGTGAAATTGCACTGCTCCAGTAAGTCTTTGCTCTCCAAGACTGCCAGCCATCCAGGGCACTCAGCAGTAATGTCAGCTTACATTTATGAGAGTCCTTTTAGGTCAGGGAGTCTATCTTTATAACCCTCAGAGAGTTAGACCTCATGGGTCTGTCTAATAGCCTTCCCGTGGTCTCACACACATCTCTAGAAGAATCATGCCAGGAGGCAGTGTGTGCTAGGCATTATACTGGGCGCTTGATGGGCATAATTTATAAACCTCAGAAGTATCCTCGAGTCCACAGTAAAGTGTTGTTACTCCCCTTTTACAGATGAGAGCTGGGCTTGGGTTAAGGCACCCAAGTCACATGGCTAATAAGTGGAAGGGCCATAAACCCCAATCTTCCAGAATCTATTGCAGTTTCCAGCAGAGGAGAAAACCCAGCTTTCTCCATAATCCTGTTTGCTGTGTATTTCATCACTTCTGTCTAGCTGCTGTTACCGTTGGGATCTGCATCTACGTATAAAGAATGACTAAGCCCTGTTGTGCATTAGCCCCCTTTCCAGTGTCCTAAGAGAAAGCCCAAATGCCTTAAGACTTACACTTGGCTTTCCAGTTTGGTCCCTGTGTTAAATCTAATGCTTTTTCCATCTTCACTTAACCTTCTCAGGAAAGAAAGAATGAGAAATGGTAGCCCTAACATACTGATGGAGGTTTACTGACCAAATTAGTCAAAAATCAGGAGAAAGCCAGGCCTCCTGCCAGGATGAGAACCACAGGAGAAAAGCCAGGTGCTGGGGTGGGTATACACTAAGGCAGTCTTCAGGAAGCCTGCTAAGACCTGAGTTCTTTCCACTTGAGCTGGAATGTTAAGTACCCATAAAGAAAAGTCATATCTTACAAACATTTTTACATGGTTTTAAAAAAAAAAAAAAAAAAGCCTTTTTATGAGGCCTAAATTTTAGGTACTGAAACCTTTAGCTGGTGCTCTCTGCTATTTGCTTGCTTTCTGCTGACATTCTAGCTCTCTTGATTTTTATATCCCCCCCATAGCCTCAGTTTCAAAATTGACTCATAAACAGAAGTTAGTTTACTAACTTGGAATCTCTAGAAAAGTGGTTCTCAATCTTCCTAATGCCGCGACCCTTTAATACAGTTCCTAAGTCATGCCAACATGCGTAGCCAACACCTCTGCTCCATTATCCCAGACTGTCATAGGAGATCAGAACTAACATTTGTTACGTACTACAGTATGTCAGACATCTCGTGCAAGTCCCCACACTATCCAAGAGGCTAAGGAATTAGCTTAGCATCACAGATATTTAAACCCTAGTCTGTCTTCAGACTAATCCCTGGGAATAGTCAGGCTCAGGAGGCAGCTGCTGACATGCCCAGCTCCTCACTCCAACTCCCCAGCTCAGTTTTTCTGTTAAGTCTTTCCCAGCACAGTGCCCTCCAGCTCTTAATTCAATTCCTAAGATTATTTCTTTAGTGTGTAGAAACTTAGGCTCTCTTCTCTTCCATACTACTAGTGCTGGCTGAAGACGCAATCAAGGCTGCCCTGGCTGATTACAAACTGAAACAAGAACCCAAGAAAGGAGAGGCAGAGAAGAAATGAGCCTTCAGAGAAGCCTTCAAGTCATGTCATCTGTTTGCCCACCCACCATGCAGTTACTTTAGACATTCAGAAGCCCCCAGCACTACATAAAAGAGCTATGAGATAACACACAAGTTTCGCCATTCACATTGTGACTCGAGTGCAAGCAAAATACAGAGTTTAATTGTTCTGAATCCTGTGATTTCTTTCAGCCCACATTATCGCCTTAACTCAGTTAATGTATATTTTGAGTTGTGTGTGTGGCCTCAGAACTGAAATCAATAATGAAGTCTCAAGTTTTGATAGCCTGTGAAGTACATAAATATCTTAATTTTACCTGAATTGATTTTGGGGAAAATTAGAATGCCTTGATGTAATTATTTGATAGAATCAATTACTGTACATAAAACAGATGTACTTACATATATTATAATAAAACAACATAAGATAACAGTTTCTCTAGTAAGCCTTTTCTCTTGGATGCTTCACTCCAAAGTGCTACCCAAAGCCCTATGGATTCCAAAGGCTGGACTGTGATGACAATACAGTTTTCCCACCAAACTTACAATAAAGGACATGTACAGAGATTTTTTTTTTTTTTTACAAAGCCAAATATACCAAATAAAGCCAAATATTTCAAATGTTTTATGAAATGAGTGAAAAGAGACATTCATCGCTTTTTGTTACTCTTGGTGAGATAACAGATTGACGATTCAAAGTGAGCCTTGGAAATTCTCTGTAATTTCACTGGTTTGAAATTCTGAAATCTGGGTAACATGGGCTTAGGTGACACACTAAAGTTATGGGACAAATATGTAAAGAGCACCTAGAGAATGAGTTTAAAATACAGATTTTTAGTCAGGCTGCTTTGGTCTATGCAGGTGATTGCAATGCCCCCAGAGTCTGGTGTTGTAGCAGATGACCCAAGCCATTGGGAAGAAACTTGCTGATTCCTGTGCTGCACAGGTACATTTGTTTCTTTCTGAACTGCCAGTACATGTACAGTGAACCTATGTTTAAAACAGGCATGAATAGCTTCCTAATCACTGTCCATCCTACCTGGATCTCTCCCCATTCTTAACTACCTGTAGTCACACAAATCCTAATAAAGGAGGCCCACTGTCAAGTGAAAACAATATTGAGCCAAGCATTGTAGCTTGTGCATGTAATCCCAGCAGTTCAGGAGGATGGCTTGAACCCAGGCTGCACTGAGTTATGATTACGCCACTGCACTCCAGCCTGGATGACACAGCAACACCCTGTCTCTTAAAAAAAAAAAAGAAAGAAAAATACCAACTACTATAGTCTCTGATCTCCTTCACCTTCAAAAATAAGATGTCTATTTTTTCTGATGGTGGTGTTTTTGTTCAGGCATACCCTGGCTGCCTTGCCTGTTAAATATACCTCCTTTATTTAAAAAAAAAAAAAAAAAAATACTCTGGTTTCTGGTGGAGGGCACAGAACTTCAAAGGCCATTCCCTGCACAGTCTGTGGGGGCAGCCACAGACCAGGGCTTTTATAAGAATCTCAAATTAGAACCCTGATGGAACCATGTAAAATTGTTCTCTGTGGCATGTTCTGCTATTTAATTCAATCCTTTAGGCCGAGCTTCTCTCTGCCTTTATTACATGTGGCAAAACCGCAATTCCCCCACTACATTTCTTTGTGCTTTTTAAATGACACATTTCTGTCCCAGTTAACATCTGAGAGTTGAAACTGAATTCTTCACGTCAGAAGCAGTTCATAAACAGCCAAAGCAATATTACCAGAATAGCCAAACTTCAAGATACGGTCCTGCTGCTAAAAGAAATTAGTATTTTTAAAAGAGAAAAAGAAAAATGAATATTGTTTTAATTCCCATTAAAGACATGCACGCCTTTTCCCTGATAAATCTAGTTTTAGCCACATGAGGGCATCATGAGCCCTTCAATGAGCTCAAGTCACAATTTTTGCTGCTGCTAGCTGGTTCTTAGCATTTCTTAATGAACCCTTCGGTGCAAAATATTGACAGTTAAAATAGTATCAAGCCTCCTGTGCTCCATGTTGGTCCCTTAATCCTGTTAATTCTTGTGACAACCTTCCAAGGTAGACTTAAGCCAAATCCTCACTTTTCTTGCAGAACGCACTGATGATTCCAACCACAGAGCAGAGGCTCACCTATGCCTTGAACATTCCCAAGAGGGTGAACCAACACAGGATGTGTTCATTTGGCCAATTCGCTACCAAGCACCCTGACCCTCACCCTTACCATGGCTGCGGCCCAGTTAAACTCCACTGCTCTGGCAGTGGGACTTGGAAACCAGCATCACCTGATGAGCTAGGTGCGTTTACTGGGGCAGGGGGCATATGCAGTTTTTGGCCAGGGCTGGGTTTGAACCCACCACCTCCAACATATGGGGCCAGAACCCTACTCCTTTGAGCCACCGGCACCACCCTAAGTATGGGGCATATGGATGGAGGAGCAGAGGCTCAGAGAGGTGAAGTGATGTGCCCCAGGAGACAGCCAGGAAATGGAAGGACAGAGCTCCAGCTGAGGTCCCCTGCCCACCTCCCACCCACTTCAAAGCACCACAGCACAGCTATGACATCTCTAACCTCTCCTTGTTATTCGTGGCTTTGGTTTACTTAGGACCACATCAAAATTCAGTTTTAGATGAATCGAACCTTCTCTAAAGAAGACAGACAAATGGCTAGAAAACATGAAAAAATGCTCACCATCCCTAATTATTAGAGAAATGCAAATCAAAACCACCCTGAGATACCATCTAACCCCAACAAGAATGGCCCACATCACAAAATCTCAAAATTGCAGATGCTGGCATGGATTTGTGGAGAAGGGAACACTTTTACACTGCTGGTGAGTCTGTAATCTTTTTGGAAGAAAGTGTGGAGAACCCTCAAAGAACTCAAGCTAGACCTCCCATTCGATCCTGCAATTCCTTTATTGGGCATCTACCCAGAAGGACACTTGCACTAGACTGTTTATCACAGCTCAATTTATAATCACCAAAATGTGGAAACAGCCGAGATGCCCACCAACCCAGGAATGGATTAACAAGCTTTGGTATATGTACACCATGGAATACTATTCAGCCATTAAAAAAATGAAGACTTCCTTTGTATTAACCTGGATGGAAGTGGAACACATTATTGTTAGTAAAGCATCACAAGAATGGAGAAGCATGAATCCTATGTATTCAATTTTGATATGAGGAGAATTAATGACCTAGTACACGGTGGGGGTTGGGGAACCGCAGAGCAGAGAGAAGGAGGGAGGAGGAGGGGGAAAGGAAGAGGGGGAAGGGAGTGGGAGTCTCAGTGTGTGACACACCTTTTGGGGGCAAGACACAAGTATAAGAGGGACTTTACCTAACAAACGCAATCAGTGTAACTTGGTTTCTTGTACCTTCAATGAATCCCCAACAATAAAAAAAAAAAAAAATGCAGTTTTAGAACCTCACATTAAGCATTGTCCTGTAAAAACCATTTCTCCTGTCTCTATGGTGAGTTTTCTTTAAAAACCAAGCAAATGAGGGCCACTTTTTGATGATTTTAGGCTCCTTGAACTTCAGACCAGAGTGCAGACTTTGTCTCTCCTCGCAACAGGACAGAAGACTCCTAGGTCCCACTAAGTCTGTGTGGAGTCAGGGGGGCTCTGCAGCGAAGATCTAGCCCCAGCCAGGAGACAGGTGTCGAGCTTCTGCCCTGCTAATGGCTCTTGGCTGCCTTTCTGCTAGCTTTCCCCGCCTTTCCAGATGACATGGGCCAACCCCCTTCTGGTCTCTCCCCAGAAAAGACCTTCTCCACCAGGAAGGAGCAGCAGGGCAGAACAGAATGAGCTGAGAGTGCTCAATCAAATGCTACCACTTCATGACCCTGAACAAGACTGGACTCCTCAAGCCTCAGTTTATTCATCTGCAAAATGGGAATTATAACAGTGCCTGTCTGGTCAGGCGGGCATGATGATTAAATGAGACACTGCAAGCAAAGAACATGGCACATAAAAAGAGTTAATGTTTTGGGCAATGCCTGTGGCTCAAAGGAGTAGGACGCTGGCCCCATATACCGGAGGTGGTGGGTTCAAACCCTGCCCTGGCCAAAAACTACAAAAAAAGTTAATGTTTTTCTGTTTATTGTCAGTATCATGGGAAAGACTCGGCCTTTACCATATGCCAGGCCTTGTTGCTGGGTGTTTTGTATAGATCAGCTCATTTACTCCTCCCAGCAGTCCTCACACACTGTGACTATCTCATTTAATAGATGAGGAGATTAATAGGTAAAGGTATGAGTCCAAGATCAGAGCTCTTGGATTCTCAGATGTATTCTCAACAAACTGTTATATTTTGAAAGAAATCTTTTTGCCTGAGCAGTCGTTCTTAACCATGGGCTTAAAATATTCAATAAAACATACTATAAAGAGATATATTGTCATTTAGGCTTCATTGTGCCATTTCTAGAACACGGGCCGAGTAGATTTAGCAATTCATAAAGGCCCCAGGATTTTCAGAATGGTAAATAAGCACTGGCTTCAACTTAAAGTCACCACTTGCATTAGCCCCTAACAAGAAAGTCAGCCTGTCCTCTGAAGGTTTGAAGCCTGACATTGACTTCTCTCTAGTATGAAAGTCTTAGCTGGCATCTTCTTTGGACAGTAGGCTTCAATTCTGAAAGAAGTTTTGCTGTGGGTAAAACGCTATCAAACAGCATTGCATGCTACAGAAAAATCTTTCATGAAAGGAAGAGTCAACCAATGTGGCAAACTTCATTATTGTTTTATTTTACAAAATTGCTACAGCCACCCCAGATTTTAGTAACCACGGCCCTGATCAGTCAGCAGCCATCAACATTGAGGTGACACCCACTGCCTGCAAAAAGATTATAACTGGCTGAAGACTCAGATGATTGTTAGCATTTGTAAAATGATTATTGTTTAGCAATATGTATTTTTTTGTTTTTTTCTTTGAATTCATTATTATTTTTTAATTTATTGTTTTGGGGATTCATTGAAGGTATAAGAAACCAGGTTACACTGATTGCATTTGTTAAAGACCGTCTTACAATCGTGTCTTGCCCCCAAAAGGTGTGGCACACACCAAGACCCCACCCCCTCCCTCCTTCCCTCTCTCTGCTCTTTCTTTCCCCCACACCCCCTCCTTTTTTCTCGCTCTGCTCTCCCCTTCCCCCATTCCCACCGTGTCATTAATTGTCCTCATATCAAAATTGAGTACATAGGATTCATGCTTCTCCATTCCTGTGATGCTTTACTAAGAACAATGTGTTCCACTTCCATCCAGGTTAATACGAAGGATGTAAAGTCTCCATTTTTTTAATGGCTGAATAGTATTCCATGGTATACATATACCACAGCTTGTTAATCCATTCCTGGGTTGGTGGGCATTTAGGCTGTTTCCACATTTTGGCGATTGTAAATTGAGCTGCAATAAACAGTCCAGTGCAAGTGCCCTTGTGGTAAGAGGATTTTTTTTCCTTTTGGGTAGATGCCCATTAAAGGAATTGCAGGATCAAATGGGAGGTCTACCTTGAGTTCTTCGAGGGTTCTCCATACTTTCTTCCAAAAAGGTTGCAGTCTCACCAACAGTGTAAAAGTGTTCCCTTCTCCCCACATCCATGCCAGCATCTGCAGTTTTGAGATTTTGTGATGTGGGCCATTTTTGCTGAGGTTAGATGGTATCTCAGGGTGGTTTTGATTTGCATTTCTCTAATAATTATGGATGAAGAACATTTTTTCATGTTAGCCATTGATATGTCTTCTTTAGAGAAGGTTCTATTCATGTCTCTTCCCCATTGATTTATGGGACTGTTGACTTTTTTTCATGTGGATTAATTTGAGTTCTCTATAGATCCTAGTTATCAAGCTCTTGTCTGATTCAAAATATGCAAAAATCCTTTCCCATTGTGTAGGTTGTCTATTTGCTTTGGTTTTTGTCTCCTTAGCTGTGCAGAAGCTAATTAAGTTTAATTGAGTCCCATTTGTTTATTTTTGTTGTTGCAATTGCCACGACAGTCTTCTTCATAAAGTCTTTCCCCAGGCCAATATCTTCCAGTGTTTTTCTTATGCTTTCTTTGAGGATTTTTATTGTTTCATGCCTTAAATTTAAGTCCTTTATCCATCTTGAATCAATTTTTGTGAGTGGAGAAAGGTGTGGGTCCAGTTTCAGTCTTTTACATGTGGATATCCAGTTCTCCCAGCACCATTTATTGAATAGGGAGTCTTTCCTCCAAGGTATGTTCTTGTTTGGTTCATCAGAGATTAAGTGGTTATAAGATGTTAGTTTCATTTCCTGGTTTTCTATTCTATTCTAAATGTCTATGTCTCTATTTTTGTGCCAGTACATGCTGTCTTGACCAGTATGGCTTTGCAGTACAGCCTAAAATCTGGTATGGTGATGTCCCAGCTTTATTTTTATTACTAAGAACTGCCATAGCTATATGGGCTTTTTTCTGGTTCCATACAAAACGCAGAATCATTTTTTCCAAATCTTGAAAGTACGATGTTGGTATTTTAATAGGAATGGCATTAAATAGGTAGATTGCTTTGGGAAGTATAGACATTTTAACAATGTTGATTCTTCCCATCCATGAGCATGGTATGTTCTTCCATTTGTTAATATCCTCTGCTATTTCCTTTCTGAGGATTTCATAATTTTCTTTATAGAGGTCCTTCACCTCCTTTGTTAGGTATATTCCTAGCTATTTCATTTTCTTTGAAGCTATGGTGAAGAGAGTTGTGTCCTTAATTAGCCTCTCTTCTTGGCTGTTATTGGCGTATACAAAGGCTACTGACTTGTGGACATTGATTTTATATCCTGAGACATTACTGTATTTTTTTTTTTTATGACTTCCAGGAGTCTTGTGGTTGAGTCTTTGGGATTCTCTAAGTGTAAGATCATATTGTCAGCAAAGAGGGAGAGTTTTACCTCCTCTGCTCCCATTTGGATGCCCTTTATTTCCTTGTCTTGCCTAATTGTATTGGCTAGAACTTCCAGCACTACATTGAATAGTAAAGGTGACAGAGGACTACCTTGTCTGGTTCCAGTTCTAAGAGGAACAACTTTCAGTTTTACTCCATTCAGTAAAATATTAGCTGTGGGTTTGTCATAGATAGCTTCGATCAGTTTCAGAAATGTGCCAGCTATGCCTATACTCTTCAGTGTTCTAATTAGAAAAGGATGCTGGATTTTATTGAATGCTTTTTCTGAATCTATTGAGAGGATCATATGATCTTTACTTTTGCCTCTGTTAATACGGTGGATAACGTTTATAGACTTGCGTATGTTAAACCAGTTTTGCATCCCTGGGATGAAACCTACTTGATCATGATGTATGACTTTTTTGATGATAAGCTTTAATCTATTGGCTAGGATTTTGTTGAGAATTTTTGCATCTATAGTCATGAGTGAAATTGATCTGAAATTCTTTTTAGTTGGGTCTTTTCCTGGTTTTGCTATCAGGGTGATGTTTGCTTCATAGAACATGTTGGGGAAGATTCCTTCCTCCTCAATTTTTTAGAATACTTTCTGCAGTACAGGAATAAGCTCTTCCTTGAAGGTTTGATAGAATTCTGGTGTGAAGCCATCCAGACCAGAACATTTTTTTGTTGGAAGATTTTTTTATTGTTTCTTTAATCTCAGGGTGTGAAATTCATCTGTTCAGGAGCTCTGTTTCTTCCTGGCTATGTCTAGGGAGAGGGAGTGATTCCAAATATTGATCCATTTCCTTCACATTGTCAAATTTCTGGGCATAGAGTTTCTGGTAGTATTCAGAGATGATCTCTTGTATCTCTGTGGCATCAGTTGTAATTTCCCCTTTATCATTTCTGATTGAGGTTACTAGAGATTTTACTTTTTTTTTTTTTTTTTTTTTTTTTTTTTAATTTGGCCGGGGCTGGGTTTGAACCCACAACCTCCGGCATATGGGACCGGCGCCCTACCGGCTGAGCCACAGGCGCCGCCCTAGAGATTTTACTTTTTTATTTCTAGTTAGTCTGGCCAAAGGTTTATCTATTTTATTTATTTTTTCAAAAAACCAACTCATTAATTAACTTCATTAATTTTCTGAATGATTCTTTTGTTTTCAATTTCATTGATCTCTGATTTGATTTTGGATATTTTTTTTCTTCTGGGTTTGGGCTTAGATTGTTCTTCTTTTTCCAATTCCATAAGATGGCTTGTGAGTTTGTTGATGTGCTCTCTTTCTGTTTTTCGAATGTAGGCATCTAAAGTGATAAATTTTCCTCTCAAAACTGCTTTTGCAATATCCCACAGGTTTTGGTAGCTTGTGTCTTCATTGTTGTTATGCTCAAGGAAGTTAATTATTTCCTCTTTTATTTCTTCCTGCACCCATCATTCAACAGAAGGTTGTTTAATTTCCATGCCTTTGTGTAGGGTTGAACGTTTTTGTCGGAGTTGAGTTCCACCTTTAGTGCCTTGTGGTCTAAAAAGATACAAGGTAAAATTTCAATTCTTTTGATTCTGTTAAGGTTTGGTTTTTTCCTAGGATATGATCAATTTTGGAGAATGTTCCATGGGGTGATGAGAAAAATGTATATTCTTTATTTTGGGGATGGAGTGTTCTAGATGCATCTATCAAGCACAGTTGTTCCAAGGTCTCATTTAAGTCCTGTATATCTTTGTTTAATTTCTGTTCAGAGGATCTGTAAGAGGAGTGTTATTATGGTATTATAGGATATCATATTGCTCAGACTGAGTAAGGTCTGTTTCAAGAATCTGGGAGCATTTAAATTGGGTGCATAAATATTTAGAATTGAAATGTCTTCTTGTTGTATTTTTCCCTTGACCAATATAAAGTGACCATCGTTGTCTTTTTTTACTTTAGTTGCTTTAAATCCACATGCATCTGAAAATAAGATCACAACTCCTCTTTTCTTCTCAATTCCATTTGCCTGAAAAATTGTCTTCCAACGCTTAACTCAAGAGTTTTAATTTGTCTTTTGAAGCTAGGTATGTTTCTTGCAAATAGCAAATGGATGGCTTGTATTTTTTAATCCAGTCAGCCAATCTATGCCTCTTCAGTGGGGAATTCAAGCCATTAACATTTATTGAGATAATTGCTAAGTGTGGTAGTATTCTATTCATCTTATTTTGTGAGAGTCTATTGCTTAGTTTTATCTTTTGCATCAGTGTGGAAGTTAGGTTCTGTCCTTTAATTTCTGATCCTTACTTTGCTGTTGATCCATTGTGATGGTCAGTGGGGTAGAACAGGTTGAAGTATTTCCTGTAGAGATGGTCTTGTTGTGGAGAATTTCCTCAATGTTTGTATCTCAGTAAATGATTTGATTTCTCTGTTAACTTTAAAGCTTAGCTTAGCAGGATATAGAATTCTGGGCTGAAAATTGTTCTGTTTAAGTAGATTAAAGGTAGATGACCATTGTCTTCTTGCTTGGAAAGTTTCATTAGAGAAGTCTGCAGTCACACTGATGGATTTGACCCTGTAGGTCAACTGGCGCTTACTCCTGGCAGCTTGAAGAATCTTTTCTGGTGTCTTGACTTTAGACAGGTTCATCACAATGTGTCCTGGAGAATCTTGGTTAGTGTTGAGGCAACCTGGGGTCCGATATCCCTCTGAAAGCAGTGTGTCAGAATCTTTGGTGATATTTGGGAAATTTTCATTTATAATATTCTCTAGAATGGCTTCCATTCCCCTGTAGCATACTTCTTCCCCTTTTGGGATTCCTATAACTTGTATGTTGGAACGCTTCATAAAGTCCCATAATTCTGTCAGTGAACCTTCTGCTTTCTCTCTCTTCTTTTCTGCCTCTTTAACTATCTGAGTTATCTCAAGAGCTTTGTCCTCTACCTCTGAGATTCTTTCTTCCACATGGTCTAAGCTGTTGTTGATACTTTCTATTGCATCTTTAAGTTCCCTAATTGCTTCAGTTCTTTCAGCTCTGCTGTATCCTTTTTATATTCTTCATATCATTCATCTCTTATTTGATTCTGTTTTTCGATTTCCTTTTGGTTATTTCCACTTTATGAGCAGTTTCCTTCATTTCCTTCATTGTTTTATCATCTGTATTCTAAATTCCCTATCATTTCTAACATTTCTTTGTAGGTGGAATCCTCTGCAGTAGCTACCTCACAGTCCCTTGGGGTGGGGGGGGCGGGTTCTGGACTGGTTTTTCATGCTGCCAGGAGTTTTCTGATGATTCTTCCTCATGAGTGATTTCTTTTATCTGTTTCTTTGCCCTAATTTTCCTTTCATTTCTTCTTGATCTTTAAGTTGCCATGCCTGTGGACTAGCGTTTCGGTGAGTCCTTTTGGTACAGGACCAGAAGGATGAGAAGACTGAAGAGCAAGAAGGGGAAAAATAAAGAAAACAAAAAGAAAAAAGAGAAAGGAGAGGGGGTGAGTAAAAGGGAATACTGACAAAAAGAAGAGAGGCCAGAAAGAGGGAGACAGAGCAATATAGGTGTACAGTAGGGTACTTTAACCCAACCTTAAAACTTCCAACCTCTGGAGATGCCGGGTTGGGTGGTTCCCTTGAGGTCAGCAGCTCTTTGCTAGCCTGTTCAGATACAGTACCCCACCTCCACCAAATAGAAAGGAAAGGCAAAAATGCTTTAAATCAAACCAAAACAAGCAAACAGAAAACTGTATAGGATAAAATTGGGGGGAAAAAAACAAATAATAGGGGTAGAAACACTAGCAGAAATGAAGTTCTAATTGTTGAAAAAGGCAACAATAGAAAATTGTATTTAAGCTAGAAAAATGAAGAAAGAAAAGAAAGAGAAAAAAAAAGAAAAATCCATAGGGAAAATGTTGAAATTTTTTTTTTTTTTTTTTTTTTGTGGTTTTTGGCCGGGGCTGGGTTTGAACCTGCCACCTCCGGCACATGGGAACAGCACCCTACTCCTTGAGCCACAGGCGCTGCCTGAAAATTTTTTAAAAAGCAAAAACAAAACCAAAAACAAAGCAGTATATAACAAAACAAAACAGGTGATCTTCTGGGGGTATGAGATGTTAATTACAATGCTGGTACAGCTGTATGAGATGGAGACTGGAGGCCTCTGCCGATTTCTCAAACCCCGCAGGGTGGAGAGCTTAAATCTCTCCTCAGCCTGCTTAAAAGGCACTTTAAACTGCTAATGTTGGCTAAGCAGATGCTTTCCAGGAAAGCACTTGTCACTGGGATCTCTCCTGACATGGCTATCCACTTACCCAGTGTGCCAAAACCGGTTTCACTCTATGCCCTGAGGGCGAAGGCTGTAAGGCACCGTCTTTAGGCTGCTCAATCACTAGATTACTAACTCCCCCTCGATCTTGCTCTTCCACCCTGAGGGCGGACCTTGCTGGGGCAGTTCTCCCACAATGGCTCTGCTCTGCCCACAGCTGAACACTATTAGCTCCGTCTGGCTCAGCAGCTCAGTCTAGGGCCCTAGACAATGCTTAAAGTCCTCCACACTCTTACCCAACTTCTCCCAAGGTAGTTCAACTGAGTGCCAAGTCCAAAAAAAACAAAATAGCTCACAGGTAAGGCCTTTCCAGTTTGCAATCTCACTGCTGCTGTACTTACAGCTGCCAATGGGATTAGACCAAACAAACACACGCAAACACTTGCCAGTTCTCCACTGCTTTTGTCCTCCTCATGGGGTCCAGAAGTCTCACACTGACTCCCTGTGTCCCAAAAGGCAGATTCCCCCCAGCCAGAGATGCCTGGAGTCTTCTCTCCCCAGACTCACCATGCCCAGTTGCAAGGAAGCTTCAATATGTTGTTTTTTTTTTTAATTTTGCTTTCAATTTCAACTAGCTTTCACTCATCTTAGTTTGAAGTATTTTTGTTTGTTTGTTTTCTTTTCTTCCTTTAGCAATTCTCTTGACCTTTGCCTCCCAAGTAGCTGGGACTACAGCTGCCTGCCACAATGCCCGGATTTTTTTTTTTTTTTTTGGTAGAGACGGGGTCTCACTCTGGCTCACTGTGGCTCAGGATGGTCTCGAACCTCTAAGCTCAGGCAATCCACCCGCCTTGGCCTCCCACAGCACTAGGACTATAGGCGTGAGCCACCATGCCCAGCTAATATGTATTTTTAAATTAAAGTATATGCCCAGTTTCTTTTTAGACATAATGTTCATCACACTTAATAGACTACAGTTTTGTGAAACATAATTTTTATTTTATTTTATTTTATTTTATTTTATTTTATTTTTTTGAGACAGAGCCTCAAGCTGTCGTCCTGGGTAGAGTGCTGTGACATCACAGCTCACAGCAACCTCCAATTCCTGGGCTCAAGCGATTCTCCTGCCTCCACCTCCCAAGTAGCTGGGACTACAGGCGCCCACCACAATGCCTGGATATTTTTTTGGTTGCAGCCATCATTGTTGTTTGGCGGGCCCAGGCTGGATTTAAACCCGCCAGCTCAGGTGTATGTGGCTGGCACCTTAGCCGCTTGAGCCACAGGCACCAAGCCCATAATTTTTGTATGTAGTGGGAAACCTAAAAATTTGTTGGTTTGATTTATTGCAATTTTTGCTTTATTGCCATGGTCTAGAACCAAACCTGTAATAGCTTTGAGGTGTGCCTATAAGAATACCAACATTAATAGTAGTAGTGATCACAGCAGTAGAGATTATGGAGCTGCAGCATGCAGACTGCTTAGGCTGTGCATCAGATGTCTGGGCTAGAATCTTGCCCTTACCTCTTCCTAACTGTATGATCTTGGACATACTAGCTGTTTCATCTAGATTCAGAATCTGTTGTTTAGTGTACCCACCTCCATCAGGGCCTTAGCCAGGTCTTCTGGATAACTTGCTGCAGCTCCTCCATAAGCATCTGCTGCTTCACCTTGTACTTTTATGCTAGGCAGATGCCATCTTCCTTCCCTTAAACCTCAAGAACCAACCTCTGCTAGCTTCAGATTTTTCTGCTACATCTTCCTCACCTCTCGCAGCCTTCATGGAATTGAAGAGCGTTAGGGTCTTACTCTGCATTAGGTTTTGGCTTAAGGGAATGTTGTGGCGAGTTTGCTCTTCCATCCCAACCACTGTAACTATCCAGACCATGATGATGTGCTGCTATCCATACCAGTAACTAGGCTGTTTTGTTTTCTTATCATTCATGTGTTCACTGGAGTGGCACTTTTAATTTCCTGCAAAAACTTTGCCTTTGGCTCGGCACCTGTGGCTCAAGCAGCTAAGGTGCCAGCCACATACACTTGAGCTGGCAGGTTCAAATCCAGCCCGGGCCCACCAAACAATGATGGCTGCAACCAAAAAAAAATAGCCGGGTGTTGTGGCAGGTGCCTGTAGTCCCAGCTACTTGGGAGGTGGAGGCAGGAAAAATCACTTGAGCCCAGGAGTTGGAGGTTGCTGTGAGCTGTGATGCCATAGCACTCTACCCAGGGTGACAGCTTGAGGCTCTGTCTCAAAAAAAAAAAAACTTTGCCTTTGCATTCGTGGCTTGGCTAACTGGTGCAAGAGGCCTAACTTTCAGATGTCTCAGCTTTCAACCTTTGCCTTACTCCCTAAGCTTCATCATTTCTAGCTTTTGGTTTCAATAAAGTGAGAAACGTGTGACTCTTCCTTTCACTTGAACACTTAAGAGGCCACAGTAGGTTTATTAATTGGCCTAATTTTAGTATTGTTGTGTCTTCAGGAATTGAGAGGCCCAAAGAGAGAGAGAAAGACAGAGACAGAGATAGATGGGGGAATGGCCAGTGAGGAGAGCAGTTGGAGCGCACACAATATTTTAAGTATTTTATCAATTAAGTTCACTGTCTTCATATGTGTGCAGTTTGTGGTACTCCAACATAATTACAGATTACCATAACAGATATAATAATAATGAAAAAGGTTGAGATACTGTGAGAATTGCCAAAATGTGACACAGAGACCTAAAGCGAGCACATGCTGTTGGAAATGGCACCAATAGACTCGCTTGGCATAGGGTTGCCACAGACCTTCAATCTGCGAAAAAAGTCTCTCAGAAGTGCAGTGCTACAGCACAATTAAGCAGGTCTGCCTGCATTACCGTTACCAATATTACGGTAACTGTTGTTCCTATTACTACTTCTAGTACTATTGCTGGGGGGGGGGTTGTTTATTTGTTTGTTTCAGATTAATGTGAGGGTACAATTAGGTACAATGTTTGCATTTGTTAGGTAGAGTCCCTGTTGTAGTTGTTAATGCTAGATCACCCCATCATTGCCATCATGGTTATCATCATCACCACCATCATCTTCATTATCACTTTTTCTTTTTTTTTTTTTTGAGACAAAGCCTCACTCTGTCACCCTAGAGTGCAGTGGCATCATTATAGGTCACTGCAATCTCAAACTGCTAGGCTCAAATGATCCTCCTGCCTCAGCCTCCTGAGTAGCTGAACTACAACCACATGCCACAATGCCTAGTTAATTTTTAGTAGAGACAGGGTCTTGCCCTTGCTCAGGTTGGTCTTGAACTCCTGAGTTCAAGCAATCCACCAGCCTCAGCCTCCCAGAGTGCTAGGATTACAGGAATGAGTCACTGCCCAACCTTTCATTGTTACCTCCATGGTCATTATCGCTATCACCATCATTTTCACCATCATCATTATCACTATTACTAAAGCAGGTTAAGGAAGCAGGATTAGGTAGAGGGAAGAGACAGGCAGCAGTGTGGCCCCAACAAGGTTCTCTTAGTCAACCCCATGGGAAGCTCTAAATCAGGTGGCCTCTTTGAATTGTCCTGCCTTGGGGCCTCTATCACAATCTACAAAGTTTATCACACTACTGGGTTCAGAATCTCATCTCACATATTTTCCAAATGAGATTTCCATTTTATAAAAAGAACAGCTAAGGGCAATGCTCACCACCAAGGAATAAATTGCTGGAATTCCAGGCCTCTGTTGTGCTCACTGTCTGAGGGTAAAGGAGTCTGTAGGGGCTTTTTACACTGTCCTATTGGACCCTCAGCACCAGAATCTTGCTCAGTTTCCCATAACAGCTGGGCTCTGGGCATCATCTCCCATAATAGGGGTGCTCATCTACTCCAAATCCCAAAGGGTCTGGAAAAGGCAACCTTGCTCCTTGGCAAAGCCTGCTTGGGATCTGAGTCCCCTCTTGGTCCTTCCCATCCTTTCCTCGGGAGCTGACACAGAGGACAGTCCTTTCTGGCTGAGCTAACTGGCCCACAGCCATTCAGCATTGGGCCTCTCCTATTTGTCCTCTGTTTTTGAATGATCTGAAAGGGGCTGTCTGCAGAACTAAATGAGACTGCAGGGACAAAGTGCCCTGCCTAGCTGTGTGCATGGGAAGTTCTTATTAAATGCTCAGTTGTCCATAGGACAGGCCCTTACCACAGGACAGGACAAGGAGCAATATCTGTCCATGAACCCTCTCCCTCTGGCCCCCACGGCCCAGCCTGACCCAGGCTCTGCCCACCTCTGGCCTTGCTCATTCCCTTCCTATCCTACCAGCTTCCCTGCTGTCCTCTCAAACTCACCTGGCACCATCCCAACTCAGGGCCTTTACATTTGCTGGTCCCACTGCCTAGAGTCATCCTCCCCAGAATGCCCCAGAGCTGTCTCATCGGGCCTCACCTTTACGTTATCCCCCCAAGACAAGCTCCCTTGACTGCCCTGCCTACATAGAGACATACATGCCCTCACGCCCCCACATTGTACATTTGCTTTGCAGCACATATCACTCTGGACTTATCTCACTCAAGGAGAGAGCATGTCTGAGGAGTCACCATTAAATCCGATGCCTGGAGCAGCAGCTACACACGCTAACAGCACAGGGGTCTCCTGAAATTTCCCATCTTGCTATAAGTCTTCACTTTAAGCCAGGGGGCTGGAAAAAGCTCCAAGGCAAGAAATTCATTCCTAACTCCCAGGGCAAATCTTCCTCTCTGTCCCTGTTTGTGGTTTCTCTACAAAACGAGGGGATTGGATGTGATGAACCTATATTCCCTTCCAGCACAAACAAAAAGATTCTACAGACTGAGATAACTTCTCATTTTAGCCAATAACCAGCTCATGCCAGAATGTGATTCATCTCTACTGATTCTGCCTAGCAACCAGGCCTTCTCCCCACACCCTAAACCCACTCCTTCCCCAAGAAGAATTCCTCTCCCACCACACACCCAGCCCCCAGCATCCTGAGGAGGAATGTGAGGCCCGGAGACCCCCCTCCTCGCCTGTCCGTCAACAGCATTTTAACCCAACCTCAGAACCGTCTCTGTCTCTGGTGCTGTCTGAAACAACTGTGCCCCTCCTGGGATTAGTACAGGAAACAGCAGCAGAAGTCAGGCAGGCGAAAGCGCTGAGCCAGCACAGAGAAATCATTTCTATTCTGATGCCTCACCCTCTTCTGCCTAGCTCCTAGGGCCTCGAACAGCGTCTACATTTTGGGGAGGAAGCAAAAAGAGACAGGACATATGAAAGAAAGGAAGGGAGATTCCACACTTAAGACAAAACCAGCTTGTTCAAATAGCCTGAGAACATTTTAATCCCATTTCCCACAATAAGGGGGGGGAGGGGGCCAAAACACTATATCATCATTTTTGTAAATTAGAGGGCATGTGATAAACTTCAGTACCCATGTGGAACTCAAAATCTTGGCACTCCAAGAAGAGAAATAAATGTCCTTAACTTGGTAAAGGACATTTACCAGAAAATGATAGCAAACGTCTTGCCCACTGGCCAAACTTTGGACACTAACCACTGTCACCATGATGACCACCAGTGACCATCACCTCCACCACTGCTACTGCAACCAGCACTCAATATTGAATTAGACATTCTAGAGGATGCAACACACCAAGAAAAAATAAACAACACAGGAAGGGGGCAACAAAACAATCCTTCCTAGAGGCTTCTATCATCTACCTAGCGGTCATTCTTGAATGAGCACTGGACATAATCAGATGACCTGGGCTAGAGAACAGCCTTGCCACGACCTCTCTGGGTGATTTTGGGTCTCAGTTTCTCCATCCAGACTCTAAATGGTGAGACTAGACAAATTCTTTGCAAACTATGCTCTGCTGAGCCATAGGAGCCCCTACAGGAAAGGGTGGTTGCAAACACCTTTGTACAAACAGGTGGCCCTGGGTATCCAGTCCCCTTGAAGGCTCTGCTCCACTTGCATTGGACTTTCATGTCAGGATTCCTGTGAGAGTTTATTTGAAAAAAGAATCTGTGCCTCAAAAAAAGTCAAAAATCATTGGACACACAACTAATGCAAGTATAAATGACAGACAGAAACAGATAATTCAGGTAAGAGGAAATCCAGAAGGGAAAGGCCTCTATATCCCCAGTAGTCAGAAAACTATAAGTAAAATATTGATGGGAAACCAATTCTCACCTATTTACCTGGAAGAAAAAAAAAAAAGACCAAAGACTAGCAGTGTTGGCAAGGATGTAGGGAAACAGTCACACTCTTACACCAGGATAGGAATGGAAACTAGATTTTGGAAAAGTCATCAGGCAGCCCCTCTGAAAAAATATTCACGTACTCCCTGACCTGGCAAACTTACAGTAGAACTTAGCTGGCAGGAATGCTCCACGTGTCTGCAAAGACACACATGTGCGGGATGTCCTCAGATGTGTGGGGTGACAAAGGACCCTCTAATTCTGCCGTCTGTGATCTCCTTCCATGTTCTGGCTGCCACACCTGACCTGGAGGAACCCTGAACTGGTTTTATTCTGGGAATAGTAAAAGCTCAGGTGAGTGGAAGTCTGAGCTTACATCTCAAACAGGTGACTTCCACTTTCCAGTCAAGTCCCTCCTCTGCACTGCATTGGGGCCACTCCCTGGAGCTCAGAGCTCTTTTTCCTCATGTAAGGGAGGCCACAAGCCACAAGGAAGCTGAGCTCCCAGGCCAGACCCCTAGAATCTGAGACTTCTCCATCCTCCAGTTGTGTGAACTTGGATGAGTTACCTCACCTCTCTGGTACTTCATTTGTCAACAATTTGCTGAGCAGGGATGCTTTCCCCATCAGCAAAATGAACCTGATCAAACCAACTTCCTAGTGATTTTTCACATGAAATCATTTAAGTGAAAAACAAATTGTGAAAAAGTGACTATGTCCCAGATCCTTGCCCTGAAGCAAATTCTACCTAAACATCTTTGTTCAATAGCCAAAGCCCTGAACCTCTCACAAGACAAGACAACCATTTCCGTAACCTTCCCACACTGATGTACACATAGGTGATTTCCTTTCTTCCCACTTATGCTAAACAACGCCGGCAATAACATCCTTGGAAGCCCATCTCAGTACCCACAGGTATTTCTGTAGACAGGTTCCAGAAAGGAATTTCTGGATGAAAGGACAAGCATATTCCCAACATTTGTAGATACTGCCATATAATCCTCCAAAAATGACATTTATCTCCCACCCCATCTGTTCAAAACCAGACAGTGCAAAGCATCAGATCTGGGCCAGGCACGATGGTTCATGCCTATGATTCTGGCACTTTGGGAGGCTGAGGCAGGAGGATCACTGAGCCCAGGAATTCAAGGTTGCAGTGAGCTATGATCATGCCACTGCATTCCAGCCTGGACAACAGAACTAGATCCTGTCTCAAAAGAAAAAAAAAAAAAGAGTCAGAATCAGATCTGGACAAAGGCAAGATGTTCTTATCTTAAAAGAGGTCATGGGAAGAATTCAAGAGTATTTCTGATTGGCTCCCTAAAGACTGACCCAGTCTGTCCAGCCAGAACTCTGCTGTAGGCCAGGTTGTAGGGAAATTAGCCTTTGGGCTCAGTCAGCTTGACTTAAGTTAGAAAGCATAAAGGACTTCCTGAGAATGAGGGGTTGTTAGATCATGAGGAGAGGGCCAAGAAACTAGGAGATTTCTCCTGCAGGTCTCTTAAAACCCCCAGGAGTGGTCTCTCTGCGATAGATTAAAGGGGGAAAAAATATACTGCAGCACTCTCCCCAGGTGCTAACAATAATACTGCCTCTCGCTCCCAGTGCAGGCCTCATTCCTCCCTTTGACAGAGACACAGATAAGGCACAGAAGGGCCGGCGATCTGCCCCGCGTGACAAGGCCAGGGAGGGGAGCTGGACTCCCCCACCTTGGGGCTCCCGACCTAGGGCCAGGGGCTGCCCCAGGACCCCACCTCCACGTGCACATCTCTGAAGAGCCCCAGAGCTGTGGACCTGGACTCCAGACACGGGACACTTAGTGTCTCCCTACGTGCAGCATCTTGGGTAGGAGCATCTCCAGCACTGCAGTCCCACAGTCCTGGCTTCATCATTCACTGGCCACATGCCCACACCACCGCAGCATGCTCCAAACTTCACCTCTGTAGGACTGGGAGAAACAGCAGCCCATGTAGGCATCGCGGGGGGCTAGCATGCTGCACACTACCCCCACTCCACCCCTGCGTGGGCGCCTCGCCGGGCTGGGTGCATGCAAGTGTTCAATTGTGACCAGCCAGGAAGGAAGGTCTGCCCCAACAATGGTGGTGGTCAAAACCATCTTTGCTGCTTTTTTTTCCTGGCAGTCCATGAGGAACACAGCACTGGGGACCTGTATAGACACCTATTCCCTTCAACTGAGCTGGGAGGCCACACAGAAGTTTGGACACATTGACTTTACTCAGCTCCCCCAATACATTCATTCATGCATGCATTCGTTCACTGAGGCATTCATGCGATTGCAGCCAATATGAAACAGTGGTTACAGCACTAGCCATAGGTTCCAACAGCTCCAGGGGGTTCAAAACTCTCAGCTCAGGCACTTTCTAGCTGTGTGACCTTGGGCAGGTCACTTCGCCTCTCTGAGCTTCTGCATCTTCCTCTATAGAAGGTGGATAATGCTTCCCTTGCAAGGACCAGTATATAGAAAGTGCTTAGCTCCCTTCATGATACGCAGTGGTGCTCAAGAAGTGATGGTAATCTTAATGGTGGGCTTTGAACACTAAGGAAGGACAGAGGTGAGAGATTCAGGGACCAAGGGCTTTCCAGAGCCCTTTATATCACAGGTTCCCCTGTAGCAGGTCACAGGATGTGTCCAACTCTCCCCATCCCATCTCATGCTTCCCCTCTGCTCCTTGTTAAAGGGCCTGGCCTTGAGGGGGGCTTAGCACTCCCTTCTCAGCGTCTGCTGAGTGCCTACTGGGTGCCCAACTCCACACCAAGTGCTGACAAGCAGGGCTCCGTAGAGGAGCTACCCAATCCCATTGCTCAAAACTGCCTACAGCAGCCTCCTCTTTGGAGCTTCCCAAGGGCAGAAGTGAAGCCCCTACTCCATCCAAGGTCCTGGATGTGGAATCTGAACACTGAGATTTGAACCCAAGTCTCTTGGGACATGAGTCAGACACCTCGTGCTCTTCCCCCACTGTGCCCTGGGACATTCCCACCCAGAGTCGATGCTTATAAGTTTATATAGAATGGGAACACAGCAGAGAGGAGGGGAGATGTCCCAGGTCTCCTGGTAATTTATCCCCTTTATTCCTCCCCCAAGAAATATCTCTCTCGCCTGCCCCAGATGGGCCCAAGCCTTTGGGCTCCCCGACCCATGTCACCAGACACGTCTCCAGCTACATTGGCCCAGACAATATCTAAGCCTCCGTTGTAATCACCACACCCTAGAAGGAGACAGGGAACAGCTGAGGGATGACCTCTGACCCCCACCAGGTGCACAGATTGAAGGGCTCTCACCCCAGAGCATGAAATGAGCCTGTCTCTCTAGCCACATTGTCCACCCCTCCCTGGGGGTCATGGGGCTTCCCTGCTTGCTGGCTCTACTCTGGTCTCAACAACACTTCCAGAGCTCTCCACCCTGCCCCCTTGAAAAGATGTTGAGACTGTAAATTTCTAAGAGTCTAAGGATCACTGAGTTTAGGATTTTGAAGGTTCTAAACTAGACCTGGAAAGAGGAAACTCTAGAACAGCCAGACATTTAGAGACAGAAGTCTTTTCTGCAGGCACCGAACTTCCCCATTTATAGCTAACAGCAGCTCACATTCATTGAGCACCCACAGGAAGCCTGTTCTAAGCACTTTCAGTAAAAGGACTCACCTCCCACCAACTCTAACAATCATAACAATAATGGTAGATACCACCAGTGTTCCCATCTCACAGATGAGGAAACTCAGGCCCAGAGAGGTTGCATGACTTACCCACAGTCATGCAGTTGGGAGGAGATAGAACTGGGATTCCAACCCAGGTCATTTGAAGCCTCTGTGCTACACTACCCAGCACATCTATAAAAGGCATTCATAGTTCTTAACCTCATAAGTATTCTGGGGTAGGGAGAAGGCTTAGCAAGGGCTGTGGCCCCAATATCCCCCCCCCACCTTGATTTCTCAATCCTGTACCCCTGTGCAATCCCCATCTCTCCTCTTCCTCCTCCAGCCCCACCAATTGAGTCTGGCTCTCCTAACCCTAAGCAAGAGGTTACAGGTGGCCACTCACAGGCCTGGACCCTCTAGCCTCCCAGGGCACACCCAGGTGTCACAGTAGAGCCCCAGTGGGTGGTGGACATCACAGAGGCCTATGGCATTAGTGTCCCTGGCAAGAGCAGATTTACAAGCAAGCTATTTTTGACTTTGCAGCTGCCACCATTAACTGTGGACTCTCCTGGGAAGGGGGAAGTCGCTGCAGGGAAGCCCCGCAGCCCTTGGAGCCAGCACCAAATCCTTCCTGCTATTTCAGAGAAGCCAGAGGAATCCTGAAATTAAAACCTCTTGGAAAAAATGGCAAATTTCTGTCCCACTCTAGACAGGCCTGATCTTTCCTCCCAAACAAACGAAGAGCCAGAAATGAAGCAGAACAGAGCTGGATGCACAGCAAGACTGCTTACCAGAGACCCATTGCCTGCCCTGCTCAGCATGGCCTCAGCCGCTGTCTGGTCCTCACATGCCCAACTGTAAAATGAAAGGCTGGGCTAAGTTCAGAATCCTCGCACTTTTAGAAACATCAGAATCACCTGCAGAGAGAGCTAAACCAGCACACAGTTACTCTAATTCCCCCTGCTCTTTAAAGGTTCCCTAAAGTTACTTTCAGCTCAACCATTCCCATTATTTAAGGTTTGATGCTCCAATTACTGCTGTGTGACCTTGCAAAAGTCACTTGACCTCTCTGAGTCTCCATTATTCTCATCTGTATAATGGAAAGAAATAATCAGCTCATTAATTAAACCATTTATGCCTCACATTCCATTATTGGAATGGTAGTAACATGGGAGTTATTTATATCCTACTGCTCAAGGTCATCACCAAAGTCTGATTTTTCACACATATCTGCCTCCTGAAGGTACATGTTATGATGTGGTGCACAAACTTAGTCATTGCTGCAGATATTGGCGTGCTGGGAGCTTATCAAAAAGTCATGGGGCAGTGCCTATGGCTCAAAGGAATAGGGCGCTGGCCCCATGTACTGGAGGTGGCGGGTTCAAACTCGGCCCCGGCCAAAAAAAAAGTCATGCAAAAAATTCGAAGCTTTCAACCTCCAGCATAAATAGGTTAAGAAGATTGTGAGACTACAAATAATATCAGTAATTTGGCTGGACGCAGTGGCTCACGCCTGTAATCCTAGTACTCTGGGAGGCCAAGGTGGGAGGGTCGCTTGAACTCAGCCTGAGCAAAGGGAGTTCGAGACTAGCCTAAACAAATTGAGACCCTGTCTCTACTAAAAAAAAAAAAAAACAAAAACAGAAAAACTAGCTGGGCATTGTGGCAGGTACCTTTAAGTAGTCCCAACTACTCAGGAGGCTGAGGCAGGAGTATCACTTGAACCCAGGTGTTTGAGGTTGTTATGAGCTAGATTGATGCTATGTATGGTACTCTAGCCTGGGCAATGGAGTGAGACTTCGTCTCAAAAAAAAAGGAAAGAAAAAAGAAAGAAAGAAAAAGAAAATCAGTAATTCCATAGCAGCATTATTTGTAACAGCCCCAAACTGGAAACAACCTAAATGTCCATCAACAGGTGGAAGGATAAAGAAATTATGGTACATCCATATAATAGAATGCCACTCAGCAGTAAAAAGAAGTGAAATGTTGATACCTGTTGTAACATCAATAAATCTCAAAATATTCATGCAGAGCAAAAGAAGCCAGACCAAAAACAAAAACAAAAAACAAGAGTACACACTCTATGATTCCATTTATATAAAATTTCAGAAAAATAAAAATGAATTATAAGGACAGAAAGCAAATCACTATTTGCCTGGGATTGAGAGAGGAAGGAAGGATGGAACGGATGGAGGAATGAGGAAAGGTTACGGAGGAATGCAAAGAAACTTCTGGAAGTGATGGATATGTTCATTGTTTGGATCAGGGTATGGTTTTATGAATACATATGTCAAAAATTATCAAACTACATGTACGCTTTATGGGCATTTTATGTGTGACAATTAAGGCTCAGTTAAGCTGTAAAAAATCATATTGGTAAGGCACCAGACACGTGTAATAATAGTTAATTTATAAACAGTAGCACTTTTTATTGTTAGTTATTGGGCCTCTAGTTGCATCTGGATGATTATTTCATTAATTTTCCTTCACTAGAACACAGACTCACATCTATTTTGCTAATACCTGGCACAAAGTAGGTGCTTTTTAAATAGTTGTGGTTGAAAACAGAGGAGCTACAGACCTGCTACTTTCTTCTGGGCCGCCTCAGAACCCAGAGGGTTCATTAATCCCACCCAGGGAAGATTCCACGATTCCAGGCCTCTATGAATAAGAACCAGGATAGATCTGTCCCCACAGTCAAAACCCCTAGTGGGGAAGGGGGACAGGTCGGAGTGGAAATAAAGTGGGACCTGTGGTGAAACATGATGAGCACAAGACACATGACCCCCATCCCAATCCCGCACTGCCCCTACCACTGACAGTAGAAGGACTTGGCCTTTGGAACATTAGATATGCTCTAAAATGAGGCAAGAGGTCAGCACTCAAGAGTCCTGTCTGAGATGCTAGACAGACTGGATTTAAATTCCAGCTGTGCTGGGCTGTGTGACTTCAGGTAAGTCACTGTACCCCTCTGAGCCTCAGTTTTCTCATCTGTAAAGTGAGAGTGATGATATTGTTCATTGTATGGTGAGGGTTAAATGTGGTCATCGGTGTGTGGCCCATGCACCTGCCTTCAGCCTTACACACTTATATGTGCACTCACAGAACACCTACTGTGTGCCAGGCACCATGCCGAGTGCTAGAGGAGAGAGGTGAACAGACCCCCCAAACCATTCTCCTTATGCACTTTGTATCCTCAGAGACTCTGAGTTAATTGGTCCAGTAGGGACCCAGGAGCAATACTTTTAAAATTCCTAGATAATTCCTATGTGTAGAGTGGAGACTCCTACCATACAGGAAACAGAGGCCTAGAGAGGTGAGGCAACTTGCCTAAGGCCACACAACCCAGACATCTGGTCCCGGGACCCAAAACCCACTAAACACCCCAAGAGGGTTAAAGGTGATGGGCTCACCTTGTATTTGCCCTAAAGCCACCAAACAGCCAGCGCCTCAGGCTGATCAGAGCAGGGCAGGGGATAAGAAAGGAGCCCCGCTTCTCTCTAGTGGCTCCTTAGCACCCCTTATGCCCACCATAGGTGACCAGAATCCCCCATTTCCACACCAAGTGGGGGTCCCTCTCCCACTTCACAGTGACAGCAGGCCTGGCTCAGGGACAGACCCACAGGCTGGGGGTAGCTGTGCAGTTTTACCAGCCCTGGGACAGTGGGGGCCTATTCAGGTCCTGGAAAGCTCCCGGGCCCCTGAGAACAGAAGAACCTTCTCCCCATCCCGGCCCACAGCCCCCAACCCTCACCACTCTGTGCTCACTGCTGGCACCCGACCAGATGTGCATCGGCCATAAAATGGCCCTTTTGGATAACTCACTGCACATGTGACAGCAGACTGGAGGGGCTCTGAGCAGGATGCAGCCTTGTTGGGCTCTTCCCAACAAAGTCATTCATTCATTCATTCATTCACTCTTCAAAGAAGAAGTAGAGACCAGTGAGGAACTCAGATGCTGTGTGACCTGGGCAACTGGCTTCACCTCTCTGGGCCTCATTTTTATCATCAATGACATGGAATAAAAACAGTGCCCACAACATAGGGGTGTGAGTCTCAGTGAGTTGAGGATGTCAAGTGCTTAGAGAAGGCTTGGCATTTAACAGGGGGTGTATTAATTGTGAGCTGCTATTATCATGGAGTCCAGGTCCCTGTGAAAAGGAGGCTGGGTAGAGGCAATTGGGGAGGCTCCCAGGAGGAGGTGATATCTGGGCCAGAAGCTAAAAAATGAGGGGGAATTAGCAAGATGGCAGGGAGTGGGCAGGTGGGAAGGGTAGAAGGATGTCACTGGCAGAGGGAACAGCAGCTGTAAAAGCTCAGAACTGAGGGAGAGGTCGACTCCTGCTTTGGTGCTCGGGCCACCTCTTTAATCCATCCCCCACTAGTCTAACTATAGACTATAACTAAGGCTATACACACAAAGTCCTCTGCACCCCCTTCCTTGAACATAACGGGGTTGGGAGGCGGCACTTCACCAGGAAGCTGCTGATGGGGAAACTCACCCCTGCCTGCTTCCCCAAGGGTCTCCAACATCTGCTTCTGTCTTACCAGGTTTTTGTGTGTCATGGGGAAGCTAGCCACACCTCAGTAACTAAGACCCTGCAGGAGCTTACCCAGAAAAGAGCCCAGCCCGGGACACCCAGTAAGGTTCATATACCCGCATTCATATTTGACTCTCCGATGTTTTTGGATGGAAGAGGGAGGGCCCTTCCCCACTGAGTGAGACAGAGGCCATTGTGTGTTATGAAACCCAAACCTTGGCCCCCTTCCGATGGGGGTGGGGTTGGCTTCGCTGCCCGCCCACCCCAGGGATCCAACACATTCTCCTAGCCCAACCACATCTGGATTCCAGCTGGCAGCTCCCGGGCCCAGGGCACAGGGGGAGAAGTCACTACCGGAACTTGCCATCAAAAGCAAGGGGGAGGGTAGTGAGTGAGGACACATAGGCAGAGGCCAGCTAGAAGGTTAGCGTAGCCTCTAAACCCAAATCTCAGCCCAGGGTGCAGTGAGCGTGGCACTTTTGGTGAGACCCATTTCAGTCTTGCAGGAGGTTGTAAAGGGAGCAGCTCCACTGCCGTGTCTCCTCGGGGAAGCAGAGAGGTCGGTGCCTCCCCTGCATCCACTGTTAGTATCAGAGTCTGACATGGCACCTGGGTCTGTGTGGCCTCAAGTCCAGAGGTGGTGCTCAGCCTCTGGAAACAGCAGCGCCCACCCCATGCCTATAGAGCACCATTCGTCCTTCTCTTTTCCACCCCAGTGTGCCCCTTCAGCCTCTAGGGCCCGGCCAATGTGTGCCCCCAATAGGGTTGTCCCCACCCCCATGGAACAGCCCTCTGCAGACTAATTACTCCACCCCTCCAGAAAACCAGTGAGAGTTAGGCCAGAATAAAGGTTTATTATGCTGGTGTGTTACATCTCAGCACCTGGAAAGCTGTGCAGAGGTGGGGGCAGCCCCAGGTAGACGGACAGGGGAGAGGACCCCCACCTGAGAGCCTCCCCAAAGCAGGATGGAGCCCAGGCTCCCTGTCAGAAGACTGAATACTGTGAACACAGGCTGCCAGACAACATTTGTGAGCAAGGGCAGGTGGCCAGAGCCCCCCTCGCCGTTCCAGCTAGGCGTCAGAAACCTTCCCCTGTCCCTTTGGACTTCCCAGCATGAAAGTCCCCTCAGACACAGACCCCCAGCTTCTAGGCTGCTTCAAAGGCCTGACAATAAGGGTTTAATCCACTCACCCCGTCCCATCAGTCGTAGTGGGGTGAAAAACTCACCCCTAGGCCAAGGTTGCATGGGGGGGCAGCGCCTGAGAGAGGTTGAACCCCCAAATCCCCAAACCCAAACCAATCAGAAATTGGGGTGAGCGGTGGAGGGCACATTCAGGAAAATTAAGAGCAGTATTTTCCAGAGTGTGGACTACAGAATTATACTCTGTAGCTATAAAAACAAAAACAAAACAAAAGTACTTCATAGTCAAAAGACATTTGGGACAGGCTAAGCACAACCAAATTCAAGAGAGGCCTTTCCTGAGGAAATTGTCAGAGCTCTGCACCACTCTAAAAAAATGGTGGCTGGGGGGAAAGTGGATAAAAAAGTGGTGTTTCCTCAATAAATTTGACCTTGAAATTTTGCTTCCATGGAGTACTTCAGGGAACCCAGTTTGGGAAACAGTCATTTGGGGACCTGGCATAACATAGGTGGAGGCTTTCTAACAGAGGCTTCCTAATTAACCAGGCTTACTTGTGCCACTGCAGCTCTGAGCAGAGACAGAGTGACACTAAAATATTTGGGGTTGGGAAGACACAAAGGATGGGATCATTTTCAGTTCCAAAATACTGCTTCCTGCCAGCCTGATTTATCAGTCTTGAAGTATCTCAGGGTCTCTCATATAACCTCTTCCAAAACACCTGCCTATTCTATTTTTCTTTGGTACCTCGGACTGAAAAGCAATGATGTTTGCTGTCTCACAAGGGACCTGTGACTCATGTCTCCTGATCACTGTAGCTAATTTCATGGGCCATTTTGTCGTGGTTCTAATGAGAACACATCTCCTGTTCTTCCTCCTCCTCCTCCTCCTCTTCCAGGGTGTACTGTGAGATGTGGCCCTTGAGGCTGAAGAAGAGATGTCACTGGGACCCGGTGAGACTCCGGGGTAGGCCTGGGATCAGCATCTCCGCCTGCAGTAGCCTCAGGACTCTCTGGGATTGGCATCAGGTGGCCAAGGAGGAGGTGCCAGGAAGCAGGAAGGACTGATGGCTTTTTCACGCACAGGGAGGTGACCACCTGGGTCCGACAGTCAGGATTCGCAGCCCAGGAGGCCTGTCAGACACTGGGGGGGACACTGCCACAAGCACAGGGGCTTTTGGGGGGACCTTCTGGTTCCTGAGCTTCATGGGCTACTGAGAGAAACCCCTCTGGCACCCCTTGGCCCTCACCAACTGCCTGAGCCTCCTCAGCCACCCCTGAGCACGGTTCCTCTGACACCTCTAGTTCCTGCGCTGGGACCCCACATGCCTCCTGGACTTCCTGATCCACACCCTGGCTGCCCTCCACCACCCTGGCTCTGTCCCCGCTGCCTGGGGTGGCCCTGGCAGGAGACTTGAGGTTCTGGGTGGCAGCCAGGATGTCAGCCTGGAGCTGCTGGGAGGAATCCAGGGCTTCCTCAGGCCGCCCATCAGGAGCCCTGTCCGGGACCTCACTGAATGTCCGGGGACCCCCAGCCCGGTCACTCTGGTCCACATACTTCTTTTTGGGGAAGGACGATGGATAATAGGCTGAAGCCTTGTGTCTCTGGCGGGTGATAAGCGCGGCACAGACGATGAACATCAGCAGGAAGGCCAGGGAGCCCACCACGGCGATGAGCATGACGTACTGACGGAAGAAGTCCACGATCCCGTCCAGGAAGTTGGTAGGGGGTGAGGGGCCTGCCAGGAGCGTGGGCTGGGGTCCTAGGGACGTGGGGCTGAGGGCTGGGGTCCAAGATGGTAGGAGACTTGGAGAGGAGGCGGATGAGCCCTCCGCCTCCCCGCTACCCGCTACCTCCTCCAGGAAGGCAGCCTGCAAGGGCACAGAGTGGGCTGCCACGGACACAGGCTGCAGGAGCAGCAGCAGAGAGAGAAGGATGCTGGGGGCCGCCAGGAAGACCATGTCGCCTCCCGGACCTGTAGGGACGCAAGGTGGGAGAGAAGTCAGGTTGGCACTCTAGGGCCTTAGGATTCAGAAACAGTGCTCCCCAGGCCCTTAGGAGGAACAGGGAACATGAAACATATTCTAGTAAGTCTCTTCCCCATTGAAGCCTGAGTCCTGTCCCCATCATACAAGGAGCCCCATTCATTCAGATTTAGGGTGCACACCTACTCCCCCCAACTTCCCTCAGGTCCTGAAGGGCATGGGCTGAATCTTATTTATCTTGACATCCTTGCACTTTTGCACCATTTCTAGTATACAGTAAGCGCTCAATAAATGTACCCTGATTGACTTGGTTGAATTAATAATAACTTACACTTTCACCATTCACCATATACCAGCTCCTATATACTGAATGGAATTTCTCATTGAATCCAGATATCTACCCAGAGAGGGAGGTATATCATTAACCCCATTTTCTAGGTGACAACAGTGAGGCTGGGGGAGGTTAAGTGACTTGCCGAGGAAGAGCCAGTATTTGGATCCAGGTATGAGAAGAGTGATGATGGCAGGGCTGAGTAAGGGAGAAACCAAGTAAGTGACCAAGAGAGCCAAGGGAGCCAAGCTCAGAGCCTGTTCTCACATGCTGGGTGACTGCAGAGGCCCCACATCCCAGTGGCTCAGTCAGAGGGTTTCTCAAACCTCCCCCAGCCCCAGTTCTACCTTCTTCTCCAGAAGATTCCTGGGTTTGGAGGCCTCCAGGTCTCTGAGCTGGGTAGGGGTCCCTGATGACAGGGGCATGTCGAGTGCAGCGCACCGTCTCCCCTCACCTTCAGGCTCCAGCAAGGCTGAGGGCCCCAGAGGAAAGCTCTTGGCCCACAGTCAAGGCTGGAGCTGCCGGCCTGCCCCACCTCCACTAGATGGGAACCAGATGAGCTCCGTTGGAAGGCTGCTCCCGGCATGAACCCCCAGATCCCATCTGGTCCAGACAGCCTGGCTGATTCATAAATTCCTCATGGCCCAACTTTACAGAGGGGCTCAGTTTCTAAAACACTAACTCCCAGACAGTGTGAGCTGGGGCCTTGGTACTTAGACCTAGGGACAGCTTGTTGTGTCCCCTGAGAATCCTCGGACTGACCCAGTGGGGCACTTAGACCCCTGATGTAGGCTGGGACTAGAAACTTCAAGACAGAAAAACCATAGGAACCCCTGTCCTGAAGTCTGAGGGAACTTAAATGGGGAGACAGAGACCCAGAGAGGGTAAGAGGCAGACACAAAGCCATACAGCAATTTCAGTGGGCTGGAGGAAGAAGTCAAGGTTCCCAAAACCTTGACTGCAGATCCCACCTTCAGCATCTGGACCTCAGGCCCTGCTCAGTGGATCAGATGACACTGTCTACTTCATAGGATTCAGGGGATGAGGTGGGAAAGGCTAAGTCATTTAGTGACCTATTCCAGGTGACCCGAGGCTTCCCAATGACCTGCTGTTAATTGAAATTAATTGTACTGGCACAAATCTGGCTCATATGGCAAAAACTAAAAAAATAATTTCAGGTAAAACTACTCAAGAATTCATTTCAAATGAACTAATAATTCTGTGCTTTCCTCATGGGTGGGGGGAATCCATCTACACCTTCTTTGTTCATTTCATCCTACAGAAAACCCTGGGTAGCAGGCACCATCCTTATCTCCATTTTACAGAAGCAAAAAGGGGAGGTTCAGAGACAGACTTTCCTGAGGACACACAGATGGCAAGTAATAGAGCTGGGATTTGAATGTTCCTCTGTCTGATTCCAGGAGTACGCACTCACACACACACACACCATACTCTCTCGGACCCCAGTGAGCTCACAGCCCCAGGCTGCCATCTCTTGTCAGCTGAAACAGGATCCCAGATCCTAGATGAAGCCCAGGACCTCCCCACTCTCTGGCACTTGTTAGCAAAGTTTCCTACAGACAACATTCAGCTTTGGGGTCTATGTCTTGCCAGTCACAAGCCAAGCCCAGGAGAGATCTGTAATGGTGACAACCAAAGCGTCTCACTGCAACTATGACTGCAGGTAGCTGAAAACTTGCTCCAGTTGTGAGAAACTGGTTAGGCTGGGGTTCGGATCCTGGCTCCATCGTGTGTAGCTCTGAGGTCTGACTCCTCTGGTCTTCACTTTCCCCATCTATACATTGAGGGCAGGGTACAAGGCTAGCCGTGGATCATACCTCTCAGAGCTCAGCTGGAGTAGCGACATACCCCTGGAAGACAGGAATTCTCACCCCTCAGAGGCCCAGGATCAGCCAGCATTTTCCCATGCTCAGCCAACAAATGCTTATCTTCACCTAGTGTGCACATTTGCCCGTGGGCTGCCCGACTCACCACCCAGGAAAAGATCAACTTTTACCCCATTGAGTGAAACCTCCTCAGCTCTGACCACTGAAGAATGCAGAACCAAATACATGCGCACACACACACACACACGCACACGCACAGCACAGGCATGCAGTCAGAGGCAGAGGACAAGGAGGGGGAGCTAAAAAATTTTAACTGACTCTTGAAGGCTGAGGCCTTGGCTTTCAGAGTCTCCCGCACCTCATCTCCCCACAGCCCCCTGAAAGGAATGGAGGAGACAAAGTATAGGGATGCAGTCCCACCTACAGCCAGCAGGGTCTCCCAAGAGACAGCTGTGTGACCCTCTTTGAGGCCTCTTTAAGCCTCAGTAGAATAGAAGAACTATCATGATCTTTCTGTCTGCCAGCTGTCCCCACCTCCTGGGAGGAGGGTGGCCTAGTGTCCCAGGGCTTCCTTTTTTCTGGGACGCAGAATATCACAAGCCATTAGGAGCTAGGATCAGCTCTCTCATTTCAGCCCAGAAGAAACACAGGCCCAGCAAGTCAGGTCGAATCCAGGCCTCTCTCGGACTCTCCCCAGCTCTGTGTCCTGGGGCCAGAAATGTCACCTTTCTGAGCTTTGAGTCCCATAGTCTGTACAATGGGGATAGTCCAGCCATCTCCCTGGACTATTGTGAGGACAAAGCAGAGTAGTGCCTGGCACGTGGCAGGTGTTGTGTCAGTCAGTGGGCACGATATGATGGCCCAGGACTCCCCACTTGGAGACTGTCACACTCACTATTTTCAAATGTGGTAAATGCCCTACGGTGTGCACAAGTGTGTGGATGGATGCAAGCCACCCCTAAGTCCCGGGTACCCCAAGATCTGAGGCTGAGGTGCCAGAGTGGCTGCCCCACCCGCCCTCAGAAATTGGTGATGGGGGGGAGGGGCAGCCCACAGAAACCTGGCTTCAATTAGTGGTCATGAGCTGGGGGAGGGGGACTCTGGCTGGAGCACTGCACCCCCACCTTGGGGCCAGCCAAGAACAGGGACCTGGACACCTGGAGGTCTGGACAGGGAAGGGAATCTAGAAGGCACAAAATCTGCACACACACAGCAGCACGGACACACAATATAGGGGCACACATGCCATAGACACAGCAGCAAGGACACACAATACCTAGACATACAACACAGGCACATGGACTCACACAACACTGAGACACTCGAGAGAGCTCACACAGCCCGCAGCACAATACACAGAGAACACAGAGACATACAACACATGCTCCCATGCAACCCCAGGACACACAGGCGATACCCACACACTCCACACCACCCTTCCCCTCACACGGATCCTGGAAGTAACACCCTGGTGTCCACCTCCAGAGAACAACACACACCCCTACACCAAGGCCCCAACTCCACACACTCAACGCAACACCCGGCCAGCCCCAGAGCCGCATATACATTCCATCACATGTGTGTACTCGACATCAAATGTACACTTAGAGTTCATACACACTTAGAGACACAGGCAAAGTGCTCCAACCATCCCCTGCCCCTGAACCCCAATAGGGCCCCAGGTGCTCAGGACAGAAAAGGAGGGACCCTGGGACTCACCAGGTGCTCTGCGTACAAGCTGGGGTGCTCCCGCCAGGTGGAGCAAGTGCTGGAGGCGCCTGGCCCGGGAGAGAGTCCGCATGGTGCCCAGGGCTGCTCGGGATGGCGCCTGTCCGCCCTCCCTCCTCCCGGCCCTCCTCCTTCCTCCTCCTGGCTGGGCTGTGGGGCCAGCTTGATTTCATTAAGAGGGTTTGGGGGGTGGGGACGGGGGAAGGGAGGGGCTGTCCCGCCACACGCAGTCCCACCCTCACACTCCCTGCTCTGGGGAAGACCAGCTGCAGTGCTTCCTCCCTGACTTTGGGTCCCCGGGGCAGGCCTAGACAGACAGACACAGGACAGGGCTGTCCTGCAGCACTCTCCTAATAGCAGTCTGAGGTCCTGCCTGCACCCCCACAGCCCAAGGTTCAGAGGCCTCTGGAAGTGAGAAGGAAAATTCCTTGTCCTTGTGTGACTCAGGTTTTCCAAGCTCAGGGTGCAGCGTGACAGCAGAATTGTGTTTTAGGGAAACCCTGGTGGAGACTCAAGCCGCAGATGGGAAGCCCAATTCTGGTCCTGGCTGGGCCCTTACCCTCTCCAGGCTTCAATTTCCCCATCTGTAGGGGTGGGCAGGAAGCTTTCTGGGCTACCTCTACCTCTGAAGTTCTGGGATCTGTGGCCCCACAATGCCCCGAATGGAGGAGCTTAAGCAGGAGTCAAGCCCATTTCAGAGGGGAGAGTGGGGCAACTGAATTCCAGTGGTTCAGGTGGGATCCTGAGTTGAGTCAGGGACAGGCCCTGGAAGCAGGACATCTGGCCGACCTGAGGAATACAGTAGTCAGTAGCCGCTTGTATTCATTTATTCATGCATTCATTCATTCACTCAGTGAATGCTTGACCAGCACCCATGGTGTGCCAGGAGCTGTCCCAGGCAGGTTCCAGAAGGGAATCTGCTCAGGGGTTTGGAGCAGGGGAGTAAGCAAAAGAAGTGTCCATACCCTGCCTGTGGGACCTGGGACTTAGATTACCATAAGTGCTTGTGGCCCCGGAAGCCCCTGCTCACCTCCCCAAAGGGGGAAAATAAAATGAGAGGTTTTGTCATCTTTTCTTTCCCTCACCCCAAACCCTACATCCTAGAGGGAGCAGGAGCCCGTGACTTTGAGGAGACACACAAATGTCCATGTGCACACATGCCCTCGGGAGCAAGTGGCTACCTACAGACATGTTGTAGCAACTGCTCTCACTTCAAGATGGCCAGGGGATGTCCCAGCCCTACCTGACCTGTCTTGGACAAGATATGGAGTGGACAGGACCAGCCAGACCTCTCCCAAGGCCTACTGTCAGGGGAAGGGGCCTGGACCAAGCAGTTTGAGGCTTCAGTCTAAGGACATTTGGAAGTCAATGGCCATATGGCACTGCCCCCCTCCAGCAGGGCCTGGAGAGGGGAATGAGTGAATGAAGCCCATTGGGCAGACATAGAAACTGAGGTTCATGGTGATGTGATCTGCCCAGGATCCAACAGCATGTAGGGAGTCAGAGCCCTTTTTCCTGCACCAGTTCCTGTATCAAAACATCTGGAAATGGGCTAGAAGGTTCATGCCTGTAATCCTAGCACTCTGGGAGGCTAAGGCTGGTGGATTGCTTGAGCTCAGGAATTCAAGACCAGCCTAAGCAAAAGCAAGACCCTGTCTCTACTAAACATAGAAAAAACTAGCAGGACATTGTGGCAGGCACCTGTAGTCCCAGCTATTTGGGAGGCTGAGGCAAGAAGATTGCTCAAGCCCAAGAGTTTGAGGTGGCTGTGAGCTATGATGCCGCCCAGGATGACAGAGTGAGACTCTGTCTCATTAAAAAAAAAGCAAGAAAGAAAAATGAGTCAGGCATTGTCGTGGGTGCCTGTAGTGTCACATACTTGGGACACTGAGGTAAGAGGATTGCCTGGACACAGGAGTTTGAAGTTGCTATGAGCTAGTCTGACTGCCATAGCACTCAAGCCTGGGCAACAGAGTGAGACTCTGTCAAAAAAAAGGAGGAGGAGGAGGGGAAGGGGAAGGGGAAGAAAAGGGAGGAAACAATCTGGAAATGGGCCAAGTGCAGTGCCTCACACCTGTAATACCAGCACTCTGGGAGTTCAGGGTGGAAGGACTGGCTTGAGACCAGCCTGAGTAAAAGCAAGACCCCAACTCTACAAAAAGTAGAAAAATTAGCGGACGTTGTAGCACACACCAGCAGCCATAGCTGCTCAGGAGGCTGAAGCAGGAGGATCTCTTAAGCCCAGGAGTCTGAAGTTGCAGTGAGCTATGATTGTGCCACTGCACTGCCCTAAAGCCCAGGTGACAGAGTAAGACCCTGTCACCAAAAAAAAAGAAAGAAAGAAAAATAATCTAGAAATGGGACAGCCAGTTCTGTGACCCCCACCCCCATCCTAGAGGGCCCTTTCTGTACAGCAAGTCCTTACTGCCTCCATCTGTCCTGTCAACACACACACACATACACACAAATGCACGTGCTCTCTTCTTAAATGTATCATCCCAACCCACAACCTAAGGACAGAGTAGCAACAACACCAGTCACCAATTGCAGAAAAAAAAGGACCCTTGAGCCCCAGCCTTGGCTTAAGCACCAGCTGTGGTTGGTGGGGCAAATCACTGCCCTTCTCTGAGTCACAGCAGGGTTGAACTAGTCTTAAAACTATAATGCTCTGATGTTCTAAATTTCATTAATTTTGCAAAGATTTCTCGTTTTATGGCAACATTTTTTTCTAATTTTTATAGACACATATAGTTGTACATATTCATATAAATATTTCTTGAGGCCTTACTGCACACACAGCCCAGGGTCAAGCCCGGGGAGACAGTGATGAAAAACAGTGACATGGAATTTACAGAGCGGTGGGAAGACCTGCAATAAGCAAGTAAACAAACACGTTCATATCTAACTACAAGCTGGGCTGAGAGTTGGGGGGGGGGGGTGGTAGTTTAGACGCTACTTGCCTCAATCTGGTCCCAGGCCTCATAGGGGTCTCTGTGAGGTGGTGACAGTAGAACTTCTCTTGAAGATGAAGAGGAGACATTTAGAAAGACAAGGAGGCAAGAGGACTTCCAGCAACAAGGACAGCATATGCAAAGGCCCTGAGGTAGACAGGAACAGGAACACAGCCCTTTCACGGCAGCTCTTGGAGATTATTGTCAAGGAGCAGAGATTCTGCAGGGACCAGGAGCTTGGTCTATTGTGTGCACTGCCATTAACTGCTGCATCTAGGACAGTGCCCAGAACATATGGGTGCTCAATAAATGCTGTTGACAGTGTGACTGGCCACTCTGACCTCTACTCTTGGATTTTCAGGTTCTGAACAGCTTAATACATTGAGCGTTTGCCCCAGCTGCTGCTAATCCATCCCAAAGGTCTTACACTCCATGTTCTTCAATTCTGAGGCCTGTTGTGGGGCCCAGCCAGGCTGCTCCTTGAGGCCTGCACCCTGGTGGCTCCAAGGAGCATGGGCAGGCCTGTGGTACCAGTTGCAACCTGTAATTTCAGAGGCACAGAGCAGCGGCCCGGCCCTCTGCCCAGCCTACAGGCAGTTCAGGGACCTCACGATGTACCCACCAGGCAATTAGCAGCTGTGGCCCCCGCCCTGCTAAGCCGCCATGGCCACCCCCACCTTGGGTCTCTGTCAGAATCCTCCCCATTATAGCCTGGGGCAGCCACCCTGTCCACTGCAGCCCCCAACTCCAATCCCTCATGGGCCCAGGGCCATTTCTAATTACATAGCCCCCAAGGCCACTGGGACCTACCCTCTGGGCAAAAATAGTCCAGGACTTTCATGTGGCAGGAGAGGCCTGGGCTGCAACCACATGATAGCACAGGCCTGGCCCTCATAGGGACACCCGTGGAGCAGCCTCCTGCCTGGTGGCTCTTGGGAGGCAAAATGGCCTTGACCAGGCAGGCCCAAGCTCTAGGTGTTCCAGGAAACCTCCCTGGGCCTCCGTTTCTCTATCTGTAAACTAGACACATTCACTTATTCCTCAGGTGTTTACTAAGCACCTACGTATGCTGGGCACTGTGCCCAGACAGTGCCACACCACGGCCTGGGCTATTCCCCCTGCCTGGAGCACTATCCTCCACACTCCCTTGCCTGACCCCCCACTACATATTGTACCTCAGTTATTGCCACCTGTAAGAAGCCCTCCCTGAACCCCAGCTGGGCAGTAATGGCCTGTTTACACTGCCTCTCAACTGTTAACTTTTCAGAGCCAGAATCAATGCCTTTTCCATCACTGTATCCCTGGCACCCAGGCCTGAAACATGTTAGATGTTCAATAAATGCCCACCCACTGGCAATACCCTCCCCCATGTTATTTTGCTTGTTCACTGATCCACTTAATTTTATTGAGCGTCTGCTCTGCTGCAACTCCAGCAGGGAGAAAGACAGACCTGGCCCTCTGTCAGGGATCTCCTGGCAGAAGAGACAAGTTGACCAGCAAATAGGGATGATGACCCACCATATAAAATGCTGTCAAGAAAATAAAAAGCATGAGGAGATAGGGAGTAGCTTGGAAGGGGCTGGGCAAAAGCCTGGGCAGCTATTTTAGCAGTCTTGATCAGGGACTGACCTCTCCAGAGAGGTATCCACAAAGGATAAAAGGAACCAGTCAAGTAGAGAAGGAAGATGAGCTTCAGGCCAAGGGAGCAGCAAGTGCAAAGGCCCTGAGGCAGGAAACCCTCCTCCAGGGAAATAAGACCCAGTGCTGCTGACTCGTACTCATCAGGGAGCAATTACAGCATGGAAATTGGGAGACCTGAGTTAGTGCCCGGCTCTTCCCCTCACACACCATGTGTCCTGAGTCCCAGTTTCCCTTCCTAGACCAGGAAGGGCCTGAGGAATCTTCTTAAAGCTCTGTTGTTCTGTGATTCTCAGTAAATTTCCCACTTGTTTCAAGAGCCACCCTAGCTCCCACTCCCAGAAAACAACCCAACTGGATGCTCACCTGTTGCTGGTAGGGGAGAAATATGGTGGAAAACTGTTTGGAAAAACAGTTTGATGGGTTTTATAAAGTTAACCATTCACTTCCTGTCTGACCCAGGAATCTCTCTCCTAGGTATTCACCCAGGAGCAATGAAAACACACAACATCCACACAAAGACAAAAGCAGCTTTATTTATAAGAGTGAAACACTGGCAATAGCCTAAATGCCCACCATCAGGAGAACGAACACACAGATGGTGGCACATCCTTGGCACCACTGGGACTCTCCTCATCAATGCATAGGAACAGGTGTGGCTGAGTCCCACCCACACACTCAGCAAAAGAACTGGCACCAGGAGAACCAACTTTGGATGATCCGGTCTACATGAAGTTCTAGAACAAAGGCAGAACTAAGCTATAAGGCCAGAGTCAGAAGAACAGTTACCGTAAGGTAGTACCAGGTAAAAAATACACATAGAATCTTCTGGGGCTAGAACTATGTGGTATCTACACCTCGTGGTGGTTATGTGGGTGCACAGCTATGAAAAATCAAGCTGTAACTTTCAGGGTTTTTGCACATTATGTAGGTTAGGACTCAGTAAAAGTTTTCTTTAAGAAAAAAAAAACAAGAAACCTTCATCCTTTATCTTTTTGGTAGTGTGGAGTGGTGGGGCACCCCACAGGCTGAAGGCTGGGGGTCTTGGAGCTTCCTGTGACCACGGTGGCCTGGCCAGCTGCATGCACAATCCCAGGTAAACATTTACATTCCTCAGGGCCCCATGTGAGCAGAGCTCTGTTAGCCCTGGGTGGGAGCCATCTGCATGGGGCAGGAATGTAAACACTGGCTGCCATGCTGCAGAACTGGCTCTGGTACCCTGCTCTGCCAACCACCAGTTGCCCATAGGCCCATCCCTTGCCTCCAAAGTGACTTTGTTCTCACCTGCTGCTGATGAAGAGAGAAAAATTGCCAGCAACCTTGGGCCTGGTTCACTCCCACAGTCCATGGGTGCTCCACCACCATCACCAAAAAGAGAAGGATGCAGTGCAAAGGTCCTGGGGTGGGGAAGGCCTGGTGCTTCCGGGAGTGGAAAAGAACCTGATATATCTGGAACAGAGTGCATGCGAGGGACAGTGGGAAGAAGTGAGGTCAGAGGGTACCAGGGCTGGGTCGTGGAGGGCTTACTATCAGTGAGAGAGGCTGGTAATGGTTCCCACGTGGGTAACCCTTCACTGTGTCTTTCGTCTCTTTGTATCAAGCCTTCCTCATCTTCACCACCCCCAACATACACACACAGATACACTTTCCCTCGAGGACCCTGACCAAGAGACAGCCCAGGGTTCCACCTATGAGAAGGTGCTCAGCCCCTCCTTCCTTCCCTCCCTGACCACTCATTTCTGACCCAGATGGGAGCCTGAAACACGGTGGCTCAGAGGCTCCTGACAAAGACAAGCCACCTCCTCCCAGCAGCTGCCATAAGTCAGCCTACTGCCTCTGGGCCCAAGGGTGTCCTGGGAAGGGCCTCACAGACAGAGTCTCCCATGATACCCAGACCCACCCACCAAGTAGGAAAGGGCCAGGTGGGGTGGAAGTAAGGAGGTTAACCTATCCAGGATGAGCCAAGACCATCTGCCCTTCAGGGGCATTCAGGTTCTGCTGCTTCTGAGTGACCTTGGACTGTTATTCAACCACTATGACCCTCAGCATCCTCATCTGTAAAATGGGAATAATGACAACTCCCACCTCTCTGAGTTCTTGTGGGAATGCAACAGCCCTTGGTACCTAGAGCTTAATAAATATGCTAATCATAATAAAAGCAACAGTGGTGACAGCTGGGACTGGGAGTCTTTATGACACCACCTGGGCAGCAGCTCATACCTAAACTGGCATAGCAGGTGCCCCCTAAGGCTATGGGCTGGGAAGGCCCAAACGTGGCATGAGGGCAGGCCTCAGTGAGGGTGCACACGCAGACCTAGGGCTTGTCTCCCGCTCAACCCACTGCCCAGCCAGGGCTCAGGAGTGAGTGAAGCTAATTGACGCCCCAAGACTAAGTCCCACCTTCATGAGCCAGACACATGTGGGTGCTGGCCTACAGGGCGCGGGGGAAGAAGGGCCCTGACAGCTGGAAACATCTGGTTTGAATTGTCAGTTGGAAGCACCCGCCAGGCAGCCAAGGAATTTGTGAGCTAATTTTAGGCCAAAAGACAGAGAGCTCAGCAGGGTGGGGTCTTGTTCCTCAAACCACAGGGGTGGAGGCTACGGGGACATGGAGACCTCTGTCATACCCTTTGAATGGCCACTAACTGGCACCTACTGTATGCCAGGCAGTCCACGCTTCTTCGACCCTCCACTGCTCTAGGAGTGGGGAGAACTCTCCCCATCTCCATGGTTAGTGAGTTGCCCAATGTCATGCAACTCCAAAGTGGTAGGACTGGGATTAGAACCAGGTTTGCTGGACTCCAAGCCTTAAACTTAAAGCTCCCTGGCTCTGCGCCCCTAAAACTTGTCTTACATTTTATCAGTCCCACTGCCTTGCCTCGGTCCTTACCCCTTTCCAAAGCCTCCTTTGCTAGTTTCTCTATTCAGTAGATGTTACCTGAATTCCTACAGTGCGCCAGACACCGTGCAGTGACAGGGAGAGAGTGAACAATGGAGATGGAGGCCCCATCTTCACGCGGCACATATCAATATTTCAATTCCATCACTCTCACAGACATCAGTACCTTGAAGGGAAAAAAGGGAGTGTCCTAGTGAATACCTGGTGCTGGGTTGCAGAGAGGGCCCCCTTGGGAAGGTGACATTGAAACTGAGACCTAAGGGATAAGAAGATGCCAGCCATGCAGTCATCTGGGAAGTGAGTACAGGCAGAGAAAGGGAGCAGCAAGTGCAAAGGGCCTGAGGCAGGAACATCTAGGGCCGGTGCAGAGCGAGCGGTGACAGGAGCTTTCCTTTACACATCCAGTCAAGATGTTTGTCAGCAGATGAGAAGGGGTTTGAGCAGGGCCGAAGTTTGGGTACAGAAACTTCCACTGTTGGGAGGAGGATTCCATGTCTCATACAGCTGTTTGTATCCAAGGATTTTTGTTGAAGGGCTGCTGAACTCCTTGGGGAAGTCATTGAAACCTGTCCCTCTTGGGGCTTTGGAGGCTGGACACAAGGCCAGACAATAGGATCTCTAGAAAAACCTACCCCAGGGGAGTAGCAGACAGCTCAGGACCAGGGCTGAGGTTGGCCACCATTAGGACTCATCTGTCCTAGGCCGCTTTGGCAGGGTTCCCGTGCCCAGGAGGAGAACCATGTTTGTACCACTTTCACGCTCAGGTCTCCTTGCTATGGGGCATATCCTTTCTCCTTCGTTCTTGGCAAGAGCAACATTAGGCTGTCCAGACACATACCCAAGCACAGCCCTCTCATCCTGCCAACCCTGGGCATGGTGCTGCCTAGCTCTGCAGGCTCCCAGGTGACATGAGCAGGGGCAATAGTGGCTACAGCCTTCCAGCTGCCAAGAAATGCTCGACAACGGCATTCAGGGAGCAGGGAAACTTCTCTGGGTTTCCAGAAATCTTTGGGATGGTGAAGTCTGTGGATCCCACGCTGCCGAGCAGGAAGTCTCTCAGCTGGATTTGTCTACCTTGGCACTCCTGACACTTTGGACCAGATGCTTCCATGTTGTGGGGTGGGGGGCTGCCTGTGCACTGTGGAGCAGCATCCATGACCACCACCCACTAGATGCCAGGAGCATCCCTCCCCCCAGCTGTGACAGTGCCTCCAGACATTGCCACATGTCCCCTAGGGGACAAAATCACCCGCAGGTGAGAACCACTGGCTCAGAGCATTCCTGTTTGGGCATTAACTATAGGATGGTGGTATTACTCACCCAGCTGGGGAAGCCTGGGACCCCCAGATTTCTTAACAATTTCAGTTTTTTTTCTGTCTGCTAGGAAAGATCACAAAAAAGCAGAGAGGTTGAGAGAAGCAAATCCAGCTCACCTATAATCCTACACTCAAGAGCTAACTTCTCTTAATAATTTGGTGTATTTCCTTCCAGTCTTTTTTCTACACTTGCTAATTCTAATAGTTATGATTTAATGAGCATTTACCCTCTGCCTGGCATCATGCTAAGAGCTTTCCATGCCTGTCTCATTAATCTCCTCAACATCCTATGAGGTGATATTATTATTCCATTTCACAGACAGAAAACTAAGACTCAGAGTTCATTTAACATTACATTATGGGCATTTTTCCATGTTAACTTTCAAAACTATCCTTTTCTTTTCTTTGCTTTTCTCATATTTTCTTTTCTTTTTCTGGAGACAGAGTCTCATTCTGTTGCTCAGGTTAGAGTGCCATAGCCTCAGCCTGGCTCACAGCAAACTCAAACTCCTGGGTTCAAACAATCTTCCTGTCTCAGCTTCCCAAGTAGCTGGAACTATAGATGCCTACCACCATGCCTGGGTAATTTTTCTATTCTCAGTAGAGACGGGTTTCACTCTTGCTCAATCTGGTCTTGAACTCCTAAGCTCAAGCAATCCTCCCACCGTGGCCTCCTAGAGTGCTGGGAGCAGGTGTGAGCCACTGAACCTGGCTCAAAAACATCATTTTCAATTGCCAAATAATAGTCTATTGATCATACTGCTGAGCTTGTCTTATTCCCAGTTGTTAGAATATTTCACCAATATTTCTGAGTCACCTACACTGTGCAAGGATTACTCTTGGAGGCTGGGGACAAAAATGAATCACAGTTCCGTCCCACAAGCACACACAGATGGTATGTGGGAGAGTGCATAGGTAAGAGGCTGATAGAGCTGTGCTCCTAAAAGCTCAGCAATCAGGTCTCTACCCACCTCTCTCCCTGGGGCACATGAGTACAAAGTCCTCAAAGCCAACTTTACTTGGACTCTAATTTACATGACACTTCAGACACAGAGGTTTGATCCTTTGTTAACCATCTCTAAATGTGGCTGAACTATATACCATGAAATGCATTGGAAAGAGCTACTCATACAGGAGCCATTTGCCATGTTTCTCTCCCAATGGATGTGCAGATGCCCCATGACTTGAGGTCTGAGAGCATCTTTGCCATTATAAAGGGGCACCATATTGGAAACAGTCCACGCCCTCTTTGGGGGACTCCTACCCTTCCCAGAGGCTGTAGGTTCCACATCTGGGCAGATGTTCACAGAGCCCTACTTTCAGGCTTTCCCTCTCTCCCAAGCTGCAGTCTCTTTCTGCCTAGCGAGCACCCTCTCTAGGGTCACACCCCCTCATGGCAACACAGTCCACTCCCTCCTGGTCTGCTTCCAGCCCTATGGAGTTATCTTTCCAGTGGAAAGCTAATATAGATACTCCCATTTTGCAGAAGGGGACACCAAGGCCTGAGAGTGTTGTGACAAGACCAAAGTCTCACAGAGTTGAGTTTAGGGCTGATGGGATTTGGTGGCCCCTCTGCTCCCAAAACACCAGGATGAGCAGCATCCAGTGACTGCCTCCCAGCACCGCCCACCCCAAAGTTGAGCACAGAGTGGCCTCCAGGGAGGTGTTCTGCAGCTGACAGGAAGTCAGCCTAGGACCTGAGTGATCTGGAGGCTTGGAGATTTGGGAAATTCCTAACACCTCCTTAAGGGGCCAGCCTTTGGTGGTTGGTGGCCCCAGAAAGTCTTGAGAGTTTAACTCAAGGTCTGTGATGTTCCAGCTGTGTGACCGTAAGCAAAGTCACTGAACCTCTCTGAGCCTCAGTGTGCTCATTTAAAAGTGGAGTTAAAATCAGGACCTTCCTCACGGGGTGAGGATTAAGTGAGAAAATGCAAGCAAAGACGTTAGCACAGAGTGGGCCCATGACTGGCACACAGGCGTGAGCTTCCCCTCTGACTGCTACTGTGATTGCCAAGGGTAACTGTCTACAGCAGGCGTCCTCAAACTGCGGCCCGCGGGCTACATGAGGCAGTGTGAATTGTATTTGTTTTTTACTTCAAAATAAGATGTGTGCAGTGTGTATAGGAATTTGTTCATAGGTTTTTTTTAAACTATAGTCCAGCCCTCCAACGGTCTGAGGGACAGTGAATTGGCCCCCTGTTTAAAAAGTTCGAGGACGCCTGGTCTATGGGGTGCTGGGCCCTGTGGCCACCCTGGGTTACCGGTGAAACTCAGAGAGGCACACAGCAAAGACAGAACCAGGCATCAGACTGGCTTCCATCTCCCTCTTGAGTCTTTTGGGGGAATGAAACATCTACCAGTCTCTGCCTTATATGACTCCCATCTGAGGGTGAATGACGGACACACAGTGGCCCTCTGGAGACATGAGCAGACACAGAGGCACCAATTTACAGATGGAGAGATCAAGCTCCAAGTAGGAAAGGAATAATCCAGACCAATTTGTAGGTCTCTATGCCCAGACCTGGGGCAAGGACAGGGTGAAATACCACCTCTCAGGAAGTAGAGAAAGGGAGGACCAGCAAAGGAGGAGCCCAGAGGCATGGCTGAATCCAAAAAGATCTCCAAGGCCTGGGGGAGCTAAGCCTTAAAGAGTGGGAGCAAAGGTGGAGAGGACAGGAAGAATCAGGCATGGATGAGAAGTGAGGGGATCAGTCTGCCCAAAGAGGCAGGCATATAGGTTAATGGGAAGCAAGTGAAGAAGCTGGAAACTTCTGGACTTGGGCACTAGGGAAAACGTTGATAGTCTTTGAGCAGAGGAGCAGCCACTGACGGTTAAGGAGGGTTAGACCTACGTAGGACATTGTCAGGGCATCCCCAGCTACAGCTTACTTGGGCCTCCTCAACCGCCAGTGCTGGGGAGGGGCTGCTATGGGAGCTCCAGAAAGCAAGTCTAAGCTCCTCTGCCCTCCTCCTGTGGGCTTGCACAGCCTCATGAATTTGCCTGCTTGCCTCCATGCATGTTAATTTGCTTGCTTCCTAAGATACATTTTACACACAGTAAAACACACCAGTCATAAAAGTGCAATTTGATGAGTCTTGGCAAACCTGGGGACCCATGTCACCAGCATGAAGACCAAGATAAAGCATGTTCCCATCAGGACAGAAGTTTCCTGTGAGACCTCCCTAATCATTCCCTGCTCCCAGCAGTAACCGGTGATCTGATTTCTATCACCATAGGTTAGTTTTGTGTTTTCCAGAATTTATCACAGGAATCACACCGTATAGCACATAGCCTTGCATGTCTCTCTCACTGGGCATAATGTTTGCAAGAGTCATTATTCTTGGTGTTGGTGTGCATGTCAGTACTTTGCTCTTTACTCTGGGCAGCATTCCATGGTGTGGCTGGATCACAGCACATGAATCCATTCACCAGTGGATGGATTCCTGAGGGTTTCTAGTTTCTAGACTCTTACAATTAAGCTGCTATGCACATTGTATATGAGCCTTTGTATGATCATATGTTTTCATTCTCCTGGATAAACACTTGGGAGTGGAGTTTCTGGACTGTATGGTGAATACTTGTCGAACTTTATAAGAAACTGCCCTTTGTCAGCACATATACTAAAACTGGAATGCTACAGACAAGATTATTAGCATGGCCCCTGCACAAGGATGGCATACAACTTTGTGAAATCTTCCATTTTTAATTACATACTGTATTCTCCAAGATGCTAAGAGAGTGGGCATAAAGTGTTCTCACCAGAAGAATGATAAATATGTGAAGTAATACAAATGCTAATTGGCTAGATTTAGGTATTCCACGATATGAGCATACTTTAAAACATGATACTAGCATTGTACACAATAAATGTAATTTTAGCTGTCAATTTAAAAAATGGAGCGGTTGTACCTAAATATACTAGATTCAAAAGTTAGTAATAAAAGTACATTCTTTTCAAAAAAAGAAAGAAAGAAAAGAAACTGTCCTAGTGGTTTCCACAGTGGCTGGACCATTTTGCGTTGCCCCTGGCAGTGTGTGATTGTTCTAGCGTCTCCACATCCTCACCAGAAGTAGGCATTGTCAGGCTGTCTAATTTTAGCCCTTCCGGCAGTGCAAAGTGGCCTCTCGTGTGGTTTTGATTTGCATTTCCCTGGCACTAGGGATCTTCTGAGATCTTTTGCAAGCAGGCTTCCCAGCACCTGCGCCTTGAGTTTGACCACACCCTCAAGACTCGACATGGCTCACCCCCAACCTAGGACTCCCCTCACCCCAACCTTCTCCTTCCACAGCTTCCCTAGCTGCCGAGTGGTGCCCCCCTTGGTACCGCTGCCCAAGTCAGAAGGCTAAGATTTCAACATCCCTCTCTGTCACCCCATCCCTCACCAACTGTCAGCAGTCCTTCTTCCCACCCCCATATCTCTCAGTTCCACACCTTCTCTGCACCCTGCTGTGCCCGTCATCCTCATGCAGCCTTCCCCCCTCCTTGCAGTCTCCCCGTCCACTCCCCCAGTGCATGCTCTGGTGCCTCCTGCTGCTCCTGATGCCTGGGACAGCCTTCTACCTGTTCTCACACTCCCAGGTCAAAACTCTGCATCTTTCAAGTGTCCACCACCACGTTCCTGGCCCACCCCCACCCCCAGGTCTGGCCCCAGTACACATACCCCCAGCCTCTGGCACCTCTCCTCTGAGCTCTGGGCCCAGATACAGTCTGACCTCGTGGCGGATCATTTGATTAATGTGTCCCCTCTCTCTCTATCCCATGAGTCCCAAAGGCCATTGCCAGGCCTGTCCCACTGGGGATGTGGCATCCCCAGGCTTAGCACAGTGCCTGGTCACTCCCTAACAATCTGTTAACTTGGTTGGATTGCTGATGGAGGTGGGATCTGAGAGAAGAATCTGGGGAGCTCCTGCCCAGATCAGCTGTTGGATAGTGGCAACCCCAGCCTAGAAGAGACAGGGGACCTGGAGCAAATTTGGCCTGCCGTCCTGGGCCCCCCATTTCCTGTCTGCTCTCCTTCCTTCCCTGCAGCAGAGCTAAAATCAGCAGTGTGTGGTTTCCTAGCAATGAAACTTGCCAGAAAGGGTGGCACTTGTGGCTCAAAGGGGTAGGGTGCCAGCCGCATATGCCGGAGGTAGCGGGTTCAAACCCAACCCCGGCCAAAAAAATAGAAACTTGCCAGAGCAAGTGGTTCTGCTTTCTGAGTCTCAGTTTCTCCAACAGGAAAATGGGACAGGCCTTATACCCTCGACATGGGGTCATGCAAGGCCTGAATGAGACAAGGAGGATAAAGTATTTGGCAAGGTGCTAAGCATGCAGTAAGTGCTCAATAAATCCCGGCTCTGTGCTCCTAGTCTTCTCTCTTTGTCCTTGGCCCTGGCTTTGCTGTGTCCTGTTCTCGACAAGGAGGGGGCTGGGCTCTGTGCAGTCACCCTTCCAGGAAATAGAGCCTTCCCTCAGCAGTCAGGAGCCACAAAGGGTGACTAATGGGGGACGTCCAGGCACTAAGCAGGTCAGCAGGGGTGGGATTTGGGGGCATGGAATTCCCCCCAAAATCCCATTGAGAGCTCAAGGACAGTGTGACATAGTGGTGAAAACATGGCTTGCAGGCCTGAGTTTCAATCCTGGATCCCCAAGTGTGATCTAGGGCAGGTAACTTCACCTCTCTGAACCTCAGTTTCCTCTTCTGTAAAATGGGTAGGCCCTCTTTTGAAGACTGAGGGGATTCACAGAGACATTGCAGATGCATGTATTCCAGATGTGTTTGCTAGAGGGATGAGCAGGGCGATGCAGGATGGTGGAATTCAAGGGCATGAGAGGCCAGGCTGGAGGAAGGGCTCCTTGGTGCCTGCCATGAGCGCCAATCAGCACGTGTTTCAGAATTTCAGTTGTTTAATAAATGAAGATGTACGATATTAAAACCCAAGGTCATCAATACTCCAAACTCACCACCCCCCGGTTATTTTTCTACATTCTTCTCCCTCCAGTACGCTTGAGCTTTCATTGACTTCTGTTGTATCTCCTACTAGGTAATGGTTTGGTAGCTCAAAATCGACCATGGGAGTATTGACACTGAGGAAATTGTCAAACACAATGGCTGTTTTTAATTGGGAGCCAGTTGTTAAACATTTACTGGCTCTCCTGTGGGTTTGGGGCTGCTTCCCTGCTGAAGAATTCCCTCTCCTTCATCCTCAAGTCCTGACAGAGTGACACACCCGGCTTCCAGCAGCGCCAAGAGCTGGCGGCGGGCGCCCCCTGGTGGCTACTTCTGGCACCCAGCATCACCAAAGCTGGAATTTTAAATTCCTCACTTGGGGAGAGCAAGGTGTGCAGGGGAGGAGGGGAGGAAATAGCCTCTTCCAACCGAGATGGAGAACCAACCAGTCACACAGCACCCTTGAGCTGAAGTGCTTTGGAAGCCCTCCAGGCATAGGGGACAGCCCCTTGGAGGCCAGTATGACAAGACCCCCGGAAAACCTCTCAGATGTCTCTACATCCTAAGCTCCCTCTCTCTGATTTTTCTGATCCTCCCTTTGAGGGGAGGAGAACTGCTTCTCCTGACCCATCAACCTGTCTTCTCTAGACCACAGGGGACAATCCTGCCCGCAGCCACCAGCACCCCAACAAAGTATTTCGAACACACCTTCCTGTGTGTAGCAGTTGTTCTAGAATTTCAGGAGCAGGGGACAGACACACCTGGTGGCTGTCTCCCCATGCCTCCCCAGGTCTCTCCCCTTTTCCCCAACCCTCTTTCTGAAACTGCAGCCAGCACATCCCAGACTCAGCCTCCTCTTAGAACTCTGCCTTCATAGGCTGCGCCCTGGGGCTGGGAGCCCTTCGGTCTCAAGGAGGCCACTAAAGTATTTTTCTAGAAGAGAAAAACATTTCTCCCCTGAGATAAATTTTACTCTTCTCCTAGAAGGTAGAAAAGTATGTTTCAAGCAGCAGTTTGCTTCTCTGTATGGAAATGACTAAAAGGTATTTGGAGGCCAAAGATCAAGAGTTTGATCTCATCTCAGCCACTATCCATGGGCCTCTGTCTTCTGATCTGACCTTTCTAGGGACAATGCGAGTTTTGAAAGAGATAACATGTGCATGTGGTTTAAGTGTTGTTTAAATCAGGAGGCCAACCATCCTGGTTTGCCAGGGCTGAGTTCCTCAGGATATGGGACTTTCAGTGCTAATTTCAGGGAAGTCCCAGGCAAACTGGGATGACTTGGCACTTTATACTTCCATCGGGGATCAGCAAACTCACAGAGCTGAGTCCAGCCTGCCACTTGCTTGTAAATAACCTTTTAATGGGACACAGCCACACCCATTCATTTAAGACGCATTGTCAATGGCAACTTTTATACTACAAGGACAGAAGTGAGAAGTGACCACAGAGCCTGTATGGACAGAGAGCCTAAAATATTTACTGTCTGGCCCTTTAAGAAACAGTTTGCCAGGTCAGTTGCAGTAGCTCACACCTATAATTCTAGCACTCTGTCAGGCTGAGGCTGGAGGATCCCTTGAGTTTAGGAGAACAGCCTGACCAAGAGTGAGACCCTGTCTCTACTAAAAATGGAGAAATTAGTTGGGCATTGTACTGGGCATCTGTACTCCCAGCTACTCGGGAGGCTGAGGAAGGAGGATCACTTGAACCCAGGTGTTGAGGTTGCTGTGAGTTAGGCTGATAGCACAGCACCCTGGCATAAGTAACAGGGAGACTCTGTCTCAAAAAAGAAAAACAAACGGAAAAAGAAAACATTTGCTGGCCCCCAAATTTTGCCACCTTTTGACAGCAAGTTGTACAAAAGCTCTGTCAGCTGCAGCTATGCTCACCAATGTGAGTAGCTCCTGGTGTTAATGAGAGTCAAAGCCTATGTGGGGAAAAAAAAAAAAAAAGAGGTGGGGGTGGGCTTCTGCTTGACTGAACTGCACTCAGCCTCCAGAATCTTCTCCTAGGTCCATCTGTGTATTTCCTTGCAAAGTCCAGTTTTAATGAGAACTCTGCTAAGTCAGTTAGCAGTAACTCCCCACCCTGGATATCTGGTCACCCTCAACATGTAATGGTGATTCCTCATCCTCCACCACCCCCAGGGGATGTCTGGGCACCCTGGCCTGCCTTTAGCAAGAGTCCTGTTCTTGGTCTGTTCAGCTAGAATCCCCCTGACCCTTGGTGCATCTCCTCTTAGTAATTTTCTACCAGTGACCCCCACCTGCTCCTTGCCTGTAAAGTCCCACTTGGCCAGTTCCCTCTGCCTTGAATGAAGTCTTCCTTACCATGCTTCAACAAGTGTCATTGAATAACATTTCTCTTTAGCAAGAGGATGCCATTGATGATTAGAGGGACATTAGTCTGAGATTTGGGGGAACCAAATTCTATCAGCCAAAACTAGGTCATAGGTGGAACCCCAGGGGACCAGCCCTCCCTTTGCCTCCCACAACCTGAAACTTTTCCTGGCCACCCAAGGACATACCAAGATGCCCCTCCTGCCCAAAAGGCAGTACGGAACTCAAGCTAACTGCTTATGAAGGAGCTTCCTGAGGGGCCCGGGGCTGAGAGCAAACAGCCAAAGACCAACCCCCACCCTGTGCTGAGGGGTGAAGAATTTCAGGAACACTGCCTGGAGGAGACAGCCTTGCTAATTTGAAGGAGGCAACCATGGTGTGTTCATTACATATTTATTGAGTGTCTGTGCTGTGCATGGCCCTGGGCCGGGCAAGGGAATGCTGCAGCAAACCAGGCAGAGCCCACTCTGGTTTGCTGCAGCAATGTGGATGCAGGGCAAGATGAACAGACTGGTTGGGGCTACTCTGTTACCAGAGGGAAGCTCTTTAGTCCACAGTCTCAAAGCAAGGTCTTTGGGCTCTCCAAACCCACCCTAGCCCTCACAGTCTGAGGCCTCACTGTGGGCTCCCCAGAGAAGGGCCTGGAAAATCTGCAGAGCATCAGGAAATGGCCTCAGAATCCCTTACTCTTCCCCACTGCCTGCAAAAGGTCTCCTCCCTGTTTGGTGACCATGGCAACCAGAAGACAAAGGCAATGGGAGCGGGGTGAAGGAACCCAGTCTTCCTTGGGTTTGTGGGGATGAGACTCCAGTGGCCTGGAGAAAAAAGGATGGCAGAAGGAAACATCAGATGGGGACAGGAAGGAGAGGTTTGTCTGGGCCAAATGGCCACTTCCCATGGTCTGTGGCTGGAGGTGCCTGGGCTTCCCTGGAGGCAGGAAGGAGAAAGAGATGGTTCCACTTGCCCATCCTGCTTGGCGGCAGGACTGTGGCCAGTCTTGGTCCTTGTCTGGGCCAGCCAGGGTTCATTCCCTGCAGATACCCATCCCTGGGGTTCTCTGAGGAAGCCCAGACCCACAGAATGGAGGCCTGGGTGCTCAATGGTGGCCCAACTGGGCCAGGGAGGGAGCAAGGCAGCCAGCCAGGGCCTTGCTATGGCAGGAAGCTGTGCAGGGTGAGGTCATCGCCTTCATGGTCCTCCCCAGGCTCTGGCATCAAGCCCTGGCTCTTGGCCTTGGGCAGGCGCCCATTGGCCATAGCAGGGGGCCCCTCACCCCCATCAGGCAGCAGGGACGAGATGCAGACCATCTCAGTGGGGGAGTAATTCCGCACAGGGTATGTGTGGTTCTTGCGGGAGAGGCGGACTGCCAGCACCACAGTGCACACAAGGAAGACAGTGGCCACAAGGGCCAGGATAAGGATGGCCAGCAGGCACTGCTTCACGGGGATATGGTCTGGGGGCCTTGTAGGGGTGGGGGCCACAGTGATTATAGGGGGGAAAGTCTGCCCATTTTTCATGTTGATGACGGCAGACAGATTACTAGCTGCCACAGGGATATTCTTCGTGGTGGCTGGCTCCATGGACAGGGCCACTGAGGGAAGGGCTTCTTTTGCAGCTGACTTTGTGTATAGAGCCTCTACGATTGTAGGGTTTACAGGCAGGCCCTCAATGGCAGTGGATTCTGCAGAAAAGGCCTCCGTAGCAGTGGGTTCTGTGGATGGGGCCTCCGTGGCACTGGGTTCTGTGGATGGGGCCTCCGTGGCACTGAGTTCTGTGGATGGGGCCTCCGTGGCACTGAGTTCTGTGGATGGGGTCTCTGTGGCACTGGGTTCTGTGGATGGGGCCTCCGTGGCACTGAGTTCTGTGGATGGGGCCTCCGTGGCACTGAGTTCTGTGGATGGGGCCTCTGTGGCAGTGTGTTTTGTGGGTGGAGCCTCTGTGGCGGTGAGTTTTCTGTATGGGGCCTCTGTAGCAGTGGGTTTTATAGACAGGGCTTCTGTGGCAGTGATTTTTGTGGATGGGGCCTCCGTAGCAGTGTGTTCTGTGGACCAGGCTCCTGTGGCAACAGGTTCCATGAACATGTCCTCCGTGGCTGCTGGTTGAGTGGTGTGTGCTTCCATGACTGCTGGCCCTGTGGACAGGACCTCCTGAGTAGCTAGTGTCATGGACAGCAGAGCGCCCTTGTTGGATAGATCACCTGTGATGGAAACACTCACAGTGGCCAGTTCTGTGACCAGAGGGTCCAGTGTGACCAGAGTCAACTGTGAGGCCAACTCTGTGCTCAGATTCCCCACGACTGCCCTTCCTGTGTCCAGGCCAGCAGAGTGCCTTGTGGTAGCCTCCACAGTGGTAGGCTCAGATTTTTGAGGTCCCACAGAACTTCTCTGCCCTGATGTTCCCATCATAGTTAGAAGCTTGAGGTTTGGTGTTACAACACCATTAAGCTCTTCTGGAGGGTCCGTGCCTACTGAGTAATACTCGTAATCCTCCTCCAAGGACGCCTGTCTCCGCCCCCGGGCAAGCAAGGGGCCTGGGGGTTTTCTGGCTCCATCTGTCCTGGTGTCCCACAGCCAGAGGCTGCTTCCAGGGCCCACAAGAGTCAGCAGCAGGAGGAGTTGCAGAGGCATAGCACCTGGGGGGAGACACAGGCAAAGGGATAACAGGACAGCTTCTCCTCGAGCCTGGTGAGCACCCTAGACTGTGTCCCTGGGCTACCACAGCGTGGAACATGTCTGGCATAGGGCAGCCACTGTGGCTTAGGCACCCCCAAGACCCAGCATGTCTCTGGCACAGAGAAGACCCTCAGCCAGTAGCAGCTATGATTTTTATTTATCAGCACGAATTAAGCTATCTGGGAGGGCCTTCTAACTTCCTCTGTATGTTGCATAGAAACTTCATTTGCATCTCTAACATTTTTGGTTAAAACATTTTATTTGTGGGCAAGACAACCCACTGAGGTATAGAAAGAAAATATTATGGCTCGGCACCTGTAGCTCAGCAGCTAGGATGCCACCACATACACTGGAGCTGCCCTGGCCTGTCAAACAGCGACAACTATAACAAAATAATAGCCGGGTGTTGTGGCGGGTGTCTGTAATCCCAGCTAAGTGGGAGGCTGAGGCAATAGAATCACTTACACCCAAGAGTTTGAGGTTGCTGTGAGCTAGGACACCACAGCACTCTACCCAGAGTGACATAGTGAGACTGTCTTAAAAAAAAAAGAGAGAGAGAAAGAAAAAGAAAATATTAGAGCTTCTGGTTATTAACTCTTTATGTCACACCTTCTTAATTTCCATTTTTGCATATATTTATAACATATATTAAGAGTACAGTAGTCCCTTTACACAATTCATAAGTAGGTCAGTTGCCCATTGATGAGGGCCATAAGCAGAAGCGTTTGGAAACCACAGACCTATGGAATAAAGCTGCTGATTAAAACTTTGAGGTTTCTTGGAGTCTGATTCTGTCCATGGACCCCTCCCCCTTCCCTTAGCCTCCACATTCCTCTGTTCCCCCTTCCCCTATCTGGGCTCTCACCCCTGATATCCCTTGCCCATCCTTGGCGTCTCAGTTTGTCTCATTCTTTCTCAGTGTACCAGTTTGGTCCCATTCCCTTTGGTGATGCCCTTGCTTGCACAATGGGGATGACAGTACTTACCTTGTAGGCTATTGTGAGGGTTAAATGAAGGTATGCATGCAAAGCCCTTGGTACTCTGCATGCCAAACTCTCAACAAAGGTTGGCTACTTTCAATCAAACTCTCCCATAAGTCCATAGGAGCCCAGAGCCATTAACTGCACTCTGGCCAGGAGAAAAATCTTTTCAGAACAGCCCTGCCCTCAGGGAGCTCATTGCATTTCCCTGTGGGTAGGACCACCACTGTCCTCCCTAAAAAGTAGCCAGAAAGGACAGTGCCTCTCATTTGGGCCATCTCATTGATCTTTCTTTCTGATATTGTGTCTTGTTTCCCTCTCTCCTTATACTCCCCCTGGCACTGGCTAGTGTTTATAGGATTAAAAATCCTGCAGTAAGCAACAGCTGCGCTCTGGGGCAGAATTCAGAATTCCAGGCTTCCCTGGGCATAACACCCTTCTGCAGCACACAACCCCTAGGACAGTGTCTGTTGCAAAGTGGGCATTTAATAACAGCCCCTGGACAATTTCCAGCATCTTCTTTTGTACTTCATTCATATGATTTGGAGGAAAGAGTGGTTGTCTGTCATTCCTTGGATGACTATAACTTACTCATGGGGCCCTCTGCCTTTAGGCTCAATATAGCCTCTTTTAATTAGATTATGTTGGTTTCTAAAATGCAAATCTGATCACATCTTAAAATAATTTCTTTTTTTTTTTTTTTTTTTTTGTAGAGACAAAGTTTCACTTTATTGCCCTCGGTAGAGTGCCGTGGCATCACACAGCTCTCAGCAACCTCCAACTCCTGGGCTTAGGTGATTCTCCTGCCTCAGCCTCCCGAGTAGCTGGGACTACAGGTGCCCGCCACAATGCCTGGCTATTTTTTTTGTTGTTGTTGTTGCAGTTTGGCCGGGGCTGGGTTTGAACCTGCCACCCTCGGCATATGGGGCCGGCGCCCTGCTCACTGAGCCACAGGTGCCACCTTAAAATAATTTCTTAAACCAACCTTAATGATATTTGCTCCAGGCATATCTGGCCCTTACAATTATCCCTCTTTTATGGAGCAGGAATCTGAGAGTCAGAGATGTGAAGTGACTTGCCCAACAACACATAGCAGATGGGTGGCCAAAATCAGATTTGAACCCAGTGAGGATTCAGGAAGGCTTTATGGAGAGACCTGACATAGGTGAGGAGACAAAAGGCTTGGGGGTGAGGATCTAGGTGGGAAAGGGAGGGCAGAGAAAGAAAAAGAGGCACCCCTGTCCTCCAGAAAAGTCAGCCAATGTTTTCCAGGTGCCATGCAGATCATACACTTAAAAGTACAGACTGTGTGGTCAGAAAAAAGATGTTTGAGCCCCCTTGAGACAGACCCTTTCTCCCTGAGCTTCAGTTTTTCCATCTGTAAAATAGGGATAAAAAACAATACCTATCCCATAGAGCTATTGAAAGAATGCAATAAGATGATGGATTCAAAAGTTCCAGGCTTATAGTAGATGCTTAAAAAATGTGGCATGCGTGCACACGCACACATCTTTGCCTCCCAAGGTGGCAGAGTTTCTTTGTATTCAGAGTAAAGTTCCTATTTGGGGGAATACCATATGGTCCAACCTTGGTCCCTCTTTCCTGGGGGTGGGGGACTTTAGGAAGAAGTCACCAGCTCAGAGACATATTTCATGATTATGAAAACACTCGCACCCACCACTCCCACTTGGGCAGTTCTCAGTTCCTGGAAGGCAGAGCCCTCAGCCACTTCCTGGAAGCAGAGAGGAAGGGGGCAAAAACACAAAGCCTGGCCCACCAGCTCCTGGAACGGGGTTGAGGGAGGCACCTTGGTGAGTTAGGGCTTTCTGCAGTCCAGAGGCTAGGAGAATAACACGGAGAAAGGGCAGGGCCACGTACTTAAAAGTGGGCTCTCACACTCAGCGGTCCCCTCCCCAACATCCATCCCCACAGTCCCCTGCAGGCATAGACAGTGGGTGGGTGCAGGGGGTGAAGGACAGAGCATGATCCTGAATCCCACATTCATCTGCACTTAGCAGGTATGTGAACTTGAGCAGGTTACTTCACTCTCTGTAAGCCTCAGTTTCCTCATCTGTGAAATGGGTGATATAGCTTCAAAGATGGTCGTGGGAATTGAATGAGATACTGCGTGATCATGCTCCCAGACATGGCTTCCAGCCAGGGTTATTTTATCTGGGAGATCCTCTTTGGGGCTGCGGACAAAGGAGCACAGGAAAAGGAGGCCTCAGGCTCAAGAAGCGTATGGAGCTGGTGACCTCCCCCAGTGGCCTCTGAGAACCCAGAAAGCTCCTGTTCTGTTGAGATAAGACAGAACACCAGCATAGCCCAAATCTCCCCTTCTGTGCCTGTCCAAAGAGACCGGCTTGTCTGGAATATTCCCAGTGTTGGTACTGAAAGCCCCTGGTCCCCAGAAGCTCCTCTGTCCCAGGCAAACAGGGTTAGGGGGGCTAGTCACCCCAGCCTGGTCTCTGTCATTCTGTGGGTTTCAAGAAGATGGGGGCATGGAGTCAGGCCATTAGCAGGCATTAGCCCATTTGACAGGAAGAAAACTTGAGGCTCTCAGACAGTGCTTTTCAACTGGTGTGCTGTGAGAGGATCTTAGGTGTGCCCCCCAAATTTTTAAAGATCATTAATTAAATTATTTTTGAAGGAAGTTCAAAGCACGGTAAGTATATTCTTTTTTTTACTCTTTTTTTTAAATTAACATAATTTAAGTGTGCCATGGAAGTTTTAACTATAGGTTCAAGTGTGCCATGTGATAAAAAAGGTTGAAAAACACTATTTTAAGAGATGCTGTGTCTCAGTTAAGGCCACACAGGGAGAAAGCAAAGGAGCTTTCCGCTCTATGTGCGTATGGCAGGTGGGATAGTAACTCTCTAATATTGGCTGAAACAAATGTAGTAGAATGAGATGTAAATGAATGAATTCATTCTCTCACCATATGGTGACCTCTTTCATCTTCCCCCCTGCTACACAGATTAGGGAAGCAAGGCTCAGAACAGTGGGGTCACTCTCCAGCACCTCCCTTCCACCTCTCCTCTCCCCAGAAAAGGCAGAAAAACAATCACATACCACAGGAGCCCATGGCTCAGAGGGTGAGAAGGGTCCAGGGCAGGGCTCTGAGGGAGGGGCACAAAGTGGCCACATCCTATTTGTCTTGACACTTGTCTAACAGAGTAGGACAGAGACTGCCATTTCCTGTCTTTCACCCTAAAGCCAGGTTGCCATGATCCTGGGCCCCATCCAGGCACGTGGGGCAACAGGCTGCCAGGGGGCCCTGCACCAGCCCCAGAGACTGCCGTGGAGCCTCTCTGAGCTACTTAGGAAAGATAGCCATGGGATTCCAAGAAGCTTAGAATCTCCCATCTGGAATCTGGAAATCCAGGAGTCCCAGCATGCAAGATTTTGTAATTTTAGAATCCAAAAGATTGAGCATCTCAGGGTGTGAGCTAAGCAGCCACCGAAAGAAAGGAAGGCTCCAGATTAACAAGTAGATCCAATGAGGTACAAGTGTTCCCCAGACCCCACTGCAGGTTTAGGTCGTGGTGAACTCCTATCTCACTTGGGAGTCATATCAAAGCAGATCAATCCCAGCTCTGTCTCTTGCAAGCTGTGTGACCTTAGTCAACCAAATCACCCCTCTGGACTCCTCGTCTGGAATACGAGGACAACAGTAGCATCTGTTCCCATGGGGCTTGAAGTAAGATGGTCCAGGTAGAATGCTGAACACACAGAAAGCGCTCAGGAAATGCAAGCTGTTGTCATTATTCTGCATTTAGAGGAGGGGAATCCCTGTTAACCATTGCCAAATCCTGAAAAAATCCCCAACTCTGGGGTAGGCCTTTACACACTTCTGATCTCCTTAGTCAGAGAGGGCAGAGGGCAGAGCCCCAGAAACCTGTGTCCTTTGTGAGCCCTAGGTACTGTCCACAGCCTCAACCTCCTCCAGTTTGTAAACATTGTTCTAAGAGTTGCATATGAATTATTGGCTCACTTGGGCCCCACAAGTCCCCACAAAGGATAGGTACCATTATTAACCTCTAGCCTTGCTAAGTGCCTAGCACCACTCAGCTAGGAAGACAGGGAGCAGGAACTCGGACTCAAGACGGTCTCCTTCCAGAGCCAAACTCAGTCATAAGTCGCTGTGAACAAGACTATGTCTGCCCTCAGGATCCAAAGAAATTCCACTTCTTCCCAGATGCCATCCCAGATTGTTCCAGACACAATGAGTTGACTCTGACTGTTTAAACCCTCTCTATCCCCCCCTTTCTGAGCAATGGGGTCTCACTATGTTGTCCAGGCTGATCTTGAACTCCTGGGCTCAAATGAGCCTCCCATCTCAGCCCCTCGGGTAGCTGGGACTGTGAGTACATGCCACCGTGTCCAGCTGTTTAAATCTATTCTAATGTTTATTTGATTTCTAAAAATTTATTCACGTTGGCCCATGAACTTCCAGAGGCCAACAAGCACAGGTGTCTTGCTGATCATGCCACATGCCCAAGACGGGTACACAGTGGGGGTCCTTGTGCACACACCTCTCAGGACACTGGCTCCCTTGGCTCGCAGGCAATGTGGCTGTCTGCCCTGATGGCCTCACCAGACCGCAAGGGAGCACAGGGTCTCCTGGAATCCCAGGGGCACATTAAGTGCCTGTTGTAGGAGTGCACTTGACAGAGGGAAGGGTCAGGCACAGACCTGCACAGACCATGCTGTCTTCAGATGTTTTCAACCACGTTTATCCACCGATGCGCCTCAACCTTTTTCCATTCTCTACCCTCATCCCCATTAAGAAGCCTCTTTAGATTATTTTTTCCTAGTTACAACCCTTCTCACAAAGGGTTGAGTTTTTTTTATGTGCCCTTTGCTAGGGCACATAAGAATTTTTGTGCTATGAGGTAGATAAGATTCCTCTGCTAGGAACTGAGTTTCACCTGTTGGAACCCAAATTTGCCAGCCGGATACAGAGGAGGTGAGGCATTGTGCACAAATGAATTCACTGATGCCCACACCTGGTTTTATTCTAACTACATATGGTTTTCTGAAGCCCCCAGTGACAGGTGGACACACACACACTTCCCAGCCATCCTCTCTCCTTCTGGTCTGCTGGCCCCACTGCCATTTTCCTATTCAAGTTCAGCAAAGGAGACTGGGAGACTCAGGTCTAGGACTACCATGGGCCCTACGGGCGACCTGCAGCTGGAAAGGGCTGTCTCAAGCCAGAGCGCTGCTACATGCAAGCCACCTCCACAGGCTACTTCTCCCTTGCCAGCTCAGTTTCCTCACCTGCAAAAAGGGTGAACCTCCAGGGTTCACCAATGACTCCCCTGCTCTGGGCCTCGCAGCTCAGCCCCTTCCTCTCTCTGAGTTTTGACTCCCCTGGCTGCTGGCCAGGCCTAGTGAGGGTAAGGGAGGCATTGTCACACAGGGTGCGGCTTCCCCGGGAAATCCCAGAGAAAGCCACCCTGGGGTCTGAGGGCTACCTCCTGAGCCCCTGCTCACGGACAGGCCTGGGCCCTGGAGGGCTCGAAGTCAGAGACAGGAAAGGGAAGAAAACAAGAGACCAGGAAAGAGGAAGAGGAATGCAGGCAACAGAAGCCTGGATCTTTGTCTCCAGGCTGTGTATGTCAGTGTTTGTAGGGAGCAGTGACTTTAGCCACGAGCCCCTAACATTACCCCAAAAAGGAATAAATACCCCTCCAATCCCAAATACAAATGAATAAGATTCTAGTTATTATTTTCTTTTTTTGCTAACAATAGTATCCTAATTCTAATATTTTAATAATTTGCCACAGAGATATGTCATTTTTTTCAATCTTATATAAAGTGGAAAGAATGCATCTTTGAAAAAAAAAATATTTTAAATTGTGGCTTAAAGATAAATCCTGTACTCTTCTTCCTTTCTGGAATCTTCCAGACTTAATCTCAGCTTTCCCGCTCAGCAAATCCCTTCACCTCACTGGGCCTGTTTCCCACCCATGATTTCTCTCATTTTCCAACTCAGAATGTTTCCCAGTCTATAGGCAAACCTGACAGGGAGGGCAGGTTAGAAGCTAATAGAGGTGAGATTTGGAAGAGACACTAGCGTAAGGCCACAGACTCCAGGAAGACCTTGGTCCTGAGCCCAAAGAGCCCTGGTGTGTCCACCCTCCCCCACAAGGGGCTGCACCTCTGGGAGGGCCAGACAGTCCTTCTCTGGGCCTCCCAGTGTCTGCAGGGCTGGCCCACTGGTCCCTTGGGACCTCCAGTCACACCCTGTGGTTTTACCAGCCAGCACTTACCGTGCTCAGCAGAGCATGGAACAGCTGCCTTGTGGACCCAGAAGAAGTGGCTTCTCTGCTTTAGTGACGAGGCTCCAGCCCACGCTGCCTGCTGGGCACTGCTAAGCACCCCCGGCTATGGTCCCGGACCCCACCAACCCCCAACGGCCGTGTGTGGAAGAAGGAAGCGAGAGTGTGGTTACTCAGGCAGGACCACGTGACAGCCCACACCCCCTTGTTTGTGACAGCTTTGGTGACAACGTTGATCAAGATGGGGTGAGTGGTGAGACAGGGACCTGCTGGGCCTAACAAGGCTCCTAGATTTCCGTAACTGTGAACACCAAGAACCGAGTGGGAACTTTCTGGGGAGAAGTGCTTTTGTTGGGGAGTGGGGCCCAAGCTAAGAAGGGCCACAGCATTACTCCAGCAGCAACAGAAAGTAGGGTGAGAGCGGACCCCACCCTGGAGGGAAGGGAGTAACCAGAGAAGAAGGAGGACTCTTACTTCTTGCTCAAGAGGGGTGGTGGGGGTGGGGGAGCAGAAAAGACAAAGCACAGACCTTTGTGGGGGTTTGCAGATGGGACACATTTCTTTTTTCTAGAGTCAAACATTATCTCTAGATGCAGAGCAGGTCCTTTTAGCTGCAATCGAGAACTTCTCTGGGGAGACAGATTACAGATTCCACACAGGCAAGACTAGCTTATTTCTCCGTCCTAATTTGCTCATTTAGTCCACTCTGGGATCCCAGGGTGGGCACCCTGAGATCCAAAGGCAAGCACTCAGGACTTTGGCCTACCTGCAGTTCTATCTAATGTGAAGGCTCACAGGGAAATGATGCAACAGACCATTTTGACACAGCGCGGTGAGTGTCACCCTGGGGTGAGCAAGCGAGGGGCCCCTGTCCCGCCCTGGGTGGGGACAGGAGATGGCTGGGAGGATCTTCCAAGGAGAAGTGGCACTTGAGATGACAAGCAGAGGTGAGCTGGGGGTATCCCAGGAGAGGGCACAGCATATAGGCAAAGTCTGGGAGGCCTGAGGATGCCCAGAACACTTTAGGAGAGCAGAGACTGTCTCTCAAGGTCTGCCCTGTGGCTTTGCACAACACAGGAGCTCAGGACATAACACAGAGAGTTCACATCCTGCCGTGCACACAGTTTGTTTTAAAATTAAAACCAGGACTGGGCATGGTGGTGAGCACCTGTAGTCTCAGCTACCTGGGAGGCTGAGGCAGGAGGAAGGCTTGAGCCCAGGAGTTGGAGATTGCAGTGAACTATGAGGGGGCCACTGCACTAGCCTGGGCGACAGAGTGAGATCCGTCATTCATTCATTCATATGTACATACATACCAGAGACCCAGAGTGTGTTGCCAAGACAGAAGCTCAAGCACCTTATGAAGCTATAGCTGGAGAGGGCCAAAAACTTACCCACCTGTACAGACAGGGAAATCAGGGCCCTCAAAAGGGAAGTGAGACATTTATATCCCAAGCTTCCCATTCTTCACCTCAGGAACAGGGGGCTGAGAAACTCTGAGCAAACCCAACTCAGGGTTGGAGGCCACTCTCCCATTAGCAAAGGATAAGAGGTTGACAAGCTGCCCAAAAAATCCTGCCTGCCACCATGTTTTATGCAGTTTATGGGCTAAGAAGAATTTTTTACTTACTTTATTATTTATTTATTATTATTATTTTCTTTTTTTAATTTTTTTATTATTAAATCATAGCTGTGTACATTAATGCGATCATGGGGTACCATACACTGGTTTTATAGACCGTTTGACACATTTTCATCTCACTGGTTAACATAGCCTTCCTGGCATTTTCTTAGTTATTGTGTTAAGACATTTACATTCTACATTTACAAAGTTTCACATGTACCCTTGTAAGATGCACCGCAGGTGTAATCCCACCAATCACCCTCCCTCTGCCCCCATCCCTCCCTTTCCCCCTTCCCCTATTCTTAGGTTATAACTGGGTTATAGCTTTCTTGAAACAATCTCTGTCGCCCTGGGCAGAGTAGGGTGGTGTCATCATCGCTCATGGTGACCTCAAACTCTTGGGCTTGAGCAATCTTCTCACCTCCGCCTCTCAAATAGCTAGGACTACAGATGCCAAACTGATTTTTCTATTTTTGTTAGAGACAGGGCCTCACTCTTGCTCAGGTTGGTCTCCAACTCCTGAGCTCAAAGCAATCCACCCACCTTGGCCTTCCTGAATGCTAGGATTACAGGTGTGACCACCAAGCTCAGCCGATTTTTACATTTTTAAATGGTTGAAAAATGTTTTGTGATACATGAAAGTAATGTGAAATTCAAAGTTCAGTTTCCAAAGTTCAGTAGCTCACAGCAACCTCAGACTCTTGGGCTCAACTGATTCTCCTGCCTCAGCCTCCCTAGTAGCTGGGACTACAGACACCCACCACAACTCCTGACTAATGTTTTCTATTTTTTTTTAATTATTAAATCATAGCTGTGTACATTAATGCGATCATGGGGCACCATACACTGGTTTTATAGACCGTTTGACACATTTTCATCACACTGGTTAAACATAGCCTTCCTGGCATTTTCTTAGTTATTGTGTTAAGATATTTACATTCTACATTTACTAAGTTTCACATGTACAAGTTTCATATGTACCGTTGTAAGATGCATCGCAGGTGTAATCCCACCAATTACCCTCCCTCCACCCATCCTCCCTTTTCCTGTCTTCCCTCTCCCCCTTCCCCCTATTCTTAGGTTATAACTGGGTTATAGCTTTCATGTGAAAGCCATAAATTAATTTCATAGTAGGGCTGAGTACATTGGATACTTTTTCTTCCATTCTTGAGATACTTTACTAAGAAGAATATGTTCCAGCTCCATCCATGTAAACATGAAAGAGGTAAAGTCTCCATCTTTCTTTAAGGCAGCATGATATTCCATGGTGTACATATATTACAATTTATTAATCCATTTTTGGATCGATGAGCACTTGGGCTTTTTCCATGACTTAGCAATTATGAATTGGGCTGCAATAAACATTCTGGTACAAATATCTTTCTTATAATGTGATTTTTGGTCATCTGGGTATATACCTAGTAGAGGAATTATAGGATTGAATGGCAGATCTATTTTTAGATCTCTAAGTGTTCTCCAAACATCTTTCCAAAAGGGATGTATTAATTTGCATTCCCACCAGCAGTGTAGAAGTGTTCCCTTTTCTCCACATCCACGCCAACATCTCTGGTCTCGGGATTTTGTGATATGGGCTAATCTTACTGGAGTTAGATGATATCTCAAAGTAATTTTGATTTGCATTTCTCTGATTTAAGATTAAAGATGATGAGCATTTTTTCATATGTCTGTAGGCCATGCGCCTGTCTTCTTCAGAGAAGTTTCTCTTCAAGTCCCTTGCCCAGCCTGCGATGGGATCATTTGTTCTTTTCTTGCTTATAAGTTTGAGTTCTCTGTGGATTCTGGTTATTAAACCTTTGTTGGAGACATAACCTGCAAATATCTTCTCCCATTGTGAGGGCTGTTTGCTTGCTTTATTTACTGTGCTCTTGACTGTGCAGAAGCTTTTTAGCTTGATCAGGTCCCAGTAGTGTATTTTTGAAGCTGCTTCAATTGCCTGGGGGGTCCTCCTCATAAAATACTCGCCCAGACCGATTTCTTCAAGGGTTTTCCCTGCACTCTCCTCTAGTATTTTTATAGTTTCATGTCTTAAGTTTAAATCTTTAATCCAGTGAGAGTCTATCTTAGTTAATGGTGAAAGGTGTGGGTCCAGTTTCAGTCTTCTACATGTCGCCAGCCAGTTCACCCAGCACCATTTGTTAAATAGGGAATCTTTTCCCCACTGAATGTTTTTAATTGGCTTGTGAAAGATCAAATAACGGGAAGTAGCTAGATTCATCTCTTGGTTCTCTATTCTGTTCCAGACATCTACTTCTCTGTTTTTGTGCCAGGACCATGCTGTTTTGATCACTATCAATTTATAGTATAGTCTGAGGTCTGGTAGCGTGATTCCTCCTGCTTTGTTTTTATTTCTGAGTAATGTCTTGGCTATTCGAGGTTTTTTCTGATTCCATATAAAACGAAGTATTATTTTTTTCAAGATCTTTAAAGTATGACAATGGAGCTTTAATAGGGATTGCATTAAAATTGTATATTGCTTTGGGTAGTATAGACATTCTAACAATGTTGATTCTTCCCAGCCATGAGCGTGGTATGTTTTTCCATCTGTTAACATTTTCAGTTAGTTCTTTTCTTAGAGTTTCATAGTTCTCTTTATAGAGATCTTTCACGTCCTTTGTTAGATAAACTCCCGAATATTTCTTTGGCATGGAAGAGAGTCCTTAACTGTTTTTTCAGCGTGACTATTGTTGGTATATATAAAGGCTACCGATTTATGAGTGTTGATTTTGTAACCTGAGACGCTGCTGTATTCCTTGATCACTTCTAAGAGTTTTGTAGTAGAATTCCTGGTGTCTTCCAGATATACAATCATATCATCTGCGAAGAGCGAAAGTTTGATCTCTTCTGACCCTATATGGATACCCTTGATCACCTTTTCTTCCCTAATTATGGTGGCCAAAACTTCCATTACAATGTTAAAGAGCAGTGGAGACAATGGGCAGCCTTGTCTGGTTCCTGATCTGAGTGGAAATGATTTCAATTTAACTCCACTCAATACGATATTGGCTGTGGTTTGCTGTAGATGGCCTCTATCAGTTTAAGAAATGTCCCTTCTATACCAATTTTCTTAAGTGTTCTGATCATGAAGGGATGCTGGATATTATCAAAAGCTTTTTCTGCATAAATCGAGAGAATCATAGGGTCTTTTTTAATTTATGTGCTGAATTATACTTATAGATTAACGTATATTGAACCAGCCTTGAAACCCTGGGATAAAACCGACTTGGTCATGATGTATAATTTGTTTGATGTGTTGCTGGATTCTGTTTGTTAGGATCTTGTTGAATATTTTTGCATCTATATTTATTAGTGATATTGGTCTATAATTTTCTTTTCTTGTTGGGTCTTTTCCTGGTTTGGGTATCAGGGTGATGTTAGCTTCATAGAACATGTTGGGTAGTCTTCCTTCTTTTTCTACATTTTGGAACAGGTTGAGTAATATAGGTACTAATTTCTCTTTAAAGGTTTGGTAGCTGGGTGGCGCCTGTGGCTCAAGGAGTAGGGCACCGGTCCCACATGCCGGAGGTGGTGGGTTCAAACCCAGCCCCGGCCAAAAAAAAAAAGGTTTGGTAGAATTCTGACGTGAAGCCATCTGGTCTTGGGCTTTTCTTTTTAGGGAGATTTTGTATGTTTGATGCTATTTCGAAACTTGATATTGGCCTGTTCAACATTTCCACTTGATTCTGGCTAAGTCTTGGAAGGTGATGTGCTTCCAAGTATTGGTCAATTTCCTTCAGATTTTCATATTTCTGAGAATAAAGTTTCTTATAATATTCATTAAGGATTTTTTGAATTTCTGAGGAGTCTGTTGTTATTTCGTCTTTGTCGTTTCTGATTGATGAGATTAGAGATTTTACTCTTTTTTTCCTTGTTAGGTTAGCCAAAGATTTATCTATTTTATTGACCTTTTCAAAAACCAACTTTTTGATTTATTGATCTGTTGTATAATTCTTTTGTTTTCAATTTCATTTAATTCTTCTTTAATTTTTGGTTATTTCTTTTCTTCTACTGGGTTTGGGGTTGGAATATTCTTCCTTTTCCAGTTGCTTGAGATGTCCCATTAAGTTGTTAACTTCCTCTCTTTCCGTTCTCTTGAGGAAGGCTTGCAGTGCTATAAATTTCCCTCTTAGGACTGCATTTGCGGTATCCCAGAGGTTCTGATAATTCGTGTCTTCATTGTCATTTTGTTCCAAAAATTTGGCAATTTTCTTCTTAATCTCATCTCTGAGCCAGCTATCATTCAGCATAAGGTTATTTAACTTCCATGTTTTTGTATGAGTATGCAGATTCCTGTTGTTGCTGAGTTCAACTTTTATTCCATGGTGGTCCGAAAAGATGCAAGGAATAATTTCTATTCCTTTAAATTTACTGAGGTTAGACCTGTGACCTAAGATGTGATCAATTTTGGAGTATGTTCCATGGGCTGATGAGAAGTATGTGTATTCAGTTTTGCTAGGATGAAACGTTCTGTAGATGTCTGCTAAATCCAAATGTTGGATGGTTAGGTTTAAATCTAAAATTTCTTTGCTCAGCTTCTTATAGGAGGATCAATCCAACACTGCCAAAGGAGTGTTGAAATTTCCAACTTTTATGGAGCTGGAGGAAATCAAGTTGCTCATGTTTGTTAGAGTTTCTCTTATAAATTGAGGTGCATTCCCGTTGGGTGCATAAATATTAATAATTGAAATCTCAGCATATTGAGTATTACCCTTAACAAATATGAAGTGACCATTCTTATCCTTCCTTACTTTTGTTGGTTTAAAGCCTATTGTGTCTGCAAATAGAATTGCAACACCTGCTTTTTTCTGATTACCATTTGCCTGAAATATGGACTACCATCATTTCACCCTGAGTCTATATTTATCTTTTAAGGTCAGATGTGATTCTCGTATGCAGCAAATATCTGGCCTGAGTTTTTGTATCCATTCAGCCAAACTGTGCCTCTTTAGAGGACAGTTTAAGCCGTTCACATTAATGGAGAATATTGATAAGTCTGGTAAAATTTTGGGTATTGAGTTTTTTGAAAGTCCAATGGACATTTTTAATCCTTTTGCCACTGTGGAAGTTGGATTTTGATCAAAAGTTTCTGAGTGAGTTTACTTTTGTGGTAAAAGATTGGGCTGGTCATTATGGAGGATAGGTCTGAGAATATCCTGAAGAGCTGGTTTGGTTATGGCAAATTTCTTCAACATATGAATGTCATTAAAGTATTTAATTTCTCCATCATAAATGAAACTCAGTTTATCTGGATATAGGATCCAGGGTTGAAATTTATTTTGTTTTAGGAGATTAAAAGTCGATGACAACACTCTTCTGGCTTGAAAAGTTTTAGCAGAGAGATCTGCAGTCATTCTAATATTCTTCCCTTTGTAGGTTATGGATTTCTTATGTCCGGCTGCTTTCAGAATTTTCTCCTTCATATTAACTTTAGTGAAGCTAATTATGATATTTTAATATCCTGGGGGATGTCTTATTCAGATTGAGTTGTGCTGGGGTTCTGAAACTGTCTGCTATCTGAATTTCAGAATCTCTTGGCATGTCTGGAAAATTCTCCTTCATAATTTCATGGAGAAGGGCCTCTGTGCCTTGTGAGGCCACTTCATCAATTTCAGGGATTCCAATGAGGCGAATATTAGCCTTCTTTGAATTATCCCAGAGCTCTCTGAGAGAATGATCCGTTTTTGCTCTCCATTTCTCTTCCTCTTTGAGAGTTTGGGAGCATTCAAAGGCATTGTCTTCAATGTCAGAAATACTTTCTTCTGCTTGCTCCACTCTGTTACTGAGGGATTCTGCTGTATTTTTCAGATCTTTGAGGGCTGCAAATTCTTGCTTCAGTGCATCAAAATCTTCGGTGGTTTTGTCTTTAAATTCATTAAATTCTTGAAACAACTTTTGAATTTCTCCTCGAATTTCTAATTCCAACATTTGAATTGCTCCTCGAATTTCTAATTCCAAATTTTCCTCCATTCTATTAATCTTGTTTGCAATCCAAATTCTGAATTTGATTTCTGACATCTCAGCCAGCTATTTATGAATGGGATGTTCGGTTACATCTGCCATATCTGTCCTTGGGGGTGTTGATCTATTCTGGTTATTCATGTTACCAGAGTTCTTCTGCTGATTCCGCCACATGATTATTTTACACCATTTGATTTTTCCCCTGGAGCTTTGTCAAGGACCTGTACAGTGCTATGGCCTGAAAAACTGGGGACCTGTTTGGTGTGGTGTGGCTAAGTGGTTCTGCCTAGTTTTCAGCTGCTCTGTGTTCAACCCTAGTGAAACCATTACTCTTGGTTGAAGTCTCAGCTGTGGAGAAATACCAGCAATTGAGCCACCCCAGCCCCCACAGGCAACAACTGGAAAAGGAAAATCAAACCTTCCTACAACCACACACCCAGGGCACCACTTGAATAGTCCTTGGGCGATTGGCTCAGTTCAAAAGGTCCAAATCAATTGTCTCAGTCAGTACCTGTCTCAGGTGGGAGAGTTTAAAAGGTCTCTGGCAACTGGATTGCAGGGGTCTGGTGACAACTCAGATATGACTTGCTCCGGTGCTCCGTGAAGTCAGGAGGACCCACCCAGCAAATAGATTAGTCTGGGAAGGTTGATGCCTCCTTCCCCACATTGTACCTCTGTCACACCCAGTAACTGATAGCCCCGCAGGACTGTGACCCAGTTGCCTCTAGTGAACAGATACTCCAGGGGTTTGCACCTGCCTGAATCACAAGGAAATCTATATCTGCTAAGCTAGGCTGCTGCAGTCTGCCTCTATCCAGCAGGGGGAGGTGAGGCCTGACAACCTTGGCGCTTGATGGAGGCTGGGGGGTATTCACTCAGTTCCAGCCCGGCCCCTGATTGATGTTACTGACAGAACAGAACAGAACAACTTTACAGGAATTTGTTTCTGCCCCTGCTAAATTCCCCTACAGAAGAGAAGCCGTTTTGAGTTCCTAGAGCCCGTGCCTCAGACCCTGTCTTGCTCCTGCAGGTTTGTATTTGGTTAGCTTAGCCTCCTGCCTTCCTTTGTCTATAGGCTGACAATCCCCTGAGGGCCGGGTGCGTCTTAGGCTCAGTAGGTGCAACTTAGGCTCAGTAAGCGGTCCTCTGGGTCAGCCCTGCCCTGGGAATTTCCCAGCTCTGTGCGTGTGTTTTCTAGTCCCCACGCTCCACCCAGGCCAGTACCATCTCAGGCAAACCCTTTACTCACGGGGCCTGCGTTTTCGTCCCAGATCTGTTCCGAGGTAGTTGCCACCTGAGAAGATGCTCAGCCTCTCTGGTTGCCCAGGGAGACAGGGGGTGTGGCTTCGGAATATCCAGGAGTGAGCCCTATTTTTGCCAAAAAACGGCTGCTGCTTTGCACCTCGGGGCACCGCTGCTCCGATGTGGTTCCCTCTCAGCCGACCGTCCTCTCCTCACTCCTGTGCCGCAGAATCAGCACTGACCAGTTGCAGTCTAAGCCCTGTCCACACCCCTCTAGAAATCACCCAAGAATCTGGACTCCTGGGGGACAGGTCTCCAGACCTCAGAGTGAGAGTGGAGGGGAGTGCTGGGAGCTCAGAATTGCAGGTAGAGAATATATATAGTTTTATACAGTTTTATGCCTGGCAGGAGAACACCATGGCACCCTAGTAGGGGAGGTAGGTCCAGTTTTTAGAGGGTCTCTCCTGTGGAGTGTCATGGGAGGACCTTTGAACTCTGCTCGTTTGTTTGTGGGGCACTCTGAGCCGTTCTCATGGGGGAGGGGACTCCCGTCTGCTTGGTGATGGATTTTGTACCTTTTGTTTATGTCCTTGGGGTCACAGCTCTCCTCAGCGGGGTTGATGTGCGTTCTTCAACCTTCTCTCTTGGTGCAGCTCTAATCCACCAGTTACTTGCTAAATTTCTGTGCTTTAACTCTCCTTCTGGACGGGAGCCTCTGTGGAAAGCTGGCTTCAGTCAGCCATCTTGTCTCCGCCCCTCTAATGTTTTCTATTTTTAGTAGAGATGGGGTCTTGCTCTTGCCCTTGTTCTTGCTCAGGCTGGTCTCGAACTCCTGAGCTCAAGCAATCCACCCTCCTCAGCCTCCCAGAGTGCTAGAATTACAGACATGAACCTCTGTGCCTGGCACAAATAAAGTTTTATTGGTACGCAGTTGGACTCACTGGTCCACACATTGTCTATGTTTCACTGTGCAGCAGCAGGGTTGAATGGCTGCCCACCTGCAAAACTTTGTAATAAAAACATGCACCTTTTCTAAGCCTCAGAGAGCCTCAGCTGTACACTACACAGTCTGCTAAATTTTGCATTTTATCACCTCAAATAATCCTCAGAGCAGGAAACTGAGTCTCAGAGGGAGGATGTGCCTCATTTAAGGTCATGTAGAGTAGCAGAGCCAGGACTCAAATCCAGGGACAGGACAATGCTCTTACCTTAACCCCCAGCAGGCTGAACAGTGAGCCAACACTCCAGCAAGCCCTATATGTAAGGGATGGAGGTACCTTAGCAGGAAGTTATTTCAGGGTAAGGACTGTGCAGCTTTATTTTCTTTTCAGGGGAGCAAAGAATGCTAGAGATTCTGGTTACTATCATGTGCGAAGATCACAAAGCCACACCTCCCTGCACCTGACACCTTCAAAAATTCAAAGTAAGCAGATTTCTGATTCTAGGAATGAAGCCCAGAAAAACACTCCAAATTGCCTTCCAAGATTAAAGCAATAATACTTACTGTAAGACAAATAGTGGGGAAAACATATAAGTCCCAAATTATGGAAACTGGCCCCTTGATGGAATATGATTGACGTAGGCATGGAGGTCAAAGTTATATTGAACACTTCCAATGCACTCACAATCTGTTAGGTAGGAATAGTGGGAAATAGAACTGTGCAGGCAGCATCATTTCAACTGTGTTTGGATGCTTGGAGGAGAAACTAAAAGAAATACTCACAAGGCCTATCTCCAAGCTAGTGTAATTATGGACAGCCCTTTCGTTTTGGATATATTTTCTTTTTCTATATTTTTATTTAGAAAATGTATATAATGGGCCAGGCACAATGGCTCACGCCTATAATCCTAGCACTCTGGAAGGCCAAAAAGTGTGGATTGCTTGCACTCAGGAGTTGGAGACCAGCCTGGACAAGAGTGAGAACCCCGTCTCTACTGAAAATAGGAAAATTATGCAGAAGTTGTGTCAGGCACCTATAGTTCCTGCTTCTTGGGAGGCTGAGGCAGGAGGATCACTTACCCAGTAGTTTGAGGTTGCTATGAGCTAGGTTCATGCCATAGCACGCTAGCCTGCGCAACAAAGTGAGATACTGCCTCCAAAAAAAAAAAAAAAGAAAGAAAAAAATTAATGGAAAATGTATATAATGATGTCTATATTAGCTTTATTATCAGGAAACAAATTTCAATTTGGGCAAGGATTTTTACAGACCTCTCAGATTTCAAGGTGGCTGGAATTATGTGGTTTTTGTCTGTCTCCCTTTTACTGGGGTCTGTGTGGCACAGCTCCTCTCATGCCCCCACTCTGTTTCTCAGGGCTACCAACCACGGTTTCCATTGCCCCTAGGCCTCAGCAGTGGGGCCAGTCTTGTCACTTCTCCAAACATTCCTCAGCTTCATCTTCATGGAAGATTTTATAGAATCTTTAGGAACCTGTCCAGACATCATAGACTAAACTCCTAAAGAGAAACTCTGATAGACTAGGGATCAGGGAACCTTTTTTGGAAAAGACCAGATTAGAAAATCTTTTCAGCTTTGGGGATCTATCACAACTATTCAACTCCTTTGTTGTAGAAAGAAAGCAGCCCACAGTATATAAATGAATGGAGCAGTTCAAGAGTATGATACTGGCATTCTCGGTACAGCACACATGTATTTGAGCCCCAAGAAGTGCTAGCACCTCTGGGGTGAGCCACTAACAGGGAAGATACCATCCCTGCTCTCACAGGGCTTATGAATTAGTGGTCCAGTCAAAAGCTACTACCAGCCAGGTCTATTGAACATGACTGAGTCAAAAACATAGGTCTAGGCTCGGCACCTGTAGCTCAGAGGCTACGGTGCCAGACACATACATAAGAGCTGGCGGGTTCAAACCCAGCCCAGGCCTGCCAAATGACAATGACAACTACAACCAAAAACTAGCCAGGCATCATGGTGGGCACCTGTAGTCCCATCTACTTGGGAGGCTGAGACAAGAGAACAAGGGGACTTGTGAATAAAATGAGGCTGGAGAGGAAGAGGGAAGTGAAGGCATTGCCAGCCATTGTGGGGGTTGGAATCTTTGTTCTAAAAGCAACGGGGAGCGTTGAATACTATATAGGGAGAGAGTTCCTAGACTTGGAGCAGGAGAGGGGCTTTTGCTCCTTATATACTGAGGGCTGGCAAGAGATTGAGGTTGCTGTGAGCTGTGACACCATGGCACTCTACTGAGGGTGACATAGTGAGACTCTGTCTCAAAAAAGCAAACAAACAAACAAAAAAAACCACAACATAAATCTAAGCAGAATTGGATCCTTTTCTGTGGGGCTGTGAAGATTTTACTTAAACTCTCTGAGCTAGCCTCATCTGGAAAATGGAGCTTTGAATGTTTAGCACAAAACACGAAAGAAATCAAGGAAGATCTAAGAGTAGAGTGGGCTGCAGGCCTGTGCATACCCCAATCATTTCACCTCTGACTCCCCGAGCACATTTTCCTTAAAATTTATGAGCAAAATTTGCTATAGGTCTTGGGGTGCCAGCCCTCAGTATATAAGGAGCAAAAGCCCCCCTCCTGCTCCAAGTCTAGGAACTCTCTCCCTATACAGTATTCAACGCTCCCCGTTGCTTTTAGAACAAAGATTCCAACCCCCACAATGGCTGGCAGTGCCTTCACTTCCCTCTTCCTCTCCAGCCTCATTTTATTCACAAGTCCCCTTGTTCTCTGTTTTGGCTCTTTCTTTTAGTTCCTCTTATGTTTCCTTCGTCACAGGACCTTTGCAGATATACTTCCTTCCACCTGGAGCATTTTCAACGCTCATTACCCAGGTAACTCCTATTTATTCTTCAGATGCCAGTTCATGTTCCACCACCCCAGGAAAAGCTTTCCCTGGCTACGCCATCCCCACTTCATGATCTCAGAGCACTGTGCCTCTCTCTTGCTTGATAAATGTATATCAAGTTTCAGAAGAAAACTACGTCTGTTTTATTCACTGTTGCATCTCCTGGGCCATGTGTGGCGCCTGGTACTGAGGAGTAACTGCTGTCAACATTTAACGGGCTCTTCTTCATGCAAGACAGTGTCCAGAGTTTTTGTCATATACTAATTTAATTGTCACAATTGCCTCACAAAGATTAGTATCCCTATATTATAGTTGGGGAGAAAAACAAAGTCCAGAGAGATTAAGTAACTTGCCTAATATTACACAGCTAGTAAACAGCAAAACCAGTTTGATCTCAGAGTGTTCAAAGGCGGGAAGGCAGGGTGCAGAGCCTGCATCCAAACACAACAAATATTTTTTAATAAATATCTAAGTGATCCCAGCTCCTCCTCGCTGACCTAGTCTGAGGAGAACCAGCGCTCCCCACTACCTCTCAACACAAGGCGAGCTGCTAGGGTGTGGAGCAGGAATTACGATCAGCAAAGTCAGTGGGGGTTAGGTTCCTCTCTCCACTGGAGCCTGCTTGTGGGCTAGCTTGGGAACCAAGGGCTGTTTTGGGTCTTCTGGGGGCAAATGTGCTCCTGGATATTAACTAATTGCCAGTTACTGTTGGAACAGCCCCATTTTAAAGCAAAAAGAGGCTCTTGAGGCCCCTACTTGCTATTTGCTATTCAAACAACCCACAACCTCCTTATACTTGGACACTCCTAAAGCATCCTGCACTCAGTTCAGTCTTCTTTACATCAGCTGCTTGCAGCCCTGTGGAGGCCCCCAAAGTCCACCGGGCACCAGCGAAGCCTGTGCAGCTGCGGCTGAGCACTGGTCTGTTTAACTGCACATCGCTCCTTTGTTTCTCGGGGCGGGCAGCGGGAAGGGAACTGTGCACATCAGTGATAAACACAGCTCTAAGAAAACCTGATGCTACAGAGACAAATAGATGAAGCCTTGGGGGACCAAAGCCATTGAAGTTTAGCTTCAACCTGACATTTACAGGTTGAAGCTAAACAACCTGTTTAGCTTCATTTACATTTACCAAAATTAATCTGGTCAACTATACAGTTATTAAAGAAAACATTCGTGGAATCCCGGAAATATGTGGGTGTGCAAGGACTATATCTGGCAGGCCAGGCAGGGCCTGAGGTTTTATCATCTATTTGTAATTCCATGGAAAGTACCGCCTCTCCCCAACGGGTTGACATCTCTCATAGAATTCCACTTGCCTTCCCAAGTGATCACTATTCTTCCAAGGAGGCTGAGGCTCTGGAAAGGGCAAGAGTGATGGAATCCAGGTTGGTTGCTTCCTCCCAAGCAAACAAGAATGCAGCTGGCTGAGCAGTCTTGTCTGTGGCAGTGGTGTTTCTGAATTTACCTGCCACGGAGCCCTGTGCTGACATGAAAGCAAAGGTCTCATGAAATAGAGTAAGAACAGATTGCTCAAATGAAAGGTGCAGACCTGAAAAGGAGAAGTCACACCCAACTGCCTACCCTATCCTCTGTGGTTCTAGAGGGGCTCACAGGCTACAGTTTTGAATCATCTAAAGGGGAAACGGCCATGTTGCTGGGATTCAATTCCCCTTCTCAAATGGGAACAGAGCTTTGAAGACTTCAGTTTCAGTCCCAGGTTTTGGCTACCAATCTGGGGAGGACCGGGAGCCAGTTGCTGGGTTGGAGACAGCAGCATGAAAGAGAACAGGGCTTTCCTAGAGCTCATCGAATCAGCTTGAGCCCCACAAGTGGCCAGTGCAGGGGCTGGTCCCAGACCTGAAAGGCCAGAGGGCAAACAGATGTGGAAACATCCTTCAGACTCAGTGATTTTCTGCAGTGGCTGAAGAAATCCATGCCTCTGACAGCCATGTCGAGCACCTGGCCTCAGAGACCGGCTGGGATTAGGGATCTTTAGAGAAGGAACTTTGTTACTGACATGTCAATAGAAGTTCTGGGGTATCTCATGCAATTTAAAATCAGAAATGCAACTGAACCTTAGGCATGGAGTTGGGGAGTTAAAGGGACCCCAAAGCCCCTTCCTCATCACTGTGCACCTGCTCTGCCTGAGTGCTTCTGGGGTTCCCAAACTCCCAGGTCCCCATAGAGGAAAATTCAGCTCTGATGCCATTGATGGTGGCTCCAAGAGGCTCACTGGCCCAGCCTGGAGTTAACTAGTCAGGGAAGGTCTTATTCTGGGAGCAAAGTACAGCTGGACAGATTATCCAATAGAGGCCCCATGTCCAACTATGTCTGTTTTCAATTATTCATACAGGTCATTTAATAATTATTAATGAACATGTTCCAGATCCTGGGTATTCTGGTGAAGGAACCAAATTCCTACCCTCTTGGAGTTTATTATATTCAATTTGGGATGAGACAGCAGAAAATTCAATGAGCTGATGGATCCGTGGTGCTAAGGCATTATGGAGGGTGCTATTTACATACAGGGATCAGGCAGAGTGCTGAGAAGTGCAGGCACTGGAGGTGAGGAAAGGATGAGTGACTCTCTTAAGAGACAGCAGAGGACGGATTTTGTTCTAGAAAACTCACTCTGATAGCAAAAAAGGCCCAGGTGGTTGAGTGTAAAGAAGCCAGTTACAAGGCCATTCAGACACTGGTCTGGTCTCTCTACAAGGGGAGACTGGCCAGATATCCAGAGGAATATCTACCTTGCTGTCCTGTGTGGCATTCTGAGCCACTGCTTCTGGAAAACATTGGCCAGGGAGATAACTCATTTGTCATTTGGGGAAATGTAGTTGAGGATGGCAATAAGCAGCCCAGGAGTGAGTGAACTGTAAGGTGTTTTTCTACTTCTAAACTCAAATAGCATCCTGGCACGGAAGTGAACCTGCAACTCCCTGAGTGTATGGGGCAACTTCCCAGTTCTCAGACCTCATCACTGGGTTTTGTTGCTGAAATCCTGACGGTTGATTCTCAGCCCTCGGGGCACTGTTAGCCTGAACATCTGTCCTTGCTGGACCACTTGGTCATTTGCTCCACCTTAGACTCCCACTGTAAAACCGGGCACGCACCTAGCAAATGCCAAAATGAATGACTCTGTCCAGTGGAGGAGAGATTAGAAATGAGAAGCTAGAAGGTGCGTCCAGAGGCACCCAGCAGAGATGGGGCTGGACAATCTGGCAACCAGCACCCTCAGCACCTTGGTGCCCCCAGCACCCCGTGTGGGACCCCCTCACACTATAACCAGATGAGCTCCCTGCTCTTCTCCCTCTTGCAACCCAAAGCTTTCTCTACATCCACAACTGCCCATAGGGCTTTGTCTGAATCACTCCTCCCAGGGCTGCCCCAAGCCCACACCATAGTCAGTCATTTCCCAGCGTTCTCTCACTCTTTGAGATCCATGTGAGAAAGCTGCCATTTAAAAAACAAAACTAAGCACCCAGTGGGCAATGCCCAAGATGAAGCATGCATGGATTCCTTCTGGTCCACTTGCTTTTCAACTACCTTTCTACCTTCAGAGTTGAGTACTGAAATGGATTAACTTCCTCTTCTGTCTTTTATGGGACTGGAGTTGCTTTCTGGGCCCTTCACCATGAAGTCAGTGAGCTGGACTCCTCACCCAACACCCCACCCCCATTCACTAAACTCAGGCTCCTAAAACATGTTTTCTTACTCCATTTTGTTCACCTGTAGTAATTACAACTACACTGAAATTGAGGGATCCTATCCAACTCTCTAAATCAGGGGTCCTCAAACTACGGCCCACGGGCCACATGAGGCAGTGTGATTGTATTTGTTCCCGTTTTGTTTTTGTTTTTTACCTCAAAATAAGATATGTGCAGTGTACATAGGAATTTGTTCGTAGTTGTGTTTTTTAAACTATAGTCTGGCCCTCCAACGGTCTGAGGGACAGTGAACTGGCCCCCTGTTTAAAAAGTTTGAGGACCCCTGAGACCTGCTTCCACGTTTCAACCAATCCAGCCAATTTAGCAGCTACCTTATCCTTTAGCTTAACATTTTACATGTCCTGCCAGGGATGTGATATCATCCCCCATTTCAAATAGAGGCAGCGGCTGGGACTGAGGTTAAGTACATCAAAATATACATGCCCCTTGACACATTGGTGGAAAATATAGGTGTTTCCCAATTCCTATGACCTTCATTCTTTGCCATATCAAAAGTCTTACATAATTTAATTTTTATAGAGCCAGTTGATAGTTTCCTTTGTGATTTATTCCATTGTTTATGGATTTTATTGTTTTTCCTTTGTCTGAAGTTTGGATTAAAGAGAACCTATCTTCTTCTAAAAAGGGAAAAAGGTTTTATTTTTACTTAACTATAGACTCAAGAATGAATGTCTATTGGTGTCCCTGCCCCCACAGCACCTTCTATTTCATGCTTCTCCACTGATTTATGTTTGTTCTATCACTAATGTACTGATTTTAATAACGCCTTTCTAACAAAAAAGGAATTTATAGAAAACTCAAAAATTCAGAAAAATTGAGTAGAAATTATCTACTTTTCTAATTCTTGAATGTATATCTTCCACTAGTTCCATGGGACAAAATTCCCAGAGATGAAAACCTTGGGTCAAAAGGTAAGAATTGCGCCACCCAGGCTAGAATGTCATCAATAGCTGACTGCAACCTCAAACTCCTGGGGCAAGAGATCCTTCTGCCTTGGTCTGCCGAATACTTGGGACTAGAGCCATGCATCACTGTCCAGCTCATTTTTGTTTTTTATAGGGGTGGGGTCTTACTATGTTGCTCAGACTGGTCTCAAACTCTTAGCCTCAAATAATGCTTTCACTTCAGCCTCCCAAAGCGGTAGGATTACAGAGATGAGCCACTGTGCCTGGCCCATTTAAGACTTCTGACACACCTGTCAGACTGCCCTCTGGAAAGGCTGACCACTTTGCACATCGTCCCTCCTACACCTGGCATTGTACAAAAAGGAGCAAAAGCCACTGGCCAGGCTGGACAGCAAGTATTGCACCAAATAGGAAAGGGCACCTTTGGTAATGATCCCATCCACAACCTAATACTTTAATGTGCCAGAAGAAAGAGAAGGGGCCACTTTGAGTTAACAGATTCTTAAGAGCCAACAAAAAGTTTTTCTGGACACAGAACACTAAGTATAACAAGGGAAGTAACCTTTAAAAAAATTAGAAGTTCTCCCTAGACAAATTCTCCCAGTCTGGCCAGCTGTGTGGGGCCAACACTTGATTTTCAGGTCTTCTGGCACAGAATCAGTGGCCCAAGTCAGAAAACAAGTCAGTGTAAACAGACCACCACGTGTCCCCCTGATGACTGCGGGCTCCTCCAGTCTATAGAGAGTATCTGCCAACTTCTGCTTCCTGTGGCGTCGATGACTGACCAGGGACCTGGCTGCTGCTATTCTCATGGACTATGGCAACTTTAAGATAAGGTATTTGAGGAAGGAAAGCTTCATGCTGATTACTCATTGTTTTTATAAACATTTAGAAAAGGTAAACAGTGGGAAATGCTTTGCTACAATCACTAAAATGTCACAAAAAAAATCAGCATCCAAAAGGGGAGCTGAAAAGGGGCTGTGCAATTCAATTGACTATGAACATCTTCTGCTGGAATAAAAATCATAGCCAGGCCAAGAGAATTTTACTTGTACAGAAGAAAAAGTGCTTCCGAAAGCTGTGTCTGGAATTCAGCTCCATGGTAACGAGGGTGGCCATACAGAGAGGGCTGCTTGTGTGGCCAGAAACAGGTATTCCTCTTTAAACTATACGGAATTATCATCCATTTTTCAAGGTAAAAAAGGGACTCAAGAGAGATTAGGAACCCAGATCTGGGTCACAATACAAGCAAAGGCTTAGAGATCTAAATATCTAGGTCTGTCAGAATCAGGAACTTGCCCCTACTTGACCCCATGTCATCATCCCCTTTGCTTGAGCAGAGCCCCCCACCCCCCATTCCCCATACTTACTCTCAAGGAGGAAAAAGTCATCTGCTCAGTGAGGGGGAGAGATGTGGGCTCCCTCAGAGACAGTGGGGTGTGAAATAAACACAGACACCATTTTGTAATCAATGACTTTTATCTTTAAAAATGGAAGCAAGTATTTTGACAGAATACTTTGGACGCTCTATAAGAGCCGATCTAGGAGTAATTCACTGTCCTCCTCTGGGATGTCACGGCTTTAAAAAAAAAAAAAAAAAAAGACAAAACAGGAGAAATAATCCACAATGCTTCAGGCGCCTAGGAGCCTGGCTGGGCATCCACTCATCAGGTAAGTCCTAAGCTATAACCTAAGATCAGAGTGACTCTTCCTCACCCTTCTGCTTCTCCCTGAACCATACACCCCACAGTGTTTCACACCACCACCAACAACAATTTTGTTTACTTAATTGATTTGATATCAGAACCTTAAAACATTTCCGAATCTTAGAAACACAAGTCCTCAGAAGATCATGTTGATAGAGGAACAAATACAGGCTTGAATATAAGTCATCGTAATTATTTTCTTTACATCTCATTATCCACTTCAATATTAAAAACACACACGTACATACACACACATACAGACAAACAAAACCACATCTAACATTCAGATGCCCTGAAATTGTGGAAACAGCGATCTCAGTATTGGTTGGTTAAGAACATGGTACCTTTTCTACCCAGACGTTATCCCTCGTCCAGCTATGCCTTCTAACCACTGTCGCCACACTCTGCCTCCAATCTGATTCCCTGTTTACTGAGGTTCCCAACCAGTCACAACAGCACTGAGCAGGCACACAAGAGCTCCCTCTGTGGTCCCAGTGGCACTATGCATTTCACTTTCAATCACAGCCTCTCGGCCCTTCCAAAGCAGAGGCTCCTTAAATCTTGTTTCTCAAGCATGCAATATGATAGACTGGAAATGGGGAGAGGTTCTAATGTAGGAATGAGCAGGTGACCAGAACTCTGTCTCTGAACCTTCCCCTGGGTCCAGGGAGCCTCTGGGCTTTAACGCAGCCTTGGTGAAAGCTGGAGAGGCAGAGCAGATTAGTTTGGATGGAGGGTGCAAAGGGACATGTTTGTACACATTAAAGCTATAGCAGAGGTCTGTGCTCCTGTTTTTGCTTCATTTTAGAGCATTCCTCAGTCTCAATATTCAGTAGCACCTTCTGGCCTCATCTTAGCTGAACATGATTAGGGATGAAAGGCAGGAAAGAGAGAAGGAATGGCTGGGGGAGCCCTGAGAGAGGTCGCAGCACATGTGAGGAAGGGGGGCAGAGCAGGAGCTTTGTGGATGGGAGGACAGCCATCTCCTCCTCCAGCACAGGGCACTCAGGAAGACAGAGGATCACCCCGGGCAAATGCTCCCCTCCAAGTTCCCTTGTTTTTAGCCTTCACCATTGTATTCAAGAGCGAGGCAAGCTGCAGAAATGGGCAAGAAGATACTCTCAACAATACATGTATCTTCTCATCCTGGGCACCCTTGTCAAGTATTGACCAAAACCTGAAACATGATGCTTAAAGTGATGAATGCAATAGACCCTACGTGTGTAACAAAACTGCAGAAACACATACTATTTTGGGTTAGATTATAATCATCAGAAGCACAGGATAACCAAGAAGCAAAATTTCATTCTGGTACAACTACCCCATTTCTAAAAAAGAGAAAGGAAAGAAAGGAAGAGATGCAATGTGAGCTTTTTGATCAGAAGACTCAGTGAAATGAGAGGGGCAGTAACATGAGTCCGGGTGATTTTTTCAAGTCTTCCTTTTGTACAGTCATAGATGACTGGCTTTGTGCTGCAAAGGAGCCAGCACCATGTGGCTACTACGCTGATTGCTCTCAGATGAATATTTATACAAAATAATATCTTATCTTCATTTAGTTTATAAACATACACAGTGCTGTCCCTTTCAAATTAAGAAGAAAAACCACATAGAAATACTGCAAAGTAGCAAAATACAAAGAAAAAAAGCTACTTTTGTTTTTGGCAACATTAAAAAAGAAAGAAATATAAAAAGCAATGTGGCATTGGTCCCTACTTGTAAAAAAAAAAAAATAAGGTATTTGGGCATGACACTGAATCAGAATCGGTTTGTTTTCTAAAATTCAGAATGTCTGGGATTTTAAAAGTAGCACTTTTGTCTTTTAAAAGTTCAACAAGTCACATAACACTTAAAACGTCAAAAAAGCTTTCTGATAAAAAGCTCAGCTTTTAAGCCATGTTTTGTTTCTGCAAATTTGGGAGAGGAATTGAGTTCTTACTGGAATGTGGCCTATGGCTGGTTGACAAATCTGAAATGGAACGTCTCCAAACGGCAGTGCCTCCCCTTCCGCCCACCTAGGACCACACCAACAACCAGCTACCAAGCACAAGTTCTTGCTCCCATTTTTTATAGGGGTGGGGGTGGGACCTTCAAGCTGCTATCTTCGCCATCTGCTGTTCTAATTTGGAAATACGCTCATCTTGATTGCAGATTGTGTCTTTTATAGATTTGATCTCTTTTAAAATCTCATCCAACTTGGCTTCATTTTGCTAAGAAAACAAACAAAACCTGTGTCAGTGACTGAAGAGCAGTAAACAGTTCAACACAGTTCAGAATTTTTAAACATAAAATGCAATTTTCTATTTTGCAAATGGGAAGCCATGGTTACCAAGTTGAAAAGGTGAGTTAAAACCCGGGGCATCTATGCCTGATAAGAATGCAACTAAAGCTGGTCAATCCACCTGAAACCCCGGAGCAAGACAACAGTGTTCTGCAGCGCTATTTCTTGTCCCCATGCTCTCAGGTAACAATTACACTGTAGGACAGATCCCTTCAAGGCTCCATCAACAGTAACCTCTGCTTGACCAGGGTTAGGCGTGACTCTTCCAGAGGCCACCAAGCTCCTGCAATTTGTTAGGGTGGCTCCTCCCGGGAGGGAAACCCACCACCCCCTTGCCCTGTCGCCACACTCCTCTTCTCCCGAGGACCTACTCTCCCAGTAGCAAAAGGACCCAGCAGTGACCATAGCAGTACTGCAATGCAGGCTCCATTATCATCATCCTACCCAAATGGCTCTTGCCAAAATCATCTGTGTGGGTAACCCCACATACTGCCAGATCCTCCTGGCCACTGGCCACTCGGCAGCACCTGAACACTCTCTGCATTCCTTCCTTCTGGGGACCTTGTCTTCCTGGAACCTCTGACCCCACACTTCCATGTTTTATTTAACAAAAATCAGAGATGGGTTTAACCAGTTGGGGGAAAGACAGGAAAAAAACCAAAAGCCTCCTGTCTACACTCAGAGATGGCAGTGGAATAACATCTACTCCAGTCATTATAAAAAACAGAGCTAAAGGAGCAAGTGTAACCATAAATGCACCAATGTCACATGCCCCAGGACTTTCTTACATGTAGCACAGGTTACCGTGCACTGAAAACCCACCCATGTGCCCAAACTGGGGAGTCCTCACCAATGCTGTGCACCACAGAGGGCTTTCCACAGGAGAAGGCCCCGGCCAGCCAAGCGCATGCCTCAAATGCCTCATCCTTACCACACTGGCGGCATCTGCGGTCTTCTTAGAGATGCTGATCAGGTCGCACTTCTTGTTTGCTGATGGCTTGCTATCCAGAATGTTCTTTTTGACCACCTTGAGATCCCTGTTCTTGCCTGGAATGTACCCGTGCTTTAAGGAGATAAGGATTGGATCTGCATTCTTCCCCTCAAACCACTCTTCTGCCTCTAGTGCAGCTTCTGGCCCCGCTGTGTCCGGATACAGGTCATCTTGGAAAAGGTCAGACTATAAGAGACATTGGGGGAAACCCTTAGGGTAAGGAAGAAAGGTCTGGGATTTTTTTTTTTTTTTTTTGTAGAGACAGAGTCTCACTTTATGGCCCTCGGTAGAGTGCCGTGGCCTCACACAGCTCACAGCAACCTCCAACTCCTGGGCTTAAGCGATTCTCTTGCCTCAGCCTCCCGAGTAGCTGGGACTACAGGCGCCCGCCACAACACCCGGCTATTTTTTGGTTGCAGTTTGGCCGGGGCCGGGTTTGAACCCGCCACCCTCGGTATATGGGGCCGGCACCCCACCGACTGAGCCACAGGCGCCGCCCAGGTCTGGGATTTTTTATCAGTTTTTTTTTTAATTTTTATCTTTTTATTATTTTTATTTTTTTAGAGACAGAGTCTCACTTTATTGCCCTTGATTGAGTACCGTGGTGTCACAGCTCACAGCAACCTCCAACCCCTGGGCTTAGGCGATTCTCTTGCCTCAGCCTCCCAAGTAGCTGGGACTACAGGCGCCTGCCACAGCGCCCAGCTATTTTGTTGTTGTTGTTGTTGTTGTTGTTGTTGCAGTTTGGCTGAGTCTGGGTTCGAACCTGTCACCCTCGTTATATGGGGCCGGCACCCTACTCACTGAGCCACAGGCGCTGCCCATAATTTTTGTCTTTTAAAAGCATGGATTATCCAGAAAACTGGGTACTCACCTTCCTGGGAACAGTCATGATAATAGGTTCACACTTTCTCTCATGAAGTTTGAAGAATCTTGAAAGGGGAAATAAAGGCAAAGTCACATTAAGTGAAATAGGAGGCTGAGTAACAGGATTAATAACTACTTCTCTACAATGCTGTATGGGATGTGAAGGGAACTTCTGTCCATCACCTCATCTGATCCACCTTGTGAACTCAGTGTTCCTACATGACAGATGAGACGATGGGAGCCAAGAACACCTATGCTAGGGAAAGGCAGACCATAGACAAGAACTACCAAGAGAGGTATGTGTATTATGACAGTCAAATCTCCATCATCTGGGGGCAGATGAACTGATCATGATTCACTGTGGAAACATTACCCTGTCAACAGACAAAAGAGTATCCCCAACCCAGGACCAGGTCTTAGCCAGCTTGAGGGAGTTGAACACTTGTAAGTATAAATATGATTTTTTTAAAAGGAAACAATCCTAAGAATTAACATTCTGGCATCCAAGCAAAACATATCATGCGTAATAGTTAAGGAAAATGTGTACAGGGAAGCAAAACTCAATGGAATTTAAGTAGGTGGGAGGGGGCAGTAAGAGATGGGAAAATTCACACCTAATGGGTACATTGCACATTTTCTGGATGAAGATCATGCTTACAATTTTGACTAAAAACATACAAAAACAAACTATGTAACCAAAAACATGTGTACCCATATAAAAGTTTTTAAAAAAAGTGTATTTATCCAAAATGAGGAATGAATGGGGAGCAAATGCCTTCTGATTGGCAAAGGCAAACAAAAAAAGGATAACATTTTTGTTTGTACCCTACAAGGGGATTAAACAAACCAGAACAACTACTTCTATGATGACCCTGATAAGATCAAGGTGCAATTTGGCAGTCAAGACAGGGAATAATTAAAAACTCTCTCTAAACCTCCTACCAAGAGAGGTGGCCTCAGAAAGCATTTTGGTCAGATCTCCAAATTAAACGGCTAGTGTGCAAGGTAGGAAATGAGCATAGGTATATATGCTGCTGGGGAAGCATCCTCTGAATTTTAAGAATCAGAGGATATACTGCCATCTCAGATATCCAAAGTTAGTGAAACTTGTTTATCCTGGAAACCTGTAGCCTTTGGTACTTGAAACTAGTCAACATGATCTGGGTGTGAATCTACTCAAGATAGCCTGAAAGACACATTGCTGCTGTGGGTCGGAGAACACATCTGACCAGGGCTCAGGTCAGTAAAGGTATTTGCAAAACCACAGTCCTCTTCGGAAGAATGATGTGCCAAATAGGCCTATTCACTATTTCAGCCTAGTAAGAGTCCCAAATAAACCAAAAACATTTTTAAAGACATTTAATGAAAACTCTGCAGTCAGTGCAATGGTGACTGACTGGCAAGTGACTTCCAGTTCTGCTACTTCAGCCCCTGAAGGGGTGACAACTTCACCAAGCCTCAAGTTCCTCGGGTAAAAAATGGGGATAAAAGTCACACCTACCAGGCTCAGTGCCTGTAGCTCAATGGTTAGGGTGCTGGTCACATACACCGAGGCAGGTGGGTTCAAACCCAACCCGGGCCTGCTAAACAACAATGACAACTGCAACCAAAAAATAGCCGGGCGTTGTGGCGGGCACCTGTAGTCCCAGCTACATGGGAGGCTGAGACAAGGAATCACTTAAGCCCCGGAGCTGGAGGTTGCTGTGAGCTGTGACGTCATGGAACTCTACCGAGGGTGACATAGTGAAACTCTGTCTCAAACAAAAAAAAAAAAAAATCACACCTACTTCACAGGATTGTGACAAACAGTAACAAAGGTAAGCCATGGAACATACTTAGCACAGTGCCTGATATAAAATAAATCTTCTAAAAACACTTAATAGAGTTCCTGAACAATAGTGCTTATAGTTTTTTAAACTTTTGGATGCCAGGCTTGGCGCCTGTGGCTCAAGCAGCTAAGGCGCCAGCCACATATACCTGAGTTGGCGGGTTCGAATCCAGCCCAAGCCCACCAAACAACAATGGCTGCAACCAAAAAATAGCTGGGCTTTGTGGCAGGCGCCTGTAATCCCAGCTACTTGGGAGGCAGAGGCAACAGAATCACTTGAGCCCAGGAGTTGGAGGTTGCTGTGAGCTGTGATGCCACGGCACTCTACCCACTGTGACAGCTTGAAGCTCTGTCTCAAAAAAAAAGAAAAACAACCTTTGGATGCCAGTAAAATACTGGATGTAATCTTAAATTCAGATTCAGTCTATTATGAACCATGTTTTGGTTTGTTTGGCTTAAACCACAACTTTAAATAATCTATGACAGCTTTCCTTTGTTATATCAGCTATTTTTTTAAAAATCCATAGAGGTAATTATAAAAATTCTTTTACTTTTATCTTGAAAGATATAAAGATCCATTCTTTAATTATGTGACCAGAACAGTAACTTCTTAGTCCACATAAGCACAATGTTATATGCAGGTGTGGCAGGACCTCATCTCTGATAACGTGGTGCTAGCTATTCTACCATCTGAAATAGCCAGTGGTCACTGAGTCTCATGGGATATCTTCCATTGACCAATAAGAGAAGAAAGTCTGAGCCTCAGGAAGCCCACAAGCATTATGAAATACATATTTTTTTTTAAAAATCAAGCATAGTACAGAAACGCAGAAATTATAGATAACACTGCTGAGTTTCCTAAGTCAAAGTAACCTAATGCCCCTTTGTAGGCTTCTCTAGTTTAGAACCAGTGAGGCCCATAGTCCAGTTTGGAACCTGGTCCTTCCCCTGCTAGAGCAGGAAAACCCACCGACTTGTTCCATCTTAGAGCAAGGCTCTCCCTGCCTGCCCCCAGGGAACACTGTCCATAGCCTCCACTGGAAGATAAAAGAGAAAAGTTTCACCATTTCACTAAGCTGTGCTACCTAAATTACACACCAGTGGTACAGGCAGGAAAGAAAGACTTGGGTAATACAGAATTACTTGTGGCTATCTTGCTCTGGTCCTACATGGATGGCATAAACAACTGGAATGATTAATACCAAATCTTTACCTGGCAATCTCACATTTATTAACATCAAGTCCCCTCTTGGGCATATAACCCATCCCTCTCTGAGGCTCCTTGCTGCTGAATGTGTTGAGGTAGTGGACATATGGGGATTCATCTGTGATCTCAAAATAGCGGATACTGCTGTCACCCTGTAAGAAAGCAGAGATAAGTTTGTCTCTGACATTAACTGAAACACTTGAGTGTCTTTCTCCTCCTATAAACCCAGCATTAGCTGAGACCCCACTTCAGTAGCTGACCTCTTCTTCCTCATAGAGAGGCTTGCATAAAGCACACAGCAGTTTCTTTTCCTCACACAGTAAGCCCTCACTTATCAAATGCCAGCATGGCTTTTAATGGTCTCCTTTGCCTCCTACTGAAGGCTTTAGTTTTACTCCCCTAAGCTGAGACACAAGGCCAGAGTTAGGAGAAAAATGTTAATGCCTCTGCCAAACAAGTGCATTGCCATTCAACTTCAAAAAACAAACAAACAAATAAACAATCACTGCTTCGAGTGCAGTTACTAACTCAAGTATTCATTCACTGGCACAGTGCAGCACTGGTCACAGATTCAAAGGCACTACTAACACCAGGCACTCGGATGACAGTAAAAAGTGAGATTTTTCTAATTCAGAGACTCAGTTTCAGTGAGATTTCACTTACTTCAGAAAGCAGTGCCATCTCACTGCAATGTGCAAAATTCTGATTAACATGCTTAGAATGGTTCTCACGATTTCCATTTGTCTCAGTGACTTAAGATATCTAATGCAATGGAAAAGAAGCTAAATACATACTAGACATTTTCTGCACACCCAAAATAATTTTCCATCTAGCGTTAACAATATCTGGTTAACTGCTCATTTTATTTGTTTTGATGCAGTCAATGGCAACAATAATTAATGTGCGGGTACTTAACAGCTGTTAACATTTGCAGTCAAAGGACTTTCAAGGAAACAGACAAAATCTCAGTTTCTAAGGAAATGACCTGTAAAAATGTAAAGCAGTTCTGCAGCATGCTCAATCAACTATGAAAAGTAAAATATCAACAGCTTTCCCTGGCAAAGGACTAGCTCACGGGTTTGGGGTATATAACCACAGCTCCATTTTTTATCAATTCATTTATTTCAACAACATAAAGTTCTAAGCAAAATTGAACCTACAAAAGAATAAAAAATGTTGAAGTCACCACTTACATAATGAAATAACAAAGTTACCAAAAGTCTAGTTCAGCTGAGAGCAAAAGGCAGGAGGAGTTTGGTGCGGAGTCTACTTGTAACAGCTGTCCCCCCTCCGTACCCTCCCCCCCAGGAGACTTTAGACAGGCGCAGGCCTTTAAGCCCAGAGCCCTAACGAGAACCCTCTGGAGAGTCTTTGAGGCCCTCAAAAGCTCACATTCACAAAGCACCATTCTCTTTACAAGTCCATGAAATGTAGTATAAGTACAAATGTGCACATTAGGGTTATGTGACACCTTTCAGCAAGAGATGTGGTCACCTGGTCACTCAGCCCATCCCTGATATCAGTTCAGATAAATCTAAAATCTCTAATCAGGCAACACAGTTAGGTGAAGACAAAACACCAGCGTGTCCTCTTTTCCTCACTGGACTGCTCTGAGGGCAGCACTAGCCCCAGCACACCAGCCAGATCCCTACTTTGGTCAAAAGCACTGAACACGGCTCATTATCACTACACAACTGGCAAGATGCAAACAATCCAGTATTCATTCAGCACTGGTCACAGATTCGAAGGCACTACTAACACCAGGCACTCGGATGACAGTAAAAAGTGAGATTTTTACTGTCTAATCTAATCCAGTCTGAAGACCTAAAACATACCAAAATTATCTCTCCTTAGCTTAAAATACACACACACACAAATTAGAAAAATTTTAAAGATACGATACAGTGCCCGTCTCTTAAATCTTGGAAGGATAAACTTTTTCTCTTATAGGATTAAATTTACTATCAAACACCAAAATTACTACTTACCTTTCCACATAAGTAAATGATACTGGTGTCGGGGTCATAGAAAGGCAGCAATACTCCATTGCTAGTGTCCATTTCATGTAGAGCTATGGGTTCCTGCATATTTTTCTGGAAAAAATAAGATGTGTATACATTTTTAAGATGAATTTTCATAACTTTATTGTACATTCTTCTGCCCCTAATTAAGTGAGCCATCTTCCTAGAATAATGAAAGTTTGAACAATGCACAAGTAATATTTATACATGTAAATACCAACAGGGTGCAACCCACTGAAAATCATGTTCCTTTGACAATGTAATTAATGCATCCATCAGTGGGATTCCTGATGACAATGAGGGGCCCTTCTTCTTTATGACTTTTTTCTTTTTTAAAAGTATATATTTTATTATAAAATAAATAGAAGAACATAAAAATCATCCCATATTCCACAATTCCACGGTTCAGTGAGTGGCAGAGACTATTATCATTGAGGTCTATTTCCTTCCAACACATGTACATACACAGATTAGTACTTTTCCCCCCACTCATACTAATGAAGTCATTTTCCCAAGTATGGCTTTTTTGATTTAGAGATTTGATCATATTCTTTATGAATATAAAGTAAATTTATAACTAAGTTTAGAACTTATTTCCCAAATCTAAAATGCTAGATTCTTCATACCTTCTTTTTTTTAAATATAGTTAACACAGACTCCCCAGAAGCATCAAGAAATATGCTTTTGAAATATCTATACCATTAAGTCTTGAGTGAGGATAAGAACTTCAGAGCCACATCCAGTTTAAGACAAACGAGATTTTAGAAATCTACTCTGAGAATCCTATGATCTATTTACCAACCAGAAAACTCACTCAGATCAGAGAGAAAGCTCTAGAGAAAGCAAGCAGAGAGGCTGGGAAGGGGCCTACCGGATTCCAGAGTGCCAGCTGCCGCTCACTCATGCGGCTGAAACCAGTGGTGAAGACGTTGCCGTCAGCCAGGAAGATGGCCCTCATGGGCCTGGCCCCTTCATGTGCTTTCTCCTTCTCCTGGGATAGAACAAACAAAAAGGCACCTCACACACATCCAAACTGCAGGAGGGGAAGGTGAGTGGGAAGACTATAGCCCCAAACCCAACTTCACACCGCACGTCCTCCAGGCTCATCTGGGAGCCGTTGGCATGCTTCATCCCTTCTCCCCAGGTGAGGAAACCAAGAGACACTACCTAAGTGACCTGGTCAAGGGCCCCCAGCTAGTTGGCAAGAGCACCAGGATTCAACTCAAACGCATCACTCCTTCTACCACATCCTGCTGCCAACCCAAGTCTACGCACTACAAAAATGAAACATGTGACAGGCCTCTGCCAAATGTTTGTTTCTCAAGAGGGTAATAAACTGAAGCCTGGATATACCCCACATCACAGGACAACAGAAGTCTGGTCCAGATAACTCCTTCGTTAACCTCATTTGTTTAATGAGAGGGCATGAGTAGTAACCGTTCGGACGTTCTGGGTGGAGAGAGCACTGTGCGCGGGGCCCGTAAGTGCCAGTGCTCGGTCAGCACCAACATGGTCATCACCTGCCCTTTAGGAGAAATGCTGCCAAAGGACAATCACAGTCCAGGGAGGGCCTCAGAGTGTGGCTCAAGTCAGACGTGGGGTCAACATTTGCAGTTTCAACCCTGACTTTTGTCAGAATATGTAATTTTGTTGAGGCCCAGGTTGGGTGGCAGGAACTAAGATGCTGAGCTGATGAGAGAACCTGCTACGTCTCTGCAAGGACAGGCTGCTGATCAGTTAATCATTATTAAGGACTAAGCCACAAGACCAGGAATGCAGCTCCCTGGTTTAGCTGATCCAGACTTCTTTTTTTTTTTTGAGACAGAGTCTCACTTTGTCGCCTTAGGTAGAGTGCCGTGGCATCACAGCTCACAGCAACCTCAAACTCTTGGGCTTACGCGATTCTCTTGCCTCAGCCTCCCAAGTAGCTGGGACTATAGGCGCCCACCAAGACACCTGGCTATTTTTTTGTTGCAGTTGTCATTGTTGTTTTAGCTGGCCCGGCCGGGTTCAAGCCCGCCAGCCCAGGTGTATGTGGCCGGCGCCCTTGCCACTGAGTACAGCTGCCAAGCCAGACTCCTTAATTCTTAAGGACTCTCGTGAACTGATAAAAACTATTTCTTTGTGAAAGATGGCAACCAAGTGAGAGAAGACTTGAGTAAAAGCTGGAAATGTACAAATCTGGAGGGAAGTGTGACTGGCGAGGCAGGCAGAAGCCTGTTTGAGCCTTTTCTTGTTCAGAGTTGTGTTTGCACACAGCAAAGGCTCACTGACCAGTACAGCTACCTGTCTTGAAAAGCAAAAAGTTCACACTCACTCAAGTGCTACAGCTACTGGGGCTGTTGTCCTAGGAATACTCACAGCAACAATCTCTTGTTTCCTGGGATCGATCACTCTCACTTTCTTGTCTTTGGAAGCTGTACAGATTAGACTGCCATTCCGGTTCCAACTCACGTTGTAAATCATGTCTGAATGCATATCATCTAAGTTTATGAGGGCTTCCCCCGTCCCCACATTCCAGATGATGATGGCATTATCACAGCCTAAAACAAGCAAAAACATGCCCCTCAAAGATTAGAAACACCTATCCAACACATTTGAGAAAGCCATAAACAGAATGAGGATACACATGTATGGAGAAAAGAAGATGCTGATTGTAAGAAGCCCTACTCACTAGGAGTTAAAAACTGCAATGACAAAGAAAAAATATTTATATGAAAGAAATAAAAGTTTTAAAGGAAAAACATAGCTTCTTAATAAGTTTGAGTTCTTATGAAACAAACAACCATACAAAAACAGCAAAATAGAATCCTATGTTTTCTTAAAGAGTTAACAGCGCTGGTGGAGTTGAGTGAATTCAAGCATCAGAATGAATGCAGCTTATTTCTTTTCCAAAGGAACTAAAAATAAAGGATTTTAAAATAAACCCAAATAATTATTTGAGTGTTTAGGACACTCTAACTTTAGGTAGCAAGTTTGAATAATCAATGAGGCTATAAGACATGGCTTTGGTATATTAAAGTGTGGTAAGTTATAATGGGGAAGGGAAATGTGAGGACTTGGCCTGTTTACTCACAACAGATCTTTATCTTTAAAAGAGAGAAAATAGGCCAACACTGGCCTAATCATAGTGAGAAGCCAGAATTATAATTAAGTAGGCACAGGTGGATTCAGAAACTGTTCCCCAGGAAGCCCACTCGGCCTCCATCCTCAGCTTGTCAATCCATCTTCCTTCCTTCAAGAGTCTGCCCCAAGCTCCAGGCCTTTTTGAAAATAGGCACCATGTGTTGTTTTCAGGACATTAGTTCAAGGATGCCACGAACTAAGGGAAGGACAGCCAAAAGGTGAATTCTTGCCAATAATGCAATTTAATAAGCATTTTAGAGAAATTAACTACAGATATCTATGATGCCTCAGCAGGAAAATGGAGAAAAAACTACATAGCAGTATGAAAAGCTGGAGCTAAACTGTGGGATGAAGAATTGACCATTCCTCTGCCTTGTTCTTCTCAGGCAAACAGTTCACTCCAGCCAGGGCAGATGGGTCACACAGTCTTAAAATATGCAGAGCACCACAATCACTCAGCCTCCTTCCTTCATCAAAGGAGAACTGGAACAAGCTGCTGCTGCCACCCTATGTTTAACCCAGATGAGAAGGTCAGCAGGAGATTTTCCACAATGGAATTTCATCTCTGGAATTTTTTTCTCTCATTGTCAGGCTGAGGTTCTGACTGGAACATCAGAAGGTTTCCCAAATATAGTCAGTGGGGATTATAGAAACAGTACCCTCCATAGTGTTCTTTTTGAAAAGTGGTGCTGGGTTTCTAGGTACCTGACATTAAATTGTTTTATTTAAATCCCTATAAATCATAAATATCCTCTATTCCTAGTGGAAAACTAAACTGCCTCCTCCTTTTTACTAATGAGGGGAAAGATCTTTAAAAATTCTACCGATGACATTAATATTGTTTTTATCATAAACTAACTTTATTAAAGTAAAACCTACACACAACACACCCATTCTAAACATGCATTGGTTAAGTTCTGACCCTCATAGCTACTACCACAACCAAGATATACAACGTTGCCATCATCCCACAAAGCTCCTTTGTGTCCTATGTATTGGTTTCATAAAACAAAATCCCAAATTATGGCCAATGAAAAAGGTTTCTATAAGATAAATTTAGAAACCACTCAAGTGGGAAAGCAATTAAGAACAATAGTCCTCAGCCCCAAAGGTTCATTATTGTTTAACAGTGAAAACCACAAACCATGATCAATGTCCAGGAGAGGACTGATTAAATACTGAGGTATATCCATGCAACGGACAATGAAGAGTCATTGAGAATAATGAAAGAAGAACAATCAATGGCAGTTAATGAATATTTAATGGAAAGGATCACAGTGTGCCACTAAGTACAGAAAGCTGGTCATGTGCAAAGTATATGAAACCATCTCTGTGTACAAAATAATTTATGTACATACACATAAATCTTCTGGAAAGTATCAAAATGGCAATAATGATCTCCTCTCTGGGTGGCAAATTACAAGTGATTTTTATTTCTTTACCTTTTGTCTATATATGTTTTCTATAATATACATGTATTACTTAAAATGAAAGTTTTTTTTTAAAGGAAGGAATATATTTGACCAAAAGAGATCACCCCAAAGTTGGCAGCAACACCAGACACAGAACCCAGGGTTTCTGGCTTCCAACCAAGCGTTCCTTCTACTACATCAGGAATAAACAAAACTTGATTCCCGGAGGGCCTCAGCAGGAACTATAAACCTGCTGAAATCACAGGCAAAAAAGTCTGTATGTATTCACTTTTCTGCACAGAAAGCCCATAGCTTTCATCAGATTGTTAAAGTGGCCTTGAAACATACACACGAGAGGGCTGGGGAAGCATTGCATTTCAATGCTCCCCACCATGTTTTCCTAATAATTTGCTTCAAAATGGTACAGCATATAATCAAAACTCATTTCCTGACCCCCCGCACCCTCCCCGCCCTGACAGCCATGAGCAGTGAGAGATAGGGCAAGGGGAGGACTGCTTAGCCCCTACCTGCACTGAGAAGCACATTGCGAGCCGTCGGATGCCAAGCCACAATGCCAACTCTCTTTGAGTGGCCTTCTAAAATCACCACTGGTTCAGTCAGGGAAAGGGTGAGTCCATTTTCTGGGATCTGCCATACCTGTTGAAGAAGGAAGAAGGACAGCCCAAATGAAAGCTATTGCCTTTCATTTTTACATTTACTATGACCATCTAGTTTAAAGTCTTAGTCTACAAAAACAACATACAGTGGTATTTGCATAAAAGGCAGAATATTGTACAATGACTGTGGTTCAGTTGTTTTGAAAATTTAATATAATATTAAAGGTCAAGATATCAATAATGGCTATAAACTTTACTTCTTAACTTTTATTTAATATTAATTGGAGTTTTATTTTAAATTCCTTGCTAAGTTCAAAACTCTCCAGTTAAAACTATGTAACACATTTAAAGAAAAATACAAATGACTGAAACACTCATGGAAAGATGCATTAGAGTGGGAAACTCTTAGCTAAATCAGTGGTTCTTCAGGGAATGGAGTGGTTTAGCAGTTTTTAAAACATTTTCTGTAATTTTACATTTAGAAAATGAAAATATAATGTCTTTATAACATGTAATGTAGAAAATAAATCTTACAAAAAAGAACAGATAGACTGGGCACAGTGGCCTGTAATCTTAGCATTTTGGGAGGCTGAAGTGAGTGGATCACCTGAGCTCAGGAGTTTGAGACCAAACCAAGTAAGAGCGAGACCCTGTCTTGGAAAATAGCCTGGCATTGTGGTGGACACCACTAGTCCCAGCTACTAGGGAGGCGAAGGCAAGATGATTGCTTGAGCCCAAGAGTTTGAGGTTGCTGTGAGCTGTGACACCATGGCACTCTACAAGGGTGACAGGGAGGGAGGGAGACAGGAAGGGAGGGAGGGAGGGAGGGAGGGAGGGAGGGAGGGAGGGAGGGAGGGAGGGAGGAAGGAAGGAAGGAAGGGAGGAAGGAAGGGAGGGAGGGAAGGGAACTTCATCAAAATTAAAAACTTTTGTGCTTCAGAGACATCATAAAGAAAGTGAAAAGATAACCCCCATAATGGGAGAAAATACTTTGCAAATCATATATCTGACGAGGAACATGTATCTAGAATAAAGAACTCTTAAAACTCAACAAGAAAAAGACAAATAGCACTCTGGGAGGCTGAGGCAGGTGGACTGCCAGAGCTTGCAAGTTCGAGATGCCTGAGCAAGAGTAAGACCCCATCTCTAAAACGTAGCTGGAAAAAAAAATAAAATAGCCGGGTGTCGTGGTAGGCGCCTATAGTCCCAGCTACTCAGGAGGCTGAGGCAAGAAAATCACTTGAGCCCAAGAGTGTGAGGTTGCTGTGAGCTGTGATGCCAGGGCACTCTACTAAGGGTGACAAAGTGAGACTCTGTCTCAAAAAAAAAGGAAAAATAACCCAATTTAAAAATGGGCAAGGAATCCAAATAGGCATTTCTTCAAGGAAGATATACAAATAGCCAAAAAGCACATGAAAAACACTTGACATTATTCATTACAGAAATAAAAATCAAAACCACAAAATCTCACTTCACATCCACTAGGATGGCTAGAACCAAAAAGATAACCGGTATTGGCAAGGAAGGGGAAAATCTGAGCCTGTACATGTTGCTGGTGGGAATGTAAAATGGTGCAGCCACTTTGGAAGTTCCTCAAATGTTTAAACACATTCGACCCAGCAATATTTCTAGAAACAGATCTAAGAGGAATTAAAATAGATGTCCACACAAAGCTTGTACATTGTGGTATTACTTATAATAGTTAAAAGGTGGAACAGCCCAAATGTCTATCTACTGATAAAGGACAGACAAAACGTTACATATCATGCAATGGAATATTATTTGGCATAAAAAGAATGAAGCACTGACCCATGCTATAACATGTGTGAACCCTGAAAATGCTAAATGGAAGAAGCCAGAAACAAAGTCCACATATCCAGGATCCCACATGTGTGACATGTCCAGAGACATGTCTGTCTCTCTGAAAACAGAGAGACAGAAAGGTTAGTGGTGGCTCAGTGCTGGGGACCGGGGTGATAACTAAAGGATAGGGATTTCTTTTTGAGATGATGAAAATATTCTAAAGTTGTCCATAGTGATAGTTGTACTGTGGATGAATTCTATGTGAACTATACCTCAATAAAACTGTTTATTTTAAAAATCCCTTGACTGGTAAAGAAATGCAAAAGATTTAAAAAAAAATGGAGATTTTACATCCTTCGTATTAACCTAGATGGAAGTGGAAGACATTATTCTTAGTAAAGCATCACAAGAATGGAGAAGCCTGAATCCTATGTACTCAATTTTGATATGAGGACAATTAATGACAATTAAGGTCACGGTGGGGGTGGGGGAAGGGAGAGTAGAGAGAGAAAGAAGGAGGGAGGGGTGGAGAAAGGAAGAACAGAGAGAGGGAAGGAGGGAGGGGGTGGGGCCTTGGTGTGTGCCACACCTTTTGGGGGGCAAGACACAATTGCAAGAGGGACTTTACCTAACGAATGCAATCAGTGTAACCTGGCTTATTGTACCCTCAATGAATCCCCAACGATTAAAAAAAAAAAAAAAAGAAATGCAAAAGATTCACCATATCCCAACTGGGGAAATGGCTGGAGAGCAGGGAGAGAAAGGGAAAGGAAGAGCATGAGAGTGGAAGGGACAAGAGACTTTATATTCGACGATGAAAGATGAAGGTTTTAAGAGGTTAAGAAATAGAAATATCCTCTTAGAAGAAAAGAACTGAGTTAAGGGTAAGCTAAGCAGCACTAAAGAACCCTATAAAAGACTGGATAACTATTAAAGGTGGTCAACTTATAGAGGTTCTACTGTATTCAAGTGTGGGAAAAAGCTGAAGCTTAAAATAATTCCCCTCTTCTATATGAAGATTAAAGTAAGTAAATTTACCATCAGAAAAAGATTTAAAGGAACTAGTTCATGAAATATATAGAACCTGCCAGTGAGAAATCATGTTCAACAGTGGAACAAGTGAGAAACAGAATTTTCCTTTGTGGGAATTTTTAAGGAGACAAACAACTGCCTGTTTTCAATTGCTTGGTGGAAAGAAGAGATCTGGATTAGATGAGTGTTTAAGGTTCTGCTCACTTCTCTTGCCCTGTAAAAAATGAGAAAAAGTTTGACATCCTGAAGAATGGGGAAATGTGTAAGTTGGATGATTTTCCATTTTTACATTTAAATTCTGCCCAGGCTAATAAAAGGTATCCATAAAGTTTGTGTGCAATTTAAACTGCATTCTGCATAACCCTTTATGCAAATTATGGCAAAATTAAGCCTCCCTTTTGAGGGCCTAAACTTAGGATATTAACTAGTTTCTCCTGAACTCCCTCTTCATTCAGCAAATTTTAAACAAAGCAGGTGTGGATGAATATGGGAGGCACTCCTCTCCCAGACCAAAACCTCTCCCTGCCAAATAGACTTTGAACTAAGCCTCTTCTTCCCTTGGGAGAGCGGGAACATCTATTCCTAACCCCAGCAATACATGTTAACTTTCATCATGGAATGAACTATTTTGATTCAAGGGGTCATGATTAGTAAAACAGCTCCAAACTGAACAGAAAACAAGGATTACAGATTTGATCAAAGCATAAAGCTGACAGAGAAACAATTATGAAATGGGACATTAGTGACTCAACAGGAAATGCATTTTGCAAGATGAGTTCTGACCCCACTTGGAACGGAAAGAGCAGTAATACCACCTGCCATCCCCAGATGGCACCCTAACCACAGATTGCTGAGTTTTCCAGCAAGAATGGCAGAAACTGCTGTGCCTAACTACAACTAAACAGTGCATTTTCCAAATCCCTAATGAAGCATGGAGTGATGGAGACTTTGGTTATAATCAGTATCTCCGATCTTAAATGTGAGAGAGGAAGCAGAGGTCATAACGGGACTTGCCATTTTCATTTCCCTAGCTTCTTCTCCATCCATCTTTTCCTCGGACTGAGAGGAAATTTAAATGATGAAGCAAACATTATATAATTTTTTTTAACGAGCAAACTCTCTGTTCTTTCTTTGCATTTAATGATTTCCTCAACTAGGTTTATGCACTTAACACAGCCACCTACCCCATTTTACTACCTTGAGTATAACTCATTCATGTAACACATTAACTGAATGGCCACTGTAAGGCAGATTTGGTACTGGGTGACAAAATACAGGTACTGCTCCCAAGAAGCTAATGGTCTAACAGCAAGCAGAGAATTCTATTAGACTGAAGATCAAAGACAGCAAATACAGGCTCGGCGCCTGTAACTCAAGTGGCTAAGGCACCAGCCACATACACCTGAGCTGGTGGGTTCGAATCCAGCCCGGGCCCGCCAAACAACAATGACAATTATAATAAAAAAAAATACCCATACATTTTATTTAATGCACTTCATCTGTAAAGGGATTAAATAAAATTATGTATCTCAAAAGCTTGGACTCCACTTAAAATAACATAATCACAGATGATAATTTTTTACAGACAGAAAATGAAAACTCAATAATACATTAATATTATCAAATACCCATTCATTCTTAAAGTTTCCCCAAGTGTTCCACAAACACGTTCTTTAGAACTCATTGATATATAAATATGTGGGGTTTTTAAGGCACAATAGAGAATATTTTTCCTGGTGGCACTTCTACTTTTTTATTATATTTTCCTTAACTTATAGAGAATGGCTTCCAATGTCCCTTTATCTTATTCATTATAAGTAGGTGTAATCACTGGATCACTTTACTATGTGTATGTTATATGCTGATTATTTCTGTATTAACATAATATGATTTTATAATAAATTACTTTCCTTGGTCAGGCACAGTGGCTCACACCTGTAATCCCAACACTTTGGAAAGCCAAGGCTGAGGATTGCTTGAGGCCAGGAGTTCGAGACCAGCCTGGGCAACATAGCAAGACCCCCATCTCTACAAAAAATCAAAAGATTGCCCAGGCTTGGTGGCATGTACTTATAATTCCAGCTTCTTGGAAGGCTGAGGCAGGAGGATCACTTGAGCTCAGGAGTTCAAGCCTGCAATGAGCTTTGACGGTGCCACTAGGTCCTGGCATGGACCAAAAAGTGAGACTTTATCTAAAAAATAAAAAAGTAAAAAGAAAAAAAATAGCCAGGCGGTGTGGCGGGCACCTTTAGTCCCAGCTACTTGGGAGGTTGAGGCAAGAGAATCGCTTAAGCCAGGAGTTGGAGGTTGCTGTGAGCTGTGACGCCAAGGCACTCTACCCGGGGTGACAACTTGAGGCTCTGTCTTAAAAAAAAAAAAAAAAAAAAAAGACAGCAAATACAAATCATGGGTTAGAGAGTGGACCCTGTTCAAATCCTGTCTGGGCCACTTACCATGATGATCCTGGGCAAACGTCACTGTGAACAGAGGAAACATCAGTACCTGTATCTCCAAGGGATTAAGTTAATTAAGCTGTTAGAACAGAGCCTGACACACAAATCATGCCCTCAAAATGTAGAGTCAGTACACAGCAGTGGTTAAGAATATGGGCTCTAGCCAGACTGATGGCTGGACTGATGGTTCAATTCATGACTCTGCTACATATCATGGCACAACCTTGAGGATACTCACCTAACCTTTCTGGGCTTTAGGTTTCCTCCTCTATAAAACAGAGGTAATAATGAAGGTGCCTTCAAGTTGGGAGGTTTGGTTTGAGGACTAACGTGGTAACACGAATCTGATACAGGCAGAATGATGCCTGGCATGAGGCAGACATTCAGTAAGTGGTAGCTGTAACTTGTGCTATTCACTAGGAACCATGTAGGGTCACCAACATCACGATGGCATATGCTGATTGCTGAATAGACACTCAAGTGCCCTGAGGTGACCTTGCTAACCCAAGTTTGATCCATCCAGCAGGGCTTCTGAAGGAAATGACTTCTGGGGATAAACAGGAGTTAAAAAGAAGGGGATGAAGAAGGAAGGAAATAGAGTATCCAGTTTCAAAATAAGAAATATAGATGTGTACAGCAATTTTCTAAAAAAAGTATACGCAGCATAAAAAAAAAAAATGCCCCAAAAAGGCAGCCTGAGGTGTTGATGGGGAAAAGGAATCAGAGTGAAAATGGCAATGCCATGGGCATGAGAGCTGCGGTGGGAGGAGGAAGTAACTAGAACAGTCTGAGAAGAAATGAAAAGATGGTAGAACTCTTGTGCCTGCTGGAAAATAAAGGTAGTGTAGTGGTGCTCTCCATGTGGATCATGGAAAGAGCTGGAGATCTACATATGTTAAGTCTTTCCACACTGAGCACACACATGCTCCACATACATGCTCCAGCTGATGCTCACAGGCCTGTCATGATGTGGCTCTTCTGCCCTTTTTAAGAACGGTCTACTATTTCTAGGTAATGGCCTGCCAGTTTGGACTGAAGAGGTCTTGCTCCTGCAGCTCAGGGATAAGGTATAGAAGTGTCACTTGGTACATGTTTAGTCTTCTTGTGCATAAACTAAGCCACTGGCCTGAGTGTCAGAAGACTTGGACTCCTATCAGAGCTGAGACTGTTAATTGGACACGTTAGCATTAAGAAGGGATTTCATGGCTTGGCGCCTGCCACACATTGGTTATGGCACCAGCCACATACACCCAGGCTGGTGGGTTTGAACCCGGCCCAGGCCTGCTAGGCAACAATGACAACTGCAACAAAAAAATAGCTGGGCGTTATGGCAGGAGCCTGTAGCCCCAGCTACTTGGAAGGCTGAGACAAGAGAATTGCTTAAGCCCAAGAGTTTGTGGTTACTGTGAGCTGTATTGAGCACTCTATTGAGGGCGACAGAGTAAGACTCAGTCTCAAAAAAAAAAAAAAAAAAGAAGAAGAAAAAGGGATTTCACTTCCAGGAGCCTCTATCTCCTTGTTTAATACCTGGCATAGCTGTACTTACTCTAGGGTTACTGGAAAGGTCATACTGAAAGCACTCCCTAACAGGAAATACTACTACCAGGGAAAAGAGTATAGGCTTTGAAGCTGGACAGGTATCTGAGCCTTTTATCAGCTGTGACCTTTGACAAAACTGCCACTCCCTGATTCTTAGCTGGAAAATGGGCCATACTCCTGCCCTACTCTGCTATTGCAATGATTGAATATAATCATGCACATAAAAGCTCAAAATAACTTTGGGAGACCAAGGTGAGAGGATCACTTGAGGCCAGGCATCTAAGACTAGCCTCAGCAACATAGTGAGACCTTGCCTCTACACAAAAATTAAAAGAAAAATTGGCCAGCCATAGTGGCATGCACCTGTAATCCCAGCTAGTTGGGAGGTTGAGATAGGAGGATCCCTTGAGCCCAGCAGGCTGAGGTTGCAGTGAATTATGATGACACTACTGCACTCTAGTCTGGGCAACAGATTGCGATCCTATCTCAAAAAAACAAACAAACAAAAAACTTAAAATAGTGCTTGGCAAAACAGTGCCTACTATATGTTTATGATTACTTTTCTTGCTCTTAATACAACCACTGACCACACATATATTTCTAGGTCTGAACATCGATGAACATCGAGATTTCTTAGAATGAGTCTTATCTGCAAATTAATTCAGCACTATATCCAACTAATTAATACTAAGTAATTTACGCCCAAGACCTCATTTGTGTGAAAGCTCTAGTTTATGCCTAGGCCAATTGCCACAGTGAGGACAGATCTGATCTCCATTACAGACCCATTAGCTTTTCTCTGCTCCAAGGTTACAGACAGGTACTGTAACACCAATTAGCTTTCTCAAAAAGATACCAGTGAGAAGGGAGGAAGTAGACACTAAATATCCCTTGCCATTCCCAAAATGGGCATTTGGGCTTAGCAGAGCCTACAAGTTATTCCTTCTTCCACTTTTTAAAATTATCAAATAATGCTGTGTGTTTCTAAAATTTTCTATCTGGACAACACATTACTATGGCAATGTTTTGTTCTGTTTTGAAAGACTAACATGCAATCAGTTCCAAGAGCTCCCAGATGAGAAAAAGTGAATAAATCAGTAAAAACTCATGTGGTTCCAGGGGAAAAAAACCAACTTTAAGCACATGTTCAAAACTACTATATCACTCATATCCTTTTCACATGTGAAGATCTGAATGGGAGAAAAAACTCAAGGGTACAATTCCAATCACAAAAAAGAGAGGAAAATTAAGAAACTTAGGCTCCTCTCAAGTAGTAATTTAAAGTACAATTAGTTTAATGGTTTTATTTTTCAACTACAGTGGAAATTTAAAGCATATGCTAAGTGTTTCCAGACACTGCTTCCCTATTTTCATTGCCCATCATGAACTTGCTACTGGATTAGGCACTAGAGTTACAGCCATAAAAAGGGCTACTCTCCCAAAAGGCCATATTTTTAAAATGCTAACGAAAACAATTCCAAAGGGAGAATAAAGGAAAGTGATGATCTTAAGAGACAGAAAGAGGTTTACATGTGTGGTGGCAGCTGCAGAGCAGCACAATCCTCTACAGAAACACTGACCCCAGAATCCCACAGGGTGGTGTGGAGGCATCAGGACATTCCTAAATGAATCGTGACACTGGGAGCAACACTAGGTTTGGGGAAGTCAAGAATTTAGTGTTGGGTGTGGATCTGCCAAGGTTATAATATTCATTGGCAAATGGCCCAGATATAATCTGCACAAAATGGAAATAGTATGAGGCACCACTGACCAAGAGGAGCCACATACCACTTCCATTTTTATTTCATGGCAAAAACTACATTAGGAAGTGTTATAGCACTTTTAGAATTTGTTTAGCAGGACTTTTTTTTTTAACTGAAAAACCATGAAAAATTAGGAAAATTTACAATAGAAGGTAAAAATGAATAAGATAGGAAGTACATTTATTTTTGTTGATTTCTGTAGAAGAATAAAACTGATTTGGAAGAAGATAAAAAGTGTCCATTAATAATTTGGGACTGTTCAGGACGTCTATACTCAAGACAATTAACACTACAATGTCGGCAATTTCTTTCCATCTCCCAGGTTCTGGAAGAAACAATTATGCAATCCCATTGTTTGAATTAGCCATTTTTTACATTTGTGTTTGATTACTACCCTTAAGTTAAGGAACAATGTTAAATCAACATTGCCTGAAACTTAACGTGGCTGCTCTTTATATTATTTAAAGCACTGTTATTTTCTTAGAGCTAAAATTTTCCCAAGTAAAATACTTAGTAACCACAATCCTAAATTCTATGTGAAGATATTGTTAAAGAAAAGGACATACAGTACCCAAAATTTAGAAAACATAGGAGCAAAGTGCAGTTTCTGGGAGTAGGATTTATATAACTGCTGTTTGCTAGCATAAATCACTGTTTCGAAAAGTAGTACGTGGAAGATAAACCATGTCTACATAATTTACTTTTTGGCAGTTTCAAGAAGCCACCCTTAAAAGATGGCAGAATGTACTTTAAGATGGGCATTCTCTTCTCTAAAACTGCAGAGACATCACTGTCCCAAAATCAGCACTCACAAAATTAACAAATCAACGCTTAAATGCTTAGTACTTAATGGATTTATGCTATAAGTAATACAACAAGCAGTTTTTTCAAAATTAATTTTATCCTTTTTTATAGTTCATTTGATCAACTCATTCTACTATATTTTCTTTTTTTTTTTTTTAATTGTTGGGGATTCATTGAGGGTACAATAAGCCAGGTTACACTGATTGCAATTGTTAGGTAAAGTCCCTCTTGCAATCATGTCTTGCCCCCATAAAGTGTGACACACACCAAGGCCCCACTACCCTCCCTCCGATCGTTCTACTATATTTTCTACCAAATATCTGTTAACAGTAATCTTACTGCTGTGGATACACACCAAAACCCATTATAAAAAATAACTCATTGTACATTGATAGCTTTCTTTTGCTCTATTCAATAGGCATTATTATTATATCTCCATTTTATGTATAAGGCTGAGAAGGTTTCCATGACCTGCATGTGCTCAGAACACCTAGTCTCCTATCCTTTCGCTATTAAACTAGGCCTTGTTAGACTGTATTATTTATAGCTCACAAGCTACCACCAATAATTTAGGCTTGAGAAATGACAGAGAGCTTTTCTGTTTGAAAAAGAAAAGAAAAGGTGTTGTTTGAAACCATTCTATCTGTCCTACAGTGTTCTTTACCGTCAGGAGAGGAAGTGGAGAATAAGGCATTAAGCAGAAGGTAGAACAGAAGAAGATCAAATACTTCTTTAAATTTTCATTTCAACTGCTAAGCTATAAAAGCTTCAATTACCCTCAAAACAACGTGTTTGGGGGATATTAAATGCTTAAAGAAAGACTTAAATATTGGTTTCATATTTAAAGGTTTAAAACAAATTAGAAGGATTTATCCCAAAAAGCTATTTAATTTACAAAATGTTTACTCCAGCAATATCAATAAAGTAGCAACATTAGAGGAATCTGGGAAAATTATGATCTTGGTAGCAGCATAGTTTTGCGATTCTCCCAAGTCCCTCCATTAAAAACACAGACCAAGTAGATAATAAAACAAAAAAATCCAGAGACAGTATTTTTAAAAACTAGGGGATAACCCCAAAATGCAAGGGAGTGGATTCAAACCACCAACAGCCACAAGATCTACACCTATATGGTCTCAGGCGTACCCCCTCCCCTTTTCCCAGAGGGCAATCTGAGAGACAGGAGAACAGCAGGACAATTTGAGGCCAGCAGCAGAAACTGGGAAGGGTTTTGCCCTCTCCAGTAGCCACTGAGCAAGGGGGCCTAAAATAAAAAGGTCTGAAGTGCTGGAAGCAATCTACATCTCAGTACTCTCCAAACTACTCAGAGATGGCTCCCTTCCAGGACCCGCCCCACTCTACGGAGAACCTTCCAAGGAAAAGAACTAAATTAGAGCAGGATAGAAGTAAGATGGACAAAAGAATGAGAAAGGCCAAGTAAAAGCAGGGCAGGAAATCTCACAAAGTAAGCCACTGTATTTCTCAACAGGACCTGGAAATAGCAGAGGAGGGAGTTTTGTGAAGTAAGAACAGCTATCTGAACTAATTCACTTTCTAAAAAACTTGGGAAGTCTAGATTCACACACTAAAAAGCAAAAAAACCCTCATGCCTGTAATACTAGCACTCTGGGAGGCAGGCAGGCAGGTAGATTGCTTGAGCTTAGGAATTTGAGACCAGCCTGAGCAAGAGTGAGACCCCATCTCTAAAAATATCTGGGTGTCGTGGTGGGCACCTGCAGTCCCAGTTACTTGGGAAGCTGAGCCAAGAGAATGGCTCAAGAGTTTGAGGTTCCTGTGAGCTATGACACTACAGCACTCTACCAAGGGTGACAAAGTGAAACTGTCTCAAAAATAAATAAATAAATAAAAAGCAAAAAAAAAAAAGTGTGTGTGTGTGGCAAATCCCCAAATTACTATAAGGGGGAAAAAAAAAAGAATTAAGGAACAGAAGAATAAATAGCCCTATAGAAAGCTAAAGAGATATGGTCAAAAGAGATAAAACTATGATATACTATTAAAAATGAGAAAAAAAGACACTAAGAAACGTTATGTCAGATCTCAAAAAACTCGAAGTGACAGAAATCAAGACAAAATTATAAACAAAAGAAAAATCACTCCAGAAATGAAGACTAAACAAGAAGAAACACAAGAGCTAAGAAGGACAACAAAAGAAAAAAAGATAAAAAGCAAAAAAAAAAGTTAAGTCTAAAAAAATGAACAAGGAAAAGGTTTGGAGAAAAACTGACAAATAACAGAAGAGAGGTAAAGAAGATAAAGCCTATGGGTAACAGGAGTCCCTAATTAAGAAACCAAACCAAGGGAAAAGAATACTAAAAACTACAATTCAAGAAAACACCCCCCAACAGCAAAAAGATTGGAAACTATATATTGAAAGGAAAATGGAATAATATATTTAGATATTCAAAGAAAAAATCTTAAATATCCAGAAAAACTCACTTCCAAGTGTCACAGACAAGCTACTATTAACAAGAACTCAGAGAATATTGTTTTCATGACCCTTTACTAAGTAATCCACCAGAGAACAAGCTACAGGTGATCCAAATGACTAGCAAAGAACTGACATAAAAACTGATGGACTGTGCTAAGTGTGGTTATTTATTTATAGAATTAAGACAGGAGAGAATGTTCAAGGTAATGGCTATGGGATATTGAAACTATAGAGTACGTTTTTTTTTAAGGGGGGAAAATTTAGATAGCATGGGCTAAAAAGTTGTCTTTTTTTTTTTTTGAGACGAGTCTCACTATGTCGCCCTCAGTAGAGTGCTATGGCATCACAGCTCACAGCAACCTCAGTTGCTCTTGGGCTTAAGCGATTTTCTTGCCTCAGCCTCCAGAGCAGCTGGGACTACAGGCGCCTGCCACAATGCCCAGCTATTTTTTGGTTGCAGTTGTCACTGTTTAGCAGGCCCGGGCCAGGTTTGAACCCGGCAGCTTCAGTGTTATGTGGCTGGCGCCCTACTCACTGAACTATGGGTGCTGAGCCAGTTGTCTCTTTTTTAAAAAACTATTTTCAGCAATCAGAATGGTGATGATATTTTCACTCTGAGGCTATTGTATGTGTATGTACGATGTGAAGAAGCAAACAAGATAGATCTGGATATTCTAATTCATCCTCTGCATCCTTGAGAACAAGGATTTTCAATGTGGAAGAAAGTAGACCAGTGATATAACATCAAAGAGGTTAAGATGTACAGGAATACCTCATTTTATTGCATTTCACTATATCACATTACATAGATAAATGCACGTTTGACAAATTGAAGGTCTGTAGCAACCCTGCATCAAATCGGTTTGTAGGTACTATTTTCCCCAATACCATGTGCTCACTTCATATCTCTGGGTCACATCTTGGTAATTCTCAAAATATTTCAAAGTTTTCATTATTATTATATCTGTTATGAAGATCTGTGATCAGTAATCTTTGACATTACTGTTATAATTGTTTTAGTGCCACAAATTACATCCATATAACACAACAAACAATAAATGTGTGTGTTGTGACTGCTCCACCAACTAGCTGTTCCTCTGGCTCGCTCCCTTTCTTTAGGCCTCCTTATTCCCTGAGACAACAACATTGAAATTAGGCAAATTAGTAACCCTAAAATAGTTGTTAAATGTTCAAGTGAAAGAGTTGCATGTTTCTCACTGTAAATCAAAATCTAGAAATGATTAAGTTTAATGAGCAAGGCATGTTGAAAGTCAATAAGCCCAAAGCTAGGCCTCTTGTGCCAGACAGCCAGCCAAGTTAGGAATGCAATGAAAAAGTTCTTCAAGGAAATAAACAGAGCTACTTCAATAAACATATAAATGATAAGAAAGTGAAATAGCCTTACTGTTGATATGAAGAAATAATTTAATACTTTGGACAGGAGATCTCAAGCCAAAGCCTAATGCAGAGCAAGACCTCAACACCCTTCCATTCTCTGAAGGCCAACAGGTGCAGAAGATGCATAACAGTGTGAAGCTAGAAGAGGGTGATCCACAATTTAAGGAAAGAAGGCACCTCCATAACAGGAAAGAATAAGATGAAGTAGCAAATGATGATATAGAAGCTGCAGCAAATTATCCAAAAGACCTAGTTAAGATCATAGATGAAGGTGCCTACAACAACTACACATTTTCAATGTAGACCAAACAGCCTTACATTGAAGAAGATGCCATCTAGGACTTTCATAACTAGAGAGGAAAAGTCAATGCCTGGCTTCAGGGCTTCAAAGGACAGGCTGATTCTCCTGTGAGGGGGTAATGCAGCTGACTGTAACCTGAAGCCAATGTTCATTTACCATGCTGGAAATCCTGGGGCCTTTAAGAATTGTGCTAAATCTAGCCACAGACCCAGCTATTCCCAGCTACTCTAGGGGCCAAAGCAAGAGGATTGCTCATGACTATCCTGAGCAACCTAGCAAGACCCCCATCTCAGAAAAACAAACAAAAAATTAAAAAAAAAAAACCACTGCGCTAAATCTACTCTGCCTGTACTCTAGAAATAGATGGCAAGAAATCTGTTTATAGCATAGTTTACCGAATATTCCCAGCCCACTGCTGAAACCTACTACTTAGATAGAAGATTCCAAGTATTACTGCTCATTGACGACACACCTGATCACCCAAGAGCTCTGATGGAGATGTACAAGAAGATTAATGTTGTTTTCAAGCTTGCCAATACAACATCAATTCTATAGTCCATCAGTCAAGGACTAATTTCAACTTTCAAGTACTATTATTTAAGAAATGCATTCCATAAGACTATAGCTGTCCATAGACAGTGATTCCCCTGATGGATCTGGGCAAAGTAAATTGAAAACCTTTTGGAAAGAATTCACCACTCTAGATGACATTAAGAACAATCATGATTCATGGGAGGAGACCAAATTATCCACATTAATAGGAATTTGGAAAAAGTTGATCCCAATCTTCATGGATAACTTTGAAGGGTTCAAGACTCCAGAGGAGGAATTTACAGCAGATGTGGTAGAGAATTAGAATTGTAAGTGGCGCCTGAAGATGTGACTGAACTGCTGTAATCTCATGATAAAACCTGAATTGATAAGGAATTGCTTCTTATAGATAAGCAAAGAAAGTAGTTTCTTGAGATGGACTCTACTCCTAGTGAAGAGACTGTGAATATTGTTGAAATGACAACAAAAAATTTAGAACATTACATTCATTTAGTTGATAAAGTAGGAGGAGGTTGGACTCCAATTTTCAAAGACATCCTATTGTGGGTAGAATATTATCAAATAGCATCACATGATTCAGAGAAGTCTTTCAATGAAAGGAAAAGCCAATCAATGTGTCAAACTTCATTGCGGTCTTATTTTAAGAAACTGCCACAGCCACTCAACCTTCAGCAACCACCACCCTGATCACACAACAGCCACTGACATCAAGGTCAGACCCTCTGTCAGCAAAAAATTTAAGACTCACTAAAGGCTCAGATGATCATTAGCACTATTTAGCACTAAAGTATTTTTAAATTAAGGTATATACAATACATTGGGGGGGGTTAGACATAATGCTATTGCACACACTTTATTGACTACAATTTGGTATAAACACAATTCTTATATGTGTCTGTTCTATTATTTATGACTCACTTTATTGCAATATTTGCTTTATTATGGTGGGCTGAAACCCAACCCATAATGTTTCTGAGGTATGTCTATATTCTACAGGTATCCCTGTATTCTGAATTTGACAAAAATTATGATGAAATCACAAGATATTATATCTTCAAATATATACATAATTTCTTGCCTCAGTTACTTGACCATTAAAATAGTGATCGCCATGGTAATAACCACCATAGCTAGCACCCAGACTATGATCTAGAAATATCATTTTCCATTAAAAGAAACCAGAGCTTCTGAAAGAAATGGCTCTTTTTTTTTTTTTTGTAGAGACAGAATCTCACTTTATCACCCTCGGTAGAGTGCCGTGGCGTCACACAGCTCACAGCAACCTTCAACTCTTGGGCTTAAGCAATTCTCTTGCCTCAGTCTCCCAGTAGCTGGGACTACAGGTGCCCACCACAACCCCAGCTAATTTTTTGTTACAGTTTGGCCGGGGCCAGGTTTGAACCCGCCACCCTCGGTATATAGGGCTGGTGCCCTACCCACTGAGCCACAGGTGCCGCCCAGAAATGGCTAATTCTGTAAGAAATGGTCTGGGCAGAGATATACAATGTGAGCCTGAAACACCTTAACATATCAGATAGCAAGGAAGCTATTAAAGACTATGACAGTCGTTTCAAGGGAACTCAAGAATCTTGAAGAGGTTCCCATTGGCAAAGACGGGACAATGTGAGATTTGGGATAACTAAAATGAACTGAAACCCATTAAGTATGCTCATATCCATGCATTCAAATTGAAAGGAAAGGAAAAATAACCTAATTCATCACCTTCTGAAGACAGAAACAATTCATTATCCTGAAAACTGGGTGAATAAAAGGAAAGAACCTAGTATTTATCCTGCTTTCCTGAATAAACTATGCTATTGAGCAACTAAACAGTAAGAACAGGGAACATCATCCTATAAAATTTTACCAGCTAGAAACTGCAAACAAAGTAACAGAATTTATTATTACTATTTTGCAACCCCTAACAAATTGCAGGATCTTTGAGCACCAATAGCTGTACCAATCAAAAAAGAGTGAAAACCAAACATCCTGGCATCTCATGCCTCCTAATGAATAAATTAACACTAGAAACATAGTCTTGCCAAAGGGAGAGAACCAGCTCAGCGCCTGTGCCTCCAGCCACATACACCTGAGCTGGCAGGTGCGAATCTAGTCTGGGCCCACCAAACAACAATGACGGCTACAACCAAAAAATAGCCAGGCGTTGTGGCCGGCACCTGTGGTCCCAGCTACTTGGGAGGCAGAGGCAGGAGAACGGGTGAGCCCAGGATTTGGAAGTTGCTGTGAGCTGTGATGCCACAGCACTCTACCCAGGGCAACAGCTTGAGGCTCTGTCTCGAAAAAAAACCCCAAAGGGATAGAACCTGAATTTGACCACACTTTGGGAACCAGCTGCCAACTTACAGGAAATGTGCAGGACAGGGGAGCATGTGAAACTGCACCGTGAGGTAATCAGTAAAATCCACATGGTTGAAAAGTAAAAGTCAAAGGTGAGGAGTTTTTCAACAGGCACACTGGAAGGAAAAGGAAATGACAGAGGAGGAGCCTACAGATTAAGAAAGACATAAAAGATGATATGTCAAGTTTTTGAAACTGGCAGGATCAATCTAGAGATGACACCTGAATGACTAAACCACAAAGAAAGACAAGGAAATGACTATCACAAAAGACAGGATGGGGGTTACTTTCAGAGGAAGGGAGTCGTGATTGGGATGGGGCACAAGGAAAAGTCTGAGGCTGGGGAAGTTCTATTTCTGGACCTGGAAGGTAGTGTTCTCTCTGTAATAAGTCATTTAACTCAATTCACTCTTTCACTTAACACTTTGGTGTGTTTTTCTATGTATTTTATAATACAAAAGTTTTTACATGACCAGTAATGCTAGAGATACAGGAAAAGCAAGGATGGATCAAACCTACCTCTTTAAAAGAGGTTAAAACTCTCTCTTAGCTTAAGAATTTGGCATCAGGTCTACATAATATTCCTTCCCCTATGCAAAATGTGTCTGTAACCCTTAAAATGATCAATTAGCAAAGCACACTAAACAGAACAATTCATTTTAACAGGAGCATATTTTTTTAATATGCTTTGGCTGCCAAACTCTGAGATGACAGGAGGAGACATCCTCAGTTAAAGGCCCACGAAAAAGTCGGTAAATGTTTAAATGAAATTGTTCAGGAATTACTTTGTGTTTATGTGAAATTGTTGTAATTAATAAAGCCTTCCAAACCATGTGTCCGTCCACAATGAAGAGAAAACTAAACTACCATGGTTCTCCAAGCTCTCCCCCAACACGCGTTGAGACTGCTCACAAGCTCTCCCCCCAACATGCGTGAGACTGCTCACAAGCTCTCCCCTGACACGCGCGAGACTGCTCACAAGCTCTCCCTGACACATGTGAGACTGCTCACAAGCCCTCCCGACACGTGTGAGACTGCTCACAAGCTCTCCCGACACACACGAGACTGCTCACAAGCTCTCCCCGACACATGTGAGACTGCTCACAAGCTCTCCCGACACACGCAAGACTGCTCACAAGCTCTCCCGACACACGCAAGACTGCTCACAAGCTCTCCCCTGACATGCGTGAGACTGTTCACAAGCCCTCCCCTGACACGTGTGAGACTGCTCACAAGCTCTCCCCTGACACACACGAGACTGCTCACAAGCCCTCCCCTGACACACGCGAGACTGCTCACAAGCCCTCCCCTGACACGTGTGAGACTGTTCACAAGCTCTCCCCTGACACGTGTGAGACCATTCACAAGCTCTCCTCTGACACGTGTGAGGCTGTTCACAAGCTCTCCCCATGACACACGTGAGACTGTTCACAAGCTCCCCCCTGACATGTGTGAGACTGCTCACAAGTCCTCACCCTACACGTGTGAGACTGCTCACAAGCTCTCCGCCGACACGCGCGAAACTGCTCACAAGCTTTCCCCTGACATGCGCGAGAATGCTCACAAGCTCTTCCCCTGACATGTGTTGAGACTGCTTACAAACTAATCAGGGACCATTTTCACTGTTTCTAGGGCAGCAACACTCTTGTCCATGCTCAGGCCTAATCTTTTCAACATATTTTGGCTAATGTTAAAAATTGATACAGGCTCGGCACCTGTAGCTCAAACAGCTAAGGTGCCAGCCACATACACCAGAGCTGGTAGGTTCGAATCCAGCCCAGGTCTGCCAAACAACAATGACAACTACAACAAAAAAATAGCTGGCATTGTGGTTGGTGCCTGTGGGCCCAGCTTCTTGGGAGGCTGAGGCAAGAGAATCACTTAAAACCTAGGAGTTGGAAGTTCCTGTGAGCAGTGATGCTATAGCACTCTACCCAGAGTGACAGTTCTGGGCTCTGTCTCAAAAAAATAAAATAAAATAATAAAAACTGATCTAAACCAATAATCACATTTTAAAACTAAAGAACAAAAGGTTTACATTAAATAGTACTCCAAAGCCTGATTTTGTAACCTAAATAAGGAAATTTATTTTACCTTTCAAGTTTTTGTTTGCATATCTTCACAAAAAGGAAAGACTTTCTTAACCAGGGTCCACCAGACAGAACACATCTTTTGACATTAGCTTGGAAATAAGCACTTGCAAAAACTCTTACCATCTTTTAAAACCATGTGGCATCTTAGTTTACCGTCATATTCTGTTTGTGCCAGCAGTTTCTTATCTCTTTTCTTGGGAAGGTCATATAGTCAAACAGTATTCACAAAATTATTGAAAAGTCATTTACTTTCCCTAAAATCATCCCACAGAGTAGATATCAAATGTCAATTAGTACATACACATATATACACAAAAGAAGACAAAAGACAATATAGTATAACCCTCTGATATAAGGGCTTATAAACTTTAATGTAGCTAAAGCTCTATACAATCCAGTGGACAAACTGCTGTAACCTTCTGCTTTTCAGTCCTTCTCTCTCTCTCTCTCCTAAAAGCAGTAGGTGAGTATCACTGGCCTGGCCTGTGTGCGTATCAACCTGAGGAGCTTACCATAACCGTGCAGTCCTCTGAACCACTGGCAATGACTTGATCGTTATGTGGGCACCAGTCTATGTCCAGCACTGGTCCTGTGTGGCCACATACTGTAGGGTAGGATTTGTCGATTCGACCAGTCTGGAAGAAGACAGAAACAAACCTATTATGCAGCATCAACACCACACAGTTTAAAAGTTTTCTCAGGCCATTTCTCTCTTAACTGTCTACATATGATGGCATTAGTCAATATCTACTAGTAAGACTCTACATAAACTTTCATTTCTAGATAAAGCTACTATCCAGGATACACCCTCAAATTACAAGAAGCCAATTTCTAGAAACACAAAGATTTTATTCAATCAACTGCATTAATAGACATAGCAAAAGAGAATACAAGTCTTTTTATCAAAACAAAATAGCCAAATTATAAGGATGTTTTTACTCTAAAAAGAACCAAACAGAAGAAACCCTAAACCTTTGTATTCAATACGTGACATACAACTCTTAATACAGTAAGACAATATCTTTGAATATACAAGTTAATAGTTCTGTAAATAAATGGCACTGTTAAAGTAAAAAAAAAAGTTAAAGTTAAAAAAAAGAAAAGCTTTAGTTATTGCTTAGGAGCTAAAGGGCATACTACATATTAATGCCCCAGTCTCTCCACTATCTTCACTCAGCAGAAATGCCAGCCAGCCAGTCTAATATTAATACTACAAACTTTGACCTCACCCAGTAGTCCCACATCTCATTAAGAATAAAATGTTTGGGTGGCACCTGTGGCTCAACGGATTAGGGCGCTGGCCCCGTATGCCAGAGGTGGTGGGTTCAAACCCAGCCCCGGCCAAAAACTGTAAAAAAAAAAAAAAAAAAAGAATAAAATGTTTAATGTTGGTCATAAACAGTCACCACAATTTGCTTATGTTACACATTTGTTATCTCGCAAGCCAATCCAGCTTATCAGACCAATTTTGTATCCACTAAGATAATCGCTGGTATAATAACACATGGATAAAAGCTAGTTCTTTTTTTAAAAGGGTTAATGGTTGTCCATGCTCAGGTTATATATGTTCTGAGAGAAAGTGTAGGGAGAGGAATCACTGCGATGTGTAACTGAATCTGAATCCGTTTGTTGTCATTGCTGCCCTCTTAGTATGGCAAGTCATTCCAACAATGGGGCAGGCCTCCTGGTAATTTTTCAAGATCAATAATAAATTCTATTGTTTCTCTGATCTGACTTGATTATAGAAATCTCCAGATGTGAAGAGAAGCAGGATGCTAAAGTGCAAAGACCAGACGCTCTGGGATCAGACAGATGTGGGCTCAAATCGGGCTCTACTGATTAAATAGCGGGTGACCTTAGACCCACTATCTAAACTTCATCTCATCATCTATAAAATAGGTAACAATAATACTACCTCCCAGGATTACTGTGAGAATTAAATGAGATAATGTTCTTAGATAAATCATAACTCAGCATTGTAATTATCTACATACGGTACATAAAAAATTTTAATTATAGCACCTGGAATATAATAAATGCACAATTGAAAACTATCACTATTAGTTCTTCCAATATAACAGTTAAGGCCATCACTAAGAATTAACAAATGTTAATGTGTTATTTGTGAACTTTTAAGGCCAAACACTGGACTGAGTGCTAAAGAGACAGACAAGAACAGGGCAGTTGTGTCCTGGCTGAGCGTAGAGACAATGAAACAGCCGGTTACACTGCAGCATGAGACAGATTCGGTAAGGATAGGCGCAGAGGTGGGGGAACAGAGAAGAAGGGCCCTTAACCAGAATTGTGGGGTCACCATCTTTGGGAGGGTTTTCTGCTGAGAAAAGTGAGTTCTATGTTTCACATCCTCCCCTTTTCCCTTGCAAAACTAATTAAACCCAGTTTTTTGTTGTTGTTGCTTGTTTGTTTTTAGAGACAGAGTCTCGCTTTGTCTCCCTCGGTAGAGTGTTATGGCGTCACAGCTCACAGCAACCTCCAACTCCTGGGCTTAGGCGATTCTCTTGCCTTAGTCTCCCGGGACTACAGGGGCCTGCCACAACACCTGGTTATTTTTTTGTTGCAGTTTGGCAGGGGCCGGGTTTGAACACGCCACCCTCAGTATATGGGGCTAGCACTCTACCCACTGAGCCACAGGCGCCACCCTAAACCCAATTTTAATATCCTGAAATCTATCATCAAAAAAGGACTTTAAAAAAGAAAATGTCCCCACTTCCAACTCTTTTGGGAAGTACTCTAAACTTTCTCTTTGTTCTTCCTAAATAAAATCTGTTACCCTGGGAAGAAAAAAAAAAAGGAAATGTCAATGAACACCGTGTTATATGTAATCTTGGCATTAGAATGAGGAACTGCACGGGTCATTTACTGGCAGTGAAGCACCAATATTTGAGAAGCAGACTGCCCAGACCGGGGTCACAGCTCTGCCATTTCCTAGCTGTGGAGATCCTGACAAATGATTCTACCTCTCAACCTCAGTTCCTCCTCTATAAAACTACAATGTTAACAGTTACTTCTTTAAGAGCTGACCCGAGGACTAAACTAGACAATTGAAGGAAAGTACTCAGTATTACCTCAGCATTTGTTACCCCAAACTGAACAAATGCTGGAATCCACTCTACCACATCACTGATGGTATCTCTCCTTAAACAGGGAATAGCTACTAAGCCTAAGTTTCTCCTAATTCTCTTATTGGATTCCCACAAAAGCCAAGTGAAATAGACATTTCAACTGGTACCCCTAGAGCTACCACCCAGGTAATGTTCTACAGAAGTATCACTCAAATGCATAAGCCTAATTTAGATTCAAGAGGCACAAATCCTAAGCACTGTAAGTGAAAATAAACACCTATCTAGTCACATCTAGTGCAACTTACAAACAGAAAATCTCAAAAGCAACCACAGATAAAGGATAGATTACCTACAGAGACAGTAATTAGATTGTGGGCAGCCTTCTCAAATGCAATTATAGCAATAGAGAAATGGACAAATATCTTGGAAATGCTAAGAAAAACAACCACTCTAACATTTTATACCCAGATACACTATCATTCAAGAGTGATTATTAAAAAAAGCAAACAAGACATTTAAGACAAAAAGAGACAGAATTTACCATGTACAGACCCTAGTTCAAAGAATTAAGCTCTTAGACTTATCTCAAAGAATTTTCAAAATTAATTTCCAAGAAGTTCAAGGACTCATTTCAGGAAAAGAAAGGGAAATATAAGAAATGATTGAGACACCAAAATGATAGTAAGGGGAAAAAAGTTGGGAGTAAATATGGTTAATACGTATAAGTACTGACTATGTAAAACCTTAGTATTAATGACTAATTGGAGCACAGATAAAAACAAGGCAGCAGCCTGGCGCGGTGGCTCACGCCTGTAATCCCAGCACAGTGGGAGGCTAAGAAGGGAGAATTGTTTGAGCTCAGGAGTTTGAGAGTTACCTGAGCGAGAGAACCAGACTCCTAAAAATATGAAAAACCCAGCCAGGTGCTGCGGTGGGCGCCTGTAATCCCAGCAGCTTCCAGAGGCTGAGGCAGCGGGATACCCACAGCCAAGTCTGAGGTTGTGTGACGCCATTGCACTCTGCTCAGGGTATAGGGTGGGGCTCTGACGCAAGGAAAAAAAAAAAGCCAAAGAAATAAAAATAAAAAATAAGCAAGGAAATTAAAAAAAAAGCAGCAATAAAACATTAGAAAACAATAACATGTATGGTAAAATGCACACTGTCCGAGTTAAAAGGTTTCAGAGCCCTTCACTAGAGAAAAGCAGGAAAATTGACCAATTTTAGACTTTAAGCCATATAAACATGACTCAAAATTAAACACAAACAGTAAAAGGAAAGAAAATAGAGAACTTTTTTTATATATTAAAAAAGAAAGATGGGAGTGGTGGTGCTGGAATTAAAAAACACATTTACTGGTCCCATATGCCAGAGGTGGCGGGTTCAAACCCAGCCCTGGCCAAAAAAACCACAAAAAAAAAAAAAAAACTCATTTAATCCCATAGAAGGAGGAAATCAAAAGGCAACTGTGGGGGGGGGGGCATATTAAAATATATACCTAGTAACTTATTAATACCAGAACAAATAAACTATAAGATGAAATGCATTATTGAAGAAATCTTCAATAATGTCACTACCCAACATTTAAAGAAACAATTCATTGGGAAGTAATATTGTCACTAAAAACTTTAACTATGTAACCATATCCACACAGCTTCAAAACTTAAAGCGGAAGTTGTCAGGCATGGTGGCTCCCACCTATAATCCTAGCACTTTGGGAAGCCAAGGCAGGTGAATTGCCTAAATAAGAGGGACATGCCATCTCTAAAAACTAGCCTGCCACTGCAGCAGGTACCTGTAGTTCTAGCTACTTGGGAGGCTGAGACAAGAAGGTTGCTTGAACTTAGGAGTTTGAGGTTGATGTGACCCAGGACACCACAGCACCTTACCGAGGGCAACAAAATGAGACTTTGTCTCAAAAAAAAAAAAAGCAAAAGTTGACAGAACTCTAAGAAGAAAATGACAAAGCCATAATCTTAAGAGATTGCCATAAAGATTTAAGAGATCAAGAAGAAAAAATTAATGTGAATACAGAAGATTTTAATAGAATTTTGGAGAATACTAAGAGCAAAATAAATTTTAACAAAATTAACAATTTTGATCTAACATACATATTTAACCCTGTAGTTAATATTTTAAAAGATATTTTTTCAAGCACATATTAAACATTAATTTTTATAAATGGCCTATTATGAATCAATATGATGTGTAGCGTATGTTCTAAGTACAATGCAATATAATTAAAAATTACGGCTCACGCCTCTAAACCTAATACTCTGGAAGGCCAAGGAGGGAGGACCACAGAGGTAAGGCTTTCAAGACCAACCTGAGCAACATAGCAAGACCCCTATCTCTACAAAAAAAAAAAGAAAAATTAGCCAGTACATTTGAACACTTTTAAATTCACTAAATAATTCACAGTTTAAAGACTCATAATAGATAAACCGAACAATAAATAAATAACACTCCCAAATACAGCTCAAATAGATCTCAGTGAAAATTTTGTAGTCTTATTTTAAGAGGGACTTTACCTAACAAATGCAAGCAGTGTAACCTGGTTCTTTGTGCCCTCAATGATTCCCCAACAATTAAAAACAAAAAAGAAAATTTTATAGTCTTAAATGCACATATTAGAAAAGACTGAAAATTAATAAGCCATGCACTTAACTTGAAAAGTGTGAAAATGAACAGAGTGCATCCAAATTAGAGAAAAATTATAAGAGAAGTTAATGAAAAAGATAGTAAATGATAGACTGAATAAAACCGAATAAATCAGGACAAGTTAGAAGGTACTAATAACAGGAATTTTAAAGTGATTAACTTACAAAATATGTTAAAACTTAAGGGAATATGAAAATACTAGGAATAGGGGCTCTCGATGTAGCACCATGACAGGCATCGCCGCCGCCTCCTTCTTCTCCAATACCTGCCGATTCGGGGGCTGCGGACTCCACTTCCCCACCCTGGCCGACCTCATCGAACACATCGAGGACAACCACATCGCTTACTCCTGCCCCTCCCTTCCCCCAAAGGAGGCAAGGATCTGAAACTATCTCTCCTGCAATCAACAATCAGGGGAAGAGGCTCTTCAAGTAAATCCACAGGCACGAGAACTTAAAGAGCAAGAGGAAGTGAAAGGAAAATTAGGGCAATGAAACAGATAAAAGAAATCACCCATGAGGAAGAATCAGCAGAAAACTCGAGGCAACATGAAGAACCAGTCCAGAACAACCCCGCCAAGGGACCATCAGGTAGCTACTGCAGAGGATTCCACCTATACAGAAATGTTAGGAATGACAGAAAGGGAATTTAGAATACACATGTTGAAAACAATGAAAGAAATGATGGAAACAATGAAGGAAACTGCTAATAAAGTGGAAAATAACCAAAAGGAAATCCAAAAACAGAATCAAATAAGAGATGAACGATATGAAGAATATAAAAAGGATATAGCAGAGCTGAAGGAAATGAAACAGTCAATTAGGGAACTTAAAGATGCAATGGAAAGTATCAGCAACAGGTTAGACCATGCAGAACAAAGAATTTCAGAGGTAGAAGACAAAGTTTTTGAGATAACTCAGACAGTAAAAGAGGCAGAAAAGAAGAGAGAGAAAGAAGAATGTTCACTGTCAGAATTATGGGACTTTATGAAGCGTTCCAACATACGAGTTATAGGAATTCCAGAAGGGGAAGAAGAATGCCCCAGAGGAATGGAAGCCATACTAGAGAATATTATAAAAGAAAATTTCCCAAATATCACCAAAGATTCTGACACACTGCTTTCAGAGGGATATCGGACCCCAGGTCGCCTCAACTCTAACCGAGCTTCTCCATGACACATTGTGATGAACCTGTCCAAAGTCAAGACAAAAGAAAAGATTCTGCAAGCTGCCAGGAGTAAGCGCCAGTTGACCTACAGGGGCAAATCCATCAGAGTGACCGCAGACTTCTCTAATGAAACTTTCCAAGCAAGAAGACAATGGTCATCTACCTTTAATCTACTTAAACAGAACAATTTCCAGCCCAGAATTCTGTACCCTGCTAAGCTAAGCTTCAAAATTGACGGAGAAATCAAATCATTTACGGATATACAAACATTGAGGAAATTCGCCACAACAAGACCAGCTCTACAGGAAATACTTCAACCTGTTCTGCACACTGACCACCACAATGGATCAGCAGCAAAGTAAGAACTCAGAAATCAAAGGACAGAACCTAACCTCCACACTGATGCAAAAGATAAAACTAAGCAATGGACTCTCACCAAATAAGACGAATAGAATACTACCACACTTATCAATTATCTCAATAAATGTTAAGGGCTTGAATTCCCCACTGAAGAGACATAGATTGGTTGACTGGATTAAAAAACACAAGCCATCCATTTGCTGTCTGCAAGAAACACACCTGGCTTCAAAAGACAAATTAAAGCTCCACGTCAAGGGTTGGAAGACAATTTTTCAGGCAAATGGAATTCAGAAGAAAACAGGAGTTGCAATCTTATTTTCAGATACATGTGGATTTAAAGCAACTAAAGTCAAAAAAGACAAAGATGGTCACTTTATATTGGTGAAGGGAAAACTACAACAAGAAGACATTTCAATTCTAAATATTTATGCACCCAATTTAAATGCTCCCAGATTCTTGAAGCAAACCTTACTCAGTCAGAGCAATATGATATCTGATAATACCATCATAACAGGGGACTTTAACACTCCTCTTACAGAGCTGGACAGATCCTCTAAACAGAAATTAAACAAAGATATAAGAGATTTAAATGAGACCCTAGAACAACTATGCTTGATAGACGCATATAGAACACTCCACCCCAAAGATAAAGAATATACATTCTTCTCATCACCCCATGGAACATTCTCCAAAATTGATCATATCCTGGGACACAAAACAAATATCAACAGAATCAAAAGAATTGAAATTTTACCTTGTATCTTTTCAGACCATAAGGCACTAAAGGTGGAACTCAACTCTAACAAAAATGCTCGACCCCACCCAAAGGCATGGAAATTAAACAATCTTCTGTTGAATAACAGATGGGTGCAGGAAGAAATAGAACAGGAAATCATTAACTTCCTTGAGCATAACAACAATGAAGACACAAGCTACCAAAACCTGTGGGATACTGCAAAAGCAGTTTTGAGACGAAAATTCATCGCTTTAGATGCCTACATTTGAAAAACAGAAAGAGACCACATCAACAATCTCACAAGAGATCTTATGGAATTGGAAAAAGAAGAACAATCTAAGCCTAAACTCAGTAGAAGAAAAGAAATATCCAAAATCAAATCAGAGATCAATGAAATTGAAAATAAAAGAATCATTCAGAAAATTAATGAAACAAGGAGTTGGTTTTTTGAAAAAATAAATAAAATAGATAAACCATTGGCCAGACTAACGAGGAATAGAAAAGTAAAATCTCTAGTAACCTCAATCAGAAATGATAAAGGGGAAATAACAACTGATCCCATAGAGATACAAGAGATCATCTCTGAATACTGCCAGAAACTCTATGCCCAGAAATTTGACAATGTGAAAGAAATGGATCAATATTTGGAATCACACCCTCTCCCTAGACTCAGCCAGGAAGAAATAGAGCTCCTGAACAGACCAATTTCAAGCACTGAGATCAAAGAAACAATAAAAAAGCTTCCAACCAAAAAATGCCCTGGTCCAGATGGCTTCACTCCAGAATTCTATCAAACCTTCAAGGAAGAGCTTATTCCTGTACTGCAGAAATTATTCCAAAAAATTGAGGAAGAAGGAATCTTCCCCAACACATTCTATGAAGCAAACATCACCCTGATACCAAAACCAGGAAAAGACCCAAACAAAAAGGAGAATTTCAGACCAATCTCACTCATGAACATAGATGCAAAAATTCTCAACAAAATCCTAGCCAATAGATTACAGCTTATCATCAAAAAAGTCATTCATCATGATCAAGTAGGCTTCATCCCAGGGATGCAAGGCTGGTTTAACATACGCAAGTCTCTAAACGTTATCCACCATATTAACAGAGGCAAAAATAAAGATCACATGATCCTCTCAATAGATGCAGAAAAAGCATTTGATAAAATCCAGCATCCTTTTCTAACTAGAACCCTGAAGAGTATAGGCATAGGTGGCACATTTCTAAAACTGATTGAAGCTATCTATGACAAACCCACAGCCAATATTTTACTGAATGGAGTAAAACTGAAAGCTTTTCCTCTTAGAACTGGAACCAGACAAGGTTGTCCTCTGTCACCTTTACTATTCAACGTAGTGCTGGAAGTTCTAGCCAATACAATTAGGCAAGACAAGGAAATAAAGGGAATCCAAATGGGAGCGGAGGAGGTCAAACTCTCCCTCATTGCTGACGACATGATCTTATACTTAGAGAACCCCAAAGACTCAACCACAAGACTCCTAGAAGTCATCAAAAAATACAGTAATGTTTCAGGATATAAAATCAATATCCACAAGTCAGTAGCCTTTGTGTACACCAATAACAGTCAAGATGAGAAGCTAATTAAGGACACAACTCCCTTCACCATAGTTTCAAAGAAAATGAAATACCTAGGAATATACCTAACGAAGGAGGTGAAGGACCTCTATAAAGAAAACTATGAAATCCTCAGAAAGGAAATAGCAGAGGATATTAACAAATGGAAGAACATACCATGCTCATGGATGGGAAGAATCAACATTGTTAAAATGTCTATACTTCCCAAAGCAATCTGCCTATTCAATGCCATTCCTATCAAAATACCAACATCGTACTTTCAAGATTTGGAAAAAATGATTCTGCGTTTTGTATGGAACCGGAAAAAACCCCGTATAGCTAAGGCAGTTCTCTGTAACAAAAATAAAGCTGGGGGCATCAGCATACCAGATTTTAGTCTGTACTACAAAGCCATAGTGGTCAAGACAGCATGGTACTGGCACAAAAACAGAGACATAGACACTTGGAATCGAACTGAAAACCAAGAAATGAAACTAACATTTTACAACCACCTAATCTTTGATAAACAAGAACATACCTTGGGGGAAAGACTCCCTATTCAATAAATGGTGTTGGGAGAACTGGATGTCTACATGTAAAAGACTGAAACTGGACCCACACCTTTCCCCACTCACAAAAATTGATTCAAGATGGATAAAGGACTTAAACTTAAGGCATGAAACAATAAAAATCCTCAAAGAAAGCATAGGAAAAACACTGGAAGATATTGGCCTGGGGAAAGACTTCATGAAGAAGACTGCCATGGCAATTGCAACAACAACAAAAATAAACAAATGGGACTTCATTAAACTGAAAAGCTTCTGTACAGCTAAGGAGACAATAACCAAAGCAAAGAGACAACCTACACAATGGGAAAGGATATTTGCATATTTTGAATCATACAAAAGCTTGATAACTAGGATCTATAGAGAACTCAAATTAATCCACATGAAAAAAGCCAACAACCCCATATATCAATGGGCAAGAGACACGAATAGAACCTTCTCTAAAGAAGATAGACAAATGGGTAACAAACATATGAAAAAATGTTCATCATCTATATCTATTAGAGAAATGCAAATCAAAACTACTCCGAGATACCATCTAACCCCAGCAAGAATGGCCCACATCACAAAACCTCAAAACTGCTGGCGTGGATTTGGAGAGAAGGGAACACTTTTACACTGCTGGTGGGACTGCAAACTAGTACAACCTTTCTGGAAGGAAGTATGGAGAAACCTCAAAGCACTCAAGCTAGACCTCCCATTTGATCCTGCAATCCCATTACTGGGCATCCACCCAGAAGGAAAGAAATCCTTTTATCATAAGGACACTTGTACTAGACTGTTTATTGCAGCTCAATTTACAATCGCCAAAATGTGGAAACAGCCTAAATGCCCACCAACCCAGGAATGGATTAACAAGCTGTGGTATATGTATACCATGGAATACTATTCAGCCATTAAAAAAAATGGAGACTTTACATCCTTCGTATTAACCTGGATGGACGTGGAAAACCTTATTCTTAGTAAAGCATCACAAGAATGTAGAAGCATGAATCCTATGTACTCAATTTTGATATGAGGACAATTAATGACAATTATGGTTATGGGGGGGAGAAGCAGAAAGAGGGAAGAAGGGAGGGGAGTGGGGCCTTGGTGTGTGTCACACTTTATGGGGGCAAGACATGATTGCAAGAGGGACTTTGCCTAACAATTGCAATCAGTGTAACCTGGCTTATTGTACCCTCAATGAATCCCCAACAATAAAAAAAAAAAAAAGAAAAGAAAAAGAAAATACTAGGAATAAATTCGAAAGCACTAGATAAACAGACAACCTCACAGAAAAAAAGTGTAACATGATAATATACTCAAGAATAAATAAAAAACTTGAATAAGTCTATAACCACAAAAGAATCCATAGTAGAACTCTACCCATCAACCCCCTCCCCCATAAATCAATCACTCACCAAATACCAAAAAATACTAGGCCCAGATGGTTTCACAGGTTTGAGTTTTAAAAACATTCAAGGAAGAGATCTCAAAAAACTTTTTCAGAGAACAGAAAAAAGAAGATTCCTGCTAAACTCATTAAGGAATGTGTTGCTTTGACACAAAGGACAACATAAAAGAACAACTTAAGATTCTGAGGCTTATAAACATTGATACAAACTCTCAAAGAAAAACTCAAGCCAAATTCAGCAGCATGAGTTGTTCTCAAAAAACATAAGTGAACAGACAAGTTGTAAACTGGAAGAAGAAATGTACAACATACAGACTGAACAAAGTCAACAAACAACCTCACATAAGAATGGGCAAATGATATGAGCAGAGAATTCACAGGAAAGGAAACCTGAAAAGAAAATAAATACAAGAAAATATACTTGGGCCAGGTACAGTGGCTTATGCTTGCAATCTAGTACTTTCAGAAGCCAAGGCATGAGGATTGTTTGAAGTGAGGAGTTTGAGACCAGCCTGAACAACATAGAGAGACCCCCCCACCTCTATAAAAAAAATTTTAAATCAGCTAGGGATGACAGTGCACGCCTATACTCCCAGCTATTCAGGAGGCTAAAAGAGAAGTATCAATGGAGCCCAGAAGTTTCGGGTTGCTGTGAGCTGTGATGACGCTACTGCACTCTGGTCTGGGCAAAAAAACAAAACCCTGTCTCAACAAAATAAAATAAAACAAAACAAAACTTAATCTCACTAATAATTACAGAACTGCAAATTAGAACAACAAGGTATCTCTTTATACATATCAGAACTGGCAAAAATTTTAAAAAGTCTAAGTACGAATGCTAACAAGTATGTCAGGACAGAGGAACTCATATAAACTGCTTACAAAATATCTTGCTACAATTCCTTTCCAGAAAAATTTGATAATAGGTGGAGGTGATAATGTCTACCCCAGCAATACCACTGCTACGTGGCCTGGAAGAGAGAAACACTCCCATAGTTTATGTAAGAATAATATTTATTGTAGTACTATTGGAAATAGTGGCAAAAGCAGAAACAATTTCACTATCCTTCAATACGGAAATAAATATCATCTACACAAGAGTTAACACACACAAAATAAAAATACATGTTACAGGCTTGGTGCCTGTAGCTCAGTGGTTAGGGTGCCAACCACATATTCGGAGGGTGACAGATTCAAACCCGGCCCAGGCCTGCTAAACAACAATGATAACCGCAACAACAAAAAAATAGCCAGGCATTGTGGAGGGCACCTGTAGTCCCAGCTACTTGGGAGACTGAGGCAAGAGAATCGCTTAAGCCTAAGAGTTTGAGGTTGCTGTGAGCTCTGATGCCATATCACTCTACCAAGGGTGACAAGGGTGACATAGTAAGACTCTGTCTCAAAAGAAAAAAATACATGTTACAAACCCACACATATGTAATAAAAATATGTATCATACATATTTTATACATGTATATGTTTTATTGCAAAAGTATGTATTATCATATTTTTTATATTTTTATTATGTACGTGTGGGTTTATAATATGTTGCATATTTGAAGAAATTATTAACTGAGGAAGAAGAAAAGAAGAAAAGAGAATGATATTTTAGTTACATCAGTTATGCTTTATTTATTTTTTCCAAAAGAGAGAGATATGAAATAAGCATGGCAAAATATTGACATCTGCTTAATCTTGTGGGTAATAAAGTGTCCTATTATTTTGTTTGATACATTTCCTATTTTGAAAAAAAATTAAAATATAGGATAGTTGAGAAACATATCAATGTATTGTACTAACTTTATGTTTCAAAAACTTTTTACTCCCAAGGAAAAAAGATTTTCTACCTAAATTGCTTTATTTTATCTCAGAGCCTGCATTCCTGGGCTCTCCCCAGAAAACCACATTTGGCAAAGTATAGTACTGAACTCTGAACTCCCAAGAAGACCAAATGATTTTTTCCGATCTGGCTAAGAACTTTTACTCAGACATAAAGCAATTTTGAGGGAAATCTGGAAGTACTAATGCTAGTTGTTCTTAATTACCATAGTAAGAAGCTTAGCAAATGACTTTTTTTTTCAATTTCAACTTTTATTAATTTTTAAAATTAATAACCCTGGCTAAAAGTTAATAGCTGTTCCCTAGCATTCCTCAGTCAAGTAAAACATGTGAGCATAATAATATTCATTTCTGCCATTCCCAGTTCAGTCTACAGCATAAAAGTATGAACATCTAACATTTTCTCAGGGACCTGAATGTCACTAAAAGAACATTCTGCCACCCACTTCCACCATCCTTTCTATCAAAATCAAATAATAATAACAATAATAAGTAACACTTTTAGAGTGATTATATTACACGCTAGGAACTGTCTGAAGACCATGATATCTTCATTCTCACAACAATCTTTATCTTATTATAAAACTTTATTATCACCATTTTCTAAATAAAGAGACTGAGGTATAAAGTCAAAAAACAGACATTAAAATATCACTGACAATCCATACTAGATTTGGATAGGGAAAAAAAATTTGTAATATTAAAATAACTGGCAGTAGGCCATCAGAAACATTAGAGTAATAAAAAAAGAATATTCTGCAAGCAGCTGCTTCCTCTGGTTATGATGTCATCACAAATTCTTACCACAAATAAAACAGAAAGTAGCATCATACTACAGCACAAGAGAAGGGCAATTGACTAAATATCTGATAATAACAAAAGAACAAAAATGAGAAGAAAGCATGCAAGGGAAATGGCATTGTTTTTAAACATACAGCAATCATTTGGCATGCCAGACAGTCACAGACACAGGGTCAAGTCTCAGCTATCTCACTTTCTCAGGCTTATACCTCCGAATATCCGCTTACTTATAACAAAAATCAAAACGAAAGCACGACGATGTATTTGTGCCCAGTGAGTATAAATGTACATTATTCACCAAGTGAGCATATACTGTTAAAATGCAGAGCTAGGCACATAGAAACTGCTGAGAGCTTGAGTACATGGAGACTGAAGGAAACCACACTAATAATGGCCTTAAATGGTAAAGATGAGGAAATGTCTTTCTGAAAGACATTTTACACTAGGATCTAATGAGAATGCAGTTCTCATTCATCTCCAAGACACATACTCATTTATCAATCCAGTGAATAAACCAATGAATCCGTGTCTAATTTGCTAGGCTGTGAAGGGCCATTCAGAAAGATACGTACCACAATGTTATGGGTGATAATACAGCTTACCTGCACCACAAAGCAGCAAATTTAAATGAATGCTCCAGCTATATCAGGCTGGAAGGAAGATATATATAAGAATTTAATGCCAGCTTTTAGATAACTTGTTTAACTAAAGGTGACATTTTGAGACTCTCTCTCCAATCTTCCAAGGCTAATATATAAAATAACTTCATTTTACTAACAGATCATCCACTGTTTCATTTGGGATAAACCATCTCTATTGCATCATCTAGAATATTACTACTTTTCTAGCACAGAATTGAAAGTTTAATTGAGAATGTTAACTATCGGCTATTTAGACTGTTGCTTTAAATATATTTTTTGATTCATCATTACTGGCCCCAATCACATGGCATAGAATAGCTTTTACTATACCTCTCTAACTAAAACTCCAAGTGATTGGGAATACCAAGTCAGCTAACTCAACAAGGGGCAAAAATGACCAACACCAAGGTTACCAGAGGCTCTGGCCTACAGCCCAGTTCGTAAACTCATGAGACATTGTTGAAATAGGTCAGGACACTGGCTTACAGACATTATTATCTGAAAGATCCAGTGGCCTGCCTAGAGCCAAGCAACATGAGCCCAAAGGAAAATTCAGCCTCTGAAGCGTGTGTACAGCTGGCACAAGGGAGAGGCATACCAGAACAATTTCCAAGTGGCTAGCCCAAGCTGAGGGTAATGGCGAGTATGCTCCAGCCAGCAACCCTTAACATGGTGAAAATCTAATTTAAATAACTTTGCAAAACCATTTCTCTTTAGGCACAGAAAATCCAATGTAACGCTTAAGAAATGGTATTTCTTTTATTTCCCATCAATTTGAATGGAAAATCACAAAAGATCCTACTTTTAGGAAAGTATGATTTATTTATCTCTCTTATACCTCATTGCAAAAAGAAATCCACATTTAAGAACCACTCATCCCACATACTGAGGACAGTACTATGCAATCAAAAAATCCTAAACATATATAAACATGTACAGAAAATTCCTCAGGTATGTTTTAATAAAGTAGCTCTTCTCTGGGATATGTTTTTAAAAGTAGGTATGGTATACTGCAGAGGTACCTGTTGAAATAGTCACCTTCCTAAACCCTCAAATTTCAAATTGGGATGTTTCAAATATGTCTTACGTATTATACAAAAGATCACCCAGAATGACTCTTTGTTAAGGGAAGAGTGATTTCTCACCTAACTGTTTTCAACCCACACATTAACTTGCTCAGTATAAGATCACATTGAAAATGCTACTAAGTTGATGCTAAGGCAGATCGATCTAATAATCACTTGTTCCTTCAAGAAAGGAGATGAAATATTCTGTCAAAGTCACACAATACTTCACCCAGTTGGCTCACTCTTCTCATAACTAACATAGATGTATGTTTTTACAAAGTTAATATACCCCCATGGTGACAGAAAGTAACACATCCATTTCATCGATCAAATCAAATAGTCCCCCTTAATATTTTCCACAATTACTTTCCAGTCTACACGATAGAGTTCATCATAGAAACCCACACCTTCCTAGGGTGCTGGATCCTCTCTGCTTTCCACACTGTCTCCCTTACCTCATCCAGCACAGGCAGCTGTCTCACTTTCAGTACTTTTCCAACTTCTTATCTGCAGTCATCTCTTCCTATTATTCAGACTAGTTACACCATCTCAGATATAAAGGCCTAAAGAGCCCCCACCACATCCTGTGGAAGGCAATCAGCGACATTTTATATTACTGGACTCAAGGAATAAGGAAGAGTTACAGATTTTCCCCTGCTTTACATTTACATTTTCATTTTAGGAAAAAATCAGTATCAAAATCACATATGTGCCTAAATTTCAGTGACAACTCATTTCTGGTGTTGGGGCAATATAACAAGAAGTCTTGAACTCAGCAAAGAGAATGGTAAGTCACACATGTGCTCAGAAGCAGAAGAAAAGTTTTCCACCCAAGCATAAGGACTCCATTCACACTGCGCAGAGTTCAAAGGAGTCAAAAGGATATCTATTGAAGTGGGTTTTCCTTATTTTTTTCAACTTCCTTTTTCTTATGACAGTATTATTTATGTGGATACATGTTCTGTTGGAATTTCTTAAGCCCTTGCTGCTCCCCAGGGAGAAGCTAGAGTGATTGTGGTTTTGGGACAGGGGGAGAGTGGGGTGGATAATGAGATGGACTGAGCAGAAAACCAAGAAGACTGATGTACACAGTATATGACTTGTGGACAGGCTAGTCACTGAAAGACACTCACAGCCCAGATTAAAGCATTCTGAGGAGGCTTTACTTTAAAGGGAACCAGAAACACCAATGTTAAAGTAAGAGGAGGTACTCTGGAATAAAACACGCAGATTGAGTTACCCTGTAAGGTAAGGTAGGCCAGCAACTAAAGCTGCCAGGGAGAGGCAGTATGGTTCTATAGTTATCTCACCTACCTATAAGTAAAACAAGGGCATTCTTCATGGAAAGAAGTAAAAATGCCAACCAAATAATTTTGGCATCACAGGTCTTCTCTAAAAACTGGGTTTAATACTGAATAGACCAAATTTTAAAGTCCATTAAGAACTTGAGGGAAGGGCGGTGCCTGTGGCTCAAAGGACTAGGGCGCCAGCCCCATATACCAGTAGTGATGGGTTCAAACCCAGCCCCAGCCAAAAACTGCAAAAAAAAAAAAAAGAACTTGAGGGAAGTTACTGGAAAACACTGAACATTTTAGGGCGGCACCTGTGGCTCAGTGAGTAGGGCGCTGGCCCCATATACCAAGGGTGGCGGGTTCGAACCTGGCCCTGGCCAAACTGCAACAAAAAATAGCTGGGCATTGTGGCGGGCACCTGTAGTCCCAGCTACTTGGGAGGCTGAGGCAAGAGAATCGCCTAAGTCCAAGAGCAGGAGGTTGCTGTGAGCTGTGACGTTACAGCACTCTACCCAGGGCGACAAAGTGAGACTCTGTCTCTAAAACAAACAAACAAAAAAATGAACATTTTATTATCAGAAACAAAACAGCAGAAAAGTTAACATTTCCGCACTCAACCATGTCTAAATATGCAAGAGCAACCAGAGAAGCTGTATTTTCTACCTTCCTGACTTACAAAACAATTTATAAGGTGAAAACCTAATATTTCCTGCTCATCATTGCAGACAAGTAATTCCACATGATATTGCTAGGCTGCAAACAAAAACCAGGAACCCAAAATGAGGCGGAACCTAGTTAAAATAAACTTCAGCTGGAAAGCAAATGCTAAAAAGCAAAAAGACTACAGGAGTAACACAATGTAGGAAATTAAAGCATTTGATATCAAATCAGAAAGGAGAGTAATTGGTTGCCTAATCCCTCACAGTGAGCAAATGATGCTCCAGATTTCTTCACTGGGAACCTCTGCAACTAATGAAGAGCTCCAGGGCTACCCTTTCCAATCACAGCACCAGTTTATCCATAAGCCTTAGAATGAAAATTGATTCTTAAAGTGAGAATGAAAAACAGAAAAAGATTACAACTTTTTTTTTTTTTAGATAAATACCTTGGACTCCCTGGCCCAGGCAGTTCGTATCTTGTAGCAGTTTTAAACAAGCAAGAGGGCTGGAGTACAAATCCAATTTAGTAGCCTGTATCCTTTACTCATGACTTAAAGCTCAGCCAGAAATGAAACCCAAGTCCCTGCTCCTCAGAAAATGCAGGCATGTGCCCCACCCACCACTGGCCCTCCCAGCACAATCTTCCCTGGACTCCTCTCAGGTCCCACTCCTGACTAACAGACATTCAGCTTGGCGGGAGCAATTGCTACATGTGGTTATAAGGTGGCCTCTGGACAAATTATAACTGCAGAAATTTGTTCACTACACCTTGAGACTATTTGAGAGTCACGTGTATTCAGATACCTTTCTTAGCCTGAGACAGAGCCACTTCCCCAGGCAGGGGTTACCACATTTCCACACCAAGAGCTTTTGCAATAGCACTTGCCTGCATGCTCAGCGCACACTAGAGCTCTCCACAATCCACGAAAGAGTTAACTGTTCTCTGCACTTGACTCAGTGGCTTCTCTTCACCCCACACTCCCAGATCCCACCATTCTCTGAGCAGCAGTGCAGCCAATCAAAGCAAAGGAAGGAAATTATCCTGGCTGGCTGACAGCCTCAGCACTCTGATGGCCATATATGGTAAAAACCACTGTCAGAGCCTCCTCAGGCCTGCAGCCCGCTGCTGTGGACGTATCAGTGAACTACAGCAGCAGGAGCAGCCGGTCAGGAAGGCACAAAGGACAGGCTGCCTGCTTTTCTCTAGGGGAGGGCAAGGGAGGGCTAGGAAGGGAGGGTAGAAAGCAGCATCTGCCAGGGCACCCTCTCATAGTGAGTCACTGTCATCAAAAATAGCCCCAGGATACATTGTGAAGTTCCTACTGCCAGGACTTTGTGCTCCATTGTTAACTGGGGGTGAGTAGCGTGCCCCACCCCCCACCCCAGCAAGACTGTGGCAAACACAGTCACTAGGATAAAATGAAAAGGCCCTTCTGTGGCACTTCATGTGGTAATGAGGCCAGGCCATGCTCGTGTGGCTGGCAGCTCCTGACATAATTTGGAAGTCATTGTTCTGCACCTGGTGCCCACTCCCTCCCTTCCCTCCCCCCCAGCTTTCACAGCCCATATACTTGACAGTTTAAGATGCCCTGGCATCAGACAGAAGCTGGTTCACGAGGTAGTAAGTGGGCATCTCTGGACACATCAGGACACTGGCTGGCACCAAATCAAATCCTGTGCCCATAACACCAAAGCTACCGAGTGCCAGATGTCCACATCTGTACAAAGGGCTACTGGTACTGCCACCCTTGACTAAAGCAGAGCACCACTATTTGCAGAAATGGAAATTGCCTGTCAGCAGCATACAGTAGGGTGTAGTCGCAGCCAATGCAAATCCAGCAGGTGCTGGCAGTGACTGCAGATGACACAGAAAAGCACCATCAGGAGACTGCCATTCCTTCTGAACTAGCCCATGAGAGAAGGCACTTAGCAGCATGGTGCCTGGCACTTAAAGGGAACCTGCAACAAATGCAAACTGCTACGATTACATCACTGTCGTTTCCTCACGGGGCATTTATAGACCCAGTACTTTCCAAACTTTAAGACAATTCTCTGAGCTGACAGAATCAAAGCCTGAACAAGCTGATGTGTTTTGTTACTCAGCTTTCTAATCCCAGAAAAAGAATGCAAAGGATTAAATGTCAATTAGACCACAGTTTCTATACCAAAAAAAATTCTTCACGCTTAGTAGGAAAAAAAGTTAAAAAATATTCATGGCTCGGCGCCTGTGGCTAAAGCGGCTAAGACGCCAACACATACACCTGAGCTGGTGGGTTCAAATCCAGCCTGCCAAACAGCAATGACGGCTGTAACCACAAAATAGCCAGGTGTTGTGGCAGGCACCTGTGGTCCCAGCTACTTCGGAGGTGAAGGCAGGAGACTCGCTTGAGCTCAGGAGTTAGAGGTTGCTGTGAACTGTGATGCCATAGCACTCTACCCAGGGCCACAGCTTGAAGCTCTGTCTCAAAAGAAAATAAATAAATAAATAAATAAACAAACATGCACAGGCTCGGCACCTGTGGCTGAAGCGGCTAAGGCACCAGCCACATACACCTGAGCTGGCGGGTTCAAATCCAGCCTGGCCCGCCAAACAACAATGATGGCTGCAACCAAATTAATAGCCGGGTTTTGTGGCGGGCACCTGTAGTCCCAGCTACTTGGGAGGCAGAGGCAGGAGAATCACTTGAGCCCAGGAGTTGGAGGTTGCTGTGAGCTGTGATGCTACAGCACTCTACCCAGGGTAACAGCGTGAGGCTCTGTCTCAAAAAACAAAAATGTACAAATCAAATAAAGACTCAGAGACCTAAGTTCTAATCCATAAAAGATCCCACACTCTTGGGCAATCACTCAACTTCCACAACCCAACTGCAGAAACCCTACCAAGACACTATTTATGAAGAGGACCCTCCAAGTACAATCTGATGTCATTCAGACGTCTCATTTTCATGGCTATGACAGTCACTGCTGCTTTTCCTAAAAAGGATACATAAAAAATATGCCACATTGATCTAATTGTAACAATGATCCTAAAATGTAGAAAAGTGTTTATTCTACTTCTTTTCTATGTAAAAATCAAGGAATATACCAACTTTGCACAATTCACACTGAAAGTAAAGGGAAAAAGTCAAGAAGTGTGGAATTTTCTACCCAAAAGCTGTCCTTTAGTTTTCTTTGACTCACAATATATAAATGATTTGATCCTTCTCTGATCAAACATCCCATTTCTCCAACACTAGAAAATAACATCCTAAACTCCCAGAGATCCTGGAGTCTGAAGGAGGATGAGGCTACTACCTATTCTTTGCCCTCCTGGGAACAGAGCACCTCTTTTAACTTCCCAGTTTAGGGAACTCATTGGGCTCCTCCTCTGTTTCATCCCTTGTCCCTACACACAGAAGAAACCTGAATTCAAATAGAATCTTCTCCATGAAGTCTTCCTTGCCTTCCAAGCCTCAAGTGGAACTCGTCTCTCACCTCACTGTGCCAGAGCACTTTATGCACACATAAAACTTGCAACTAGAGATATCAAGGGCAGCTGTCATTGAAGCTTTTTAAAAGTAAGAACCCAGCACAAGTCCTGGAAGATAACAGGCACTCAAATGTATAAAGAATGAGTATGTGGGGTGGCACCTGTGGCTCAGTTGGTAAGGCGCCGGCCAAATATACCGAGGGTGGTGGGTTCAAACCCGGCCCGGGCTGAACTGCAACCGAAAAATAGCTGGGCATTGTGGCGGGCACCTGTAGTCCCAGCTACTCGGGAGGCTGAGGCAAGAGAATCGCTTAAGCCCAGGAGTTGGAGGTTGCTGTAAGCTGTGTGAGGCCACGGCACTCTACCGAGGGCCATAAAGTGAGACTCTGTCTCTACAAAAAAAAAAAAAAAAAAGAATGAGTATGTGAATGAATGAATGAATATGATTTTTTAAAGTACTATTTCAAATTTCACTAATATTTATTATTATTATTTTTTTTTTTTTGGAGACAGAGCCTCACTTGTTCACCCTCTATAGAGTGCTGTCGCATCTTAGCTCACAACAACCTCAAACTCTTGGGTTCAAGCAATCCTCTTGCTTTAGCCTCCGAAGTAACTGGGAATACAGGTGTCTGCCACAACGCCCAGCTTTTTTTTTTTAAGAGATGGGATCTCACTTCTGCTCAGGCTGGTCTTGAACACCAGAGCTCAGACAATCCACCCACCTTGGCCTCCCAGAGTGCTGGAATTACAGGCATGAGCCACCGCACCTGACTAATTTCACTAATATTTAAACAATTAGCTCCTTATATCTGCTCTAGTAATATTACTGATAACACTTTTTAAAAATGTGGCTCACTGTGGGGGGCACTGTGGATGCACTGTGGCTCATACCTGTAATCCTAGCACTTTGGGAGGCCGAAGCGGGTAGATTGCTTGAGCTCAGGAATTCAAGACCAGCCTGAGCCAGAGTGAGACAACATCTCTAAAAAAATAGCCAGTGGTGTGGCAGGCGCCTGTAGTCCCAGCTACTTGAGGCTTAAGGCAAGAGGATTGATCACTTGAGCCTAAGAGTTTAAGGTTGCTGTGAGCACTCTACCAAGGGTGCAAAGTGAGACTCTATCTTAAAATAATAATAATAATCTCTAAAGGCTAAACACAGTGGTTCACACCTATAATCCTAGCACCTCTAATAATAATCTCCAAAAGCTGAACACAGGGGTTCATACCTGTAATCCTAGCACCTCAAGGTTTGCTTGAGGCCAGGAGTTGAAACAAACTGAGCAAGAGAAAGAACCCATGTCCACAAAATATAGAAAAAACTAGCCAGGTGTGGTGCTACGCACCTGTAGTCCCAGCTACTTGGGCAGCTGAGGTAGGAAGATCGCTTGAGCTCAGGAGTTTGAAGTTGTTGTGAGCTCTGATGACACCATTGCACACTAGCCAGGGCAACAGAATGGTACTCTGTCTCAAATCATCATCATCATCTTATCATCTCTACATACAATGGTTGGTAAATTGGTGCTGGCCACTGGCAGGAGGTCCTCTGGACCTCTCTACAGAGCTGCTCAAGAGTCCTTACAACATGGTAGCTCCAAACAAAAACAAAGTGGATGCCAGTAGGCTTTTATGACCTAGTCTCAGAAGTCACATTCTATCAATTCCATCATATCCTATGGTTACACAGGTCAGCCCTACATAATGTGGGGGGAACCACAAAACGGCATGGATCCTGAGAGATGAGAGCCACGGGAGGTCATCTTTGGGGCTGCCTACCATAATTCAGTAAGGCAAGATTCTAGAGAACCTGTACAAAAGGCTACTACACCCCCAGTTTGCATCCTCTATCCAAGAGAGTTAAGAAATCAAGAGCGGGACTGGACACAGTAGCTCATGCATGTATTCCCAGCACTTGGGAGGCCAAGGCAGGTAGATTGCCTAAGCTCACAGGTTTAAGACCAGCCTGAGCCAGAGGAAGACCTTGTCTCTAAGAATAGCCAGGCATTGTGGCAGGCGCCTGTAGTCCCAGCTACTTGGGAGGCTGAGGCAAGATAATCGCTTAAGCCCAGGAGTTTGAGGTTGCTGTAAGCTATGATGGCACGGCATTTTAGTGAGGGTGACACAGTGAGACTCTGTCTCAAAACAAAAAAAAAAGAAAGAAAAGAAAAAAATCCAGGGCATATAACTCTAACCACTTCCCCCAAATGTTAAGGTAGAAAATAATCATAATACAATGCAACGATGCAACCTGTCGTACTAATAGTATAGATGAGCAACTAAGAGAACCGGAAGGATGATTTCCCATCTTGGCAAATCAAAGGTAAGATACGAGTTGCATATTGACAAAAGACTACCACATCTCACTGGTAGAATATCGACTGAAGTGAATCAGAATTTCTTCTTCAACAAGCATAACTGAAACACTTTAGAGTAGACCTTGCCAACCCAAGTTCTTTAAGAGATTTAAGCCCCAATGCTCTACGGGAGCTACTACATGCATATGTAATGAATTAATTTCTCTCCTATGCATCTAGAACAGTGTTTTTCAACCTGTTTTTTAATCTCATAGAACACTTGAACCAATAGTTAAACTTCCACCACACACTTAAATTATGTTGATAAAAAAAGAGTAAAAAATATACTATTGTGCTTTGAACTTCTTTTGAAAATAATTTAATTAATAATCTTTAAAAATTTTTGTGGCATAGCCTGGTGGTGTGGCAGGGACTTGTAGTCCCAGCTACTCAGGAGGCTGAGGCAAGAGAATCACTGAAACCCAGGACTTGGAGGTTGCTGTGAGCTGTGTGATGCCACAGCACTCTACCGAGGGCGATAGAGTAAAACTCTGTCTCTACAAAAAAAAAAAAAAAAAAATTTTTTTTTGGTGGCACATCTGAGATCTTCACCTGGCACACCAGTGAAATCTCACCACTAAAATCCTCTCATGGCACAACAGTTGAAAATCACTGATATGGAAGATACTAATTATGTCCCATTCTTGGGAGAACTAAGAAAATGGTCATTCAAATGGTTTTCTGAAGGGTTGAATTATTTTATAAAACCCTATTTAAAATAGACTTCAACATGAGTTGAGAAGATAGTTCGTGTGGGCGGCGCCTGTGGCTCAGAGAGTAGGGCGCCGGCCCCATATGCCGAGGGTGGCGGGTTCAAACCCAGCCCTGGCCAAACTGCAACAAAAAAAAAAATAGCCGGGCGTTGTGGCGGGCGCCTGTAGTCCCAGCTGCTCGGGAGGCTGAGGCAAGAGAATCGCGTAAGCCCAAGAGTTAGAGGTTGCTGTGAGCCGTGTGACGCCATGGCACTCTACCCGAGGGCGGTACAGTGAGACTCTGTCTCTACAAAAAAAAAAAAAAAAAGAAAAGATAGTTCATAGACATAAACAAAGCAAGATCCCAACTACTCTCACACACAGTTCCTAAAATGAATAGGAGAAAGAAAACTGAGTATAAGAAGTAAGAGCAAAGCTACGAGCAAAGGAGCTAGAAGGAGAAAGGAAGAAAGAGTAACCCATCTCACTAGGCAAGTTACTACAAGGACGGAATTAGCCATCATCCCAAAACAGCGAAGTTCCTTCACAGGAGGAATACTCAAGGGAGGAAAGGAGAATGCAATTAGGAAGACCAGGGCCATCCAGTTTGCATCCTCCATTCAAGTCAACGTCAAAGGAGCGAGAGCATATAATTCTAACCAATTCCCCCCACACACTCTTATTTAAGGCAGCATTTACAGGTTCCCTGTGAAGAGAGAGAGAGTGTCTGTGTGTCTCTGTGTGTGTACCTAAACAGAAACACTAGTATGTCTTTATAAGCCTCCAGGGCTCATGATAGGGAGGGAATGCCTCAGTCCTACATCAGGAGTGTGGCTACTCCACAAAGGAAAGGGTTATTCATGCCAAGGTGGTAGATTACACAGAGGGCTGAAAACCTGTGTGTTCTTGCAACAAGGCAGTTTGTGCAGTTGTGGCAAGAGAAAAAAAAGTATCCCTCACAGCCAAAACCACAAAGCCAACTTATGCTCAGTAAGACTGCTACTTACTATTCATCCTCTGAAAGACTAAAAAAAAAGAAAATGTACTAAGCCACACCTTGAAGAGTCATAGCAGAGTGGCAAGCCACAGCTTGATGGAAGCATTACAAAAGAGATTAGGAACCATGGATCTAAATCACCCCACCTCGGGATGGAGGACTTCCCATATTCTTTCAACACTGACCTCTTAAAATACCACTTTCTGTAATAAAACTTTTCTAACAAACCTCATAAACCATATGTTTATATGTACATTCGTAAGTGTCTTTCTTGCTGTGTGTGTGTACTTGTATAATATGTGCACATTTTAATTTTAACACATTTTTTCCTATTAGTTTTTCCACTTTAGATTTTCAGAAGACAGAAAACAAAAGATGTCTAACTTATTTTATATTCTCCCAGAATCTAACCACAAACCCCATGAGGTTGCAATAATAAATGCTATTTGCTGCTTACACTAACCAGCTTTCAAGATAAATTCATGGAAAAGCCATGTTTGCCAATGGGAGCCTTTCTGAAAGGGTTACAATTTACCTTAAGATACGTATGTGCACATATTCACTATTAATATGCACAGAGCCCCACAAAACCAACTTGCCAGTCTATAACCAGAAACAAAGAAGGAGAAATATTCTTAGAAGCCCCAAAGATAGTTATTAAAAACCATGCCCATCTCTTAAGGTTTGTGTTTAGAATAACTCCAGAAGGCTACCAAAACATACTGGGGTTGGCATAAAAATGCCTACAATATTAATTTCTTGCTTTCTTGATTTAAAGCATAACTTCATATTACTTCTGGGAATTTGGTTGATTTCTTTTTTTCTTTTAGAGCTGACAAGACACTGAAGTTATAGGACTCTTTTCCAAGGCAGAGCTCTGTTATTAGTATTAATGGGTTCACTATGTACTTGGAGTTCCCCCCTCCCATCATATTTTTTCTTCAAGGCTGCACATATAAAGAGGAGACAAATACATCAGTACCAGTAATCTGCTCAGATGCTTTCTGGGGGAGATTAAGAAAACTGACCATAACGCACACAAGAAGCAAGTGCTCCTGAAGGGCAGAGATGCTGGCACATAGCAGGCACTTAGCTGGCAAAAGATTAAAGCAACTAACCAATGTGAAGACTACTTATACAAACAATTAAATACCAACTGTGAAAATGTAAAACTTATAATATTTATTCAAATATTCATGATTATACCAAAATTATAAGGTAGATATCCATAAAGGAGTTAGAAGTGTTGGTCTCCTGACAATATGGCAGAAGGTTCTGTTTTCTAACTGCTACGGATGCCCCAGTAACCAGCTAGCAACTTAGGCAGAGACAGTGACCTAGGAAGAAAAGAAAGGGGGAGGTCACTTGACACTCCAGAGCTCATAGACTAGACCCTGCTACCATAGTACATCTTTCCAAGAGCTCCCCAGGCACACAACTGCCTGAGAAACCACAAGATCACCTCTTCTTTGCTGGGCGCAGCCTTGGGACTTGGTGGAAAAGTAGCTATAAGTAAAAAGGCATGTAATCTACTTTCCAAAGTTCTACAGTGGACTAAGGGAAAGAATAGAACAACTGTTTTCTTTGGGCTCAGTGCCTCTAACTCACTGGTTAGGGCACCGGCCACATACACCAGGGCTGGCAGATTGGAACCCAGCCTCGGCTTGCTAAACAACAAGGGCAACACCAACAACAAAAATATCCAGGCATTGTGGCTGGCGCCTGTAGTCCCAGCTACTTGAGAGGCTGAGGGAAGAGAATGGCTTGAGCCCTAGGTTTGAGGTTGCTGTGAGCTGAGACGCCACAGTACTCTACCTAGGGTGACATAATGAGACTGTCTCAAACAAACAAACAAACAAAAACCCAGTGTTTTCTTTGCTGAATTTTGAATACCAAACCAGCTGCATTAGAAATCGCTTCATAGGGGGTGGCGCCTGTGGCTCAGTCGGTAGGGCGCCGGCCCCGTATACCGAGGGTGGCTGGTTCAAACCCGGCCCAGGCTGAACTGCAAACCAAAAAATAGCTGGGCGTTGTGGTGGGCGCCTGTAGTCCCAGCTACACGGGAGGCTGAGGCAAGAGAATCGCTTAAGCCCAGGAGTTGGAGGTTGCTGTGAGCTGTGTGATGCCACGGCACTCTACCGAGGGTGATAAAGTGAGACTCTGTCTCTACCAAAAAAAAAAAAAAAAGAAATCGCTTCATAGGCTTGTTGCCCATAGCTCATTGAGTAGGGCACCAGCCATATACGCTGAAGCTGGCAGGTTCGAGCCCAACCTGGGCCTGCTAAACAACAATGACAACTGCAACCAAAAATAGCTGGGTGTTGTGGCAGGTGCTTATACTCCCATCCACTTGGGAGGCTGAGGCAGGAGAATTGCTTAAGCCCAAGAGTTTGAGATTGCTGTGAGCAGTGATGCCACGGCACTCTACCAAGGGTGACATAGTAAGACCCTGTCTCAAACGAGAAAAAAAAAAAAAAGAAAGAAAGAAATTGCTTCATAATAGGAATCACAGAAGAAGAGAAACACTTCTGAGATCATCTAGAATTACCAAGGCAGAAAATCACTTTAATAGATAGCCCCTCAGAGAGAGAAACAGAAGAGCAGGACAGAGTAAAACAACCATGTCCCTCTTAAAATCAGTGAACAAACAGGACTGAACTCGTAGCTCCTCGGTTCCCAGACCTGTGTTCTTTCCTCTACCCATACTGACATTCAAAGCTAAAGACACTTGAATACCTAAGAATTTCACATAGTGCATAGGAACCTACCAATTATTGCACCCCAAGTATTGACATTTCCAATGACTATCACAGAGCTTAGTTTATACCAATGTCACCATCTCTAAAACTAATGTTTTAGAGCCACACAGACAGTGTTACAGCTTGGAAAGAAAGATCCTCACAACTCCTCTGAACACCAATACTTCATCCAAACATAATAATTTTTAAAGCAACTTATTCTACCCTAATTCTTATAAGACTAGTTAAAGAATAAAATACTAAAACATGTTTTAAGCGCAGGCCATTTACAGCATGTGAAAACCAAATCATAAACCCAGTTACATTAGGAAATAAATAGAAGTCTCCCTTAAATGGTATAGGTGAAACTCAGAAGTTCCCCATGGTTTACAAAAGCAATGATGGACTCACAGCCCCTTCTGTGGATATGGAAGTTGAAGGGAACTATCTAAATTAGTGAAAGATTAGCCATTCAAAAGTTTATTTTGGGCTTCTTAATTAGCTTGTTCCATTTCGTTGAAGAAAAAAAAAGTCTTAAATTTATTCCTCAGTCTATAAAAAGGGAAATAAAAAATAAGTCCAAAACAGATCATGGCGCTCTAGTGTCTGATCTGGGTTGACAATCTGTGGCTGTCTTCTCAGATGGCTGCCATAAAACCCACCAGTAAAAAGTCAAGTTTCCAAATAAAATAAGAAGTTGTGGAAACCAAATGCCACTGGCATTAAGTGGTTTTGTATTTTGCTCTTTCACTATCCTTACAAAAATTAGGATAGATAGCACTCCAGGAGGCTGAGGCTGGTGAACTTCTTGAGCTCAAGAATTCAAGACCAACCTAAGCAAAAGTGAGACCTCGTCTCTAAAAGACCAGCCAGGCATTGTGGCAGGCACCTGTAGTCCCAGCTACTCAGGAGGCTGAGGCAAAAGAATCACTCAAACCCAGACGTTTGAGGTTGCTATAACACCACAGCACTCTACCCAGGGCAACAGAGTGAGACTCTGTCTCAAAAAAAAAAAAATTAGGGTAGAATAAGTTGCTTTAAAAATTATCACGTTTGGAGGAAGCCTTGTTTGTTTATTTCAAAATAATCGCATAGTGCACTTATTTACCATTCAACAGAAATTTCTCCACAGAAATAAAAGTATGCAAATAGAAAATAAATTTACAACTTAAGGAAAAGAACCACCTTTGCAAATAAGAGAGAAGGTCCATTTGAAAACACATATCAAATTTGTTCCCTCCCCAAAGGAATCCATCTCCCTACTTCTGTAGTGAGATGTGGTTCTTTTGTGTAATACCAATACCACATCAATCTAGCCACTAATGTAAAAATCAGATATTAAAATAAAACAAATTAGTTGTCAGCATCTCTAAGAGAAAAATGCAAGAGATGGAAGTTTTCCCAAGGTAAAAACTTCAAAATACAATGAGAAACACTACCTTTTTTTTTTTTTTCTTTTTTTGCAGTTTTTGGCCGGGGCTGGGTTTGAACTCACCACCTCCGGCATATGGGGCCAATGCCCTATGGAAACACTACTTTGACACAAATTCTCTTCATTGTAAACACTTTCAGGATCCCATAGTCCCTTATGACGAGAGGTACTCCTAATGTGCACAGCTCAAAGCAGGGAGCAGCCACCCCTCGCCCACTGTCTTCAGCTGAGCGAACACAATTGTAATGAGACTCACATCTACATCTGTACCAGCACCAACCCTGGAGTTCAGGACTCACCCAAATCAGTGTCCTTAGTCCTAAAAGCCAACAGAAAACAACCGCTTCTAGGCCATCTTCATAGGTTTTATTCCCCTTCATTATTTGCAACTCTGGGATTTGCTCAGAAAGTTAAGTGCAGATTTTGATCTGCAGTGTTCACGATCAGTCAGCAAATGCACAAAATGCCTATTTGATTTCCTATGTTGGGGTGGGCTCTCTGGAGGACAAAGGAGGAAGAAGAAAGGACTTCGAAGCCCAGTAAGAAATACAGATCCACCTCAGTAAAGACTATTTTCTACTACTTATTAACACTGCTTAAGTCCTATGCTGAAACTTATTACTGTTCAGAATTAAAATCCGTGTTGTTTTGAAACATTTTCTTGAGCCCTCATTCAAATAACTATTCATAAAGCCAAAAAGACTCAATCCTCATGACTTCACAAAAAAAAGAGGAAATTGTCTTATAAATTTCTGCCCATTTAATAATATAACTGCTTTTAAAACTTTACTTTGTAGCAAAAACATCAATATTTTTAAAACTGTACTCTGAAAGAAAAATTTCTGTGAAAAGTAGATGATTAAGACCCAAATCATAAAATTCCTATGCCTGCTCATGCTCATGTAATAATATAATAACTTTTTTCATCTATAGAAGGCACACCCAGAACAGAGGTCACCATTCTGTTTAATGATTCTGTTAGAGAAAAACTGATGTGGTTAGTAAGGCATGTGGAACTTAACCTCAATTACATCAAGAGTCTAATAGTCTCCATAAACACACAACTCTTAGTGAACTGTCCATCTATAGCAGAAAATACAGACTACCAGAGGGTGTCTAACAGAATGGAAGGTCAGGTTTCTTACCTTATGCAGAGGGAGCACAAGAAACGCTCCTCCCCCACTCGCTTCTATGATTATGGCAACAAACCTGGGATTGACAGCACAGAAAGAACTATCCCAAGTCACACGAGAAACCCGGATGTCATCATAGCACTGGTCATTTTTCACCGCTTGTCCAAATACATGCCGAAATTTGCTCTGTCGTACCACTCGCCTCATGGTGTCTGCAGAGGGAGAGTGAGAATTATGTTAGAATCACGCACTGAATTGAAAGGTTTACTTTTACAAATAGAAAGCTCAAAGTAGGAAAAACAGAATGATATGGCATTTTGTCCACTCTCCTCAAAAAAGTAGCCAAATTGCAAATCCAAATTTCCCTTAGCAGCACATACCCAGAAACTGCAAAATGCGTCAGGGAAAGAATTATGAAGAAATAAAAAATTCCTAATTCAACATCCAGAAACCCAACTCATGAGTTTTAATTTCAACAGAAAGAGTAAGGCAAAGAATGAAAGAAAATTAGCCTTTCAGGGTTGGGTGGGAACTGACAGACCTCTTTTATGGAAAGTAGGTGGCGCCTGTGGCTCAGTGGGTAGGGCACCGGCCCCATATACGGAGGGTGGTGGGTTGGACCTCAGCCTCAGCCAAACTGCAACAAAAGAAAAACAGCCGGGCGTTGTGGCAGGTGCCTGTAGTCCCAGCTACTCAGGAGGCTGAGGCAAGAGAATCGCCTAAGTCCAGGAGTTGGAGATTGCTGTGAGCTGTGACGCTACAGCACTCTACTGAGGGCAATAAAATGAAACTGTCACTAAAAATATATAAATAAATAAAATAAAAAATAATCCTCACAACTCTTAAAAAAAAAAAAGAAAACTCCAAAACTCTGGTAGATGTGATGCTGATGAATGCCCAAAAACAAGTTATGATCCTGTGGCTTTGTCCTGAGCCTGCCAAGATAATTTTTCAGTTTTTAAACATTTTCCCCAGACATCAGCACTATGTCTGAGAACTGTGCCTATTCCCCAGAGCGTTTCCACAAGACCAACTATGTGAGTGGGGAGGAGTGGGGGGATTCAAGAGATAACAGCAATCACCTTTGTCTCCAAGAACCTTCTAAAAGCCTCCTAACACAGGCATAATAATCGGAACACCCCCAGGACCAACTGCCTAGTGCTCAGGGCTACAAAGTGAAAAATAGGAAAAATCAGCCTGAGATAGCCAATGGATCAAGAGCCAGGTCTTGGGACAGAGGAGCAGTATTTAAATGGAAAGCAATGTGATCAAAGTGAGTTTAAGAGGACAATAAGTCTGGCAGTGGCACACTGAACGGATTAGACAGGAAGCTCAAAGCCAGGTCACTAGGCTAGGAAGCCTGAAAGATAATAAACTAAGCCCAGGAAAGGTCCAGAATGATCTGGCAGCAGTGGCAGCAGCTGAGACAAAGGAAAAGAAAAATGCAGGGGCTCTTCTGGAGGGGAAGTGAAGTCAGGATGGGTTTTTAGTCAGAGTTTGTCATTTACCACATTCACTTCTCTAGTGAACTAGGAAACCTAAGGGGAGAGGACACAGAGCTGGGTTCCTAGGCTCTCTTATTTGTCATTTCAGACTCTAAATCCCATTAAATTGTTTAATAGACACGAAAAGCATTGTGCTTTGGGATCTCCAGGCCCTGCCTGCCTAATAAGACTCCCTAGATCACACCCAATGTCATTTTCCTACCTGCTATAGCAGGAGAATCTGTTCATATTGGTTAGGACAGAAAGAAGCCTGGATAAACCTAAGAGGAAAAGGAATATGGTTCAACCTTGACAACTCAACTAAAACACCAGACCCCACCTACAGAGGAGAGCTAACACCTGTCCACTGGTGCCAGATGGGACACACAGTAGGCTGTTGCTAATTCCTTTCCTCTAAATTCCCTTCCTCATGGCCCTGAGCCCACTGTTAACTGCAGAGCAAGAATTTATTTTTGCCAGAGCCTCCTACCCTTTCAAGACATGTGCAAAAGTGGTCTCTCTCCAATGCTGGGGTATGTGGCTGGGCTGAGGCAAAAGACCCTTAGCAAGCATTTGAGCAACCATGTTCCTCAGCACAGCTGTTGCCAGACCTTTCCAGCTGACGACTAGAACCGTCCATTCTGAGTACTTGATGGAGGAAATGGCAAACGATATGCTTTACTTTTATGCTTGGCTAGGCTCCTCCATTTGTGAAACAGTATGACTACCTCTCAAGTATGAGTTAGAGAAGACAGCTTCCATAAGCTGGTGAAAACCAAAAGGAAAGCACATCCTTACAAAAGCTGATGTTCAGCCAGCAGATCTCAGGATCCACATCCCCACACAACCCTGTGCACAAGTTACAAATGCTGGAATCCTCATCAGCATCTTCCAGCAAGTGTATCAAAAATTAACATAGAAAAAAAAAAACACACTGTACCTTGAAAACTCTCTTGTCAAAGAGTTAATCTCCTTCGTATATAAAAAAGTTCTTACAAGTTCATACAGTTAAAACCCAATAGAAGATTAGGCAAAGAAGTGAAGAAGTAATTTATAAAAGAAACACAAATGGCATTTATCTCTACTCTTTCCTAAAATCCTAACGACAGCAAAGGAGTAAAAGCAGATGTAAACACCAAAGGACAAGAAAACTGGAGAGCACCCTACAAGAAGGCAACTGTGATAGCAAAGTCTTGAATGATGGAAAGCTGTCGTGCATGTTTAACCAGCTACAGTGTAAGTGTCACAGGAGAACTCACCAGAAGAATGCCAAATGCACACTGTGAATCTCCAGTACACTCAGAGGAGAAATAGTATATCTCTACAGACAGGGATGTGGGAGAGGGGCTGAAAGCCTAAATTAGGAGCAGCTGGACACCTAGGTCCCCTCCCCCTCCAGGGCTGCACAACCCGGGACTGGTCTGTCCCATCCCCAGGAGAAGCCAGAAGAGGCCAGACCCCAGGCCTCTCTGAACAGGATGACAACAGAACAAGAGCACAGGTATGACAAGAAACAGCCCCTTGTTCCCCCTGGCTCCCAAGATACCACCCACCCCACCTGCAGGAGGTCAGATCTTATTGCCCCAGGGGAGGTCCACCACTCAACGTGTCCTTCCTTCCATGTAGACATCAGGTTAGCTTTTAGAGACTCACTTTTAAAGGCCTCTAATTTGAGGAAGGCCTCTAACAATTTTTCCTCCTCACTCAAATGGGCTAAATATCACCTAACCTCACAACAATACAGATTAATATATGTAAAGTGCTTAAACTGTCTTCATAGAAAGACACTATACAAATCTGCTGGCCAATTTACATACTAAAATACCTTAAAAAGACATTTCTATATTATGCAGTGACAACTAATTTTCATCCTAGCTGCAGAATGATATTAGAAGTTCTGAGCAGAATGATATTAGAAGTTCTTTTGCTACAATCACGGAGTAGAGAATTATCTATAAAGCAGAGGGAGTGAGAAAAGCCAGTGCTTTTCACAGTGCTGTGCTGAGTCAGGCTGTCAAAGTGGAGCTTGAAGGGCAGTGCAAGCCCATTCACTTCCAAGGTCAAATTCGATCTAAGTTCAGCTATGCACATGTGGCACAGCTGCTTTTGCTGCACAGAATGCCTCAGCCCCTCTGGCACACAATGGAGAATAGCAATTAAGAGAGCAAGCTCCAGAGTCAGACAGCCTTCTGAGTGAGAAGCACAGCTGTACCATTTACTTCCTGGCCATGATTCAGTGAGGCAAGTCACTGAATCCCCAGAAGTGTCAGATTCTCTATCTGAAACTGAGCAAACACATATAAAGTTGAAATGATTTCTGAATGAGCAACTTGATGATGGGATGGTGACAGGAGATCACTATGTTACAGCACCTTGTATGGTTAGACACACAAAACTTATCACTCCATCAATGTCACCTAGTGTTGTCATCTTATTGATATAAAATAACCTGGATTCAAATCCTAGCTCTGCCACTTACTAGCGAATTCTTTAACCTCCCTTGAGCCTCTGTTTGCTGATCTATAGAATAAAAAGAATGATACCTATAAAAAGAATTTAAAACAAAATCTGAGAAAGCCCAGTTCCAGAAGGTTTCACTGCTGAAGTCAATCAAACATTTAAAGGAAAGAACACTTGCAAACTAATTCTATAAGGACAGTATACCAAAACCATAGACAAAACAAAAGACATCAGAAGAAAACTACAGACTATTATCTTTATGAATAAAGATGCAAAAATCCTTAACAAAATACTAACAAACCAAATCCAGCAATATAGAAAGAGAATTATGCCCAAGATCAAGTGGGACTTACTCCCAGGAATGCAATGTTGGTTCAACATCTAAAACTCAATTAATGTAACACATTACATCAACAGAAAAAAAAAAATCACACAATCATCTCAGTCACAGAAAATACATCTGACAAAATCTAAAACCTAACATCTAATACAACACTCAACAAACTAGGAATAGAAGGGAACTTCCACCTAATAAAGGGTATCTATGAAAATACTACAGCTTGGGGGTGGCACCTGTGGGTCAGTGGATAGGGCACCGACCTCATATACCAAGGGTGGCAGGTTCAAACCCAGCCCCAGCCAAACTGCAACAAAAAATAGCCAGGCATTGTGGCAGGTGCCTGTAGTCCCAGCTACTTGGGAGGCTGAGGCAAGAGAATCACCTAAGCCCAGGAGTTTGAGGTTGTTGTGAGCTGTGACACCACAGCACTCTACTGAGGGCAATAAAGTGAGATTCTGTCTCTTAAAAAAAAAAAAAGAAGAAAGAAAGAAAGAAAATACTATAGCTTGGCTCGGCACCTGTAGCTCAAGCGGCTAGAGCTTCAGCCACATATACCAGAGCTGGCGGGTTCGAATCCAGCCCAGGCCCGCCAAACAATAATGATGACAACTACAACCAAAAAAAAAGAAAAAAAATAGCCAGGAGTTGTGGCAGGCACCTGTAGTCCTAGCTACTTGGGAAGCTGAGGCAAGAGAATCGCTTAAGCCCAAGAGTTGGAGGTTGCTGTGAGCTGTGACACCACGGCATTCTACCCAGGGCAAAAGCTTGAGAGTCTGTCTCAAAAAAAAAAAAAAAAAGAAAGAAAGAAAAGAAAAGAAAAAGAAAATACTATAGCTGACACAATATTTAATGGAGTTTTCTCCCTAAGATCAGAAATAAGACAAGGATATCCGCCCTTGCCACTTGTATTCAAGGTTGTAATACAGGTTCTAGCCAGAGCAAGTAGGCAAGAAAAAGGAATAAAACACTTTCAGATTAAAAAGGAAGAAGTAAAGCTATCTCTGTACATAGATGACCTGATCTTATGTATAGAAAATTCTAAGGAATCCAGTAGAAGACCTATTAGAACTACTAAGTTCAACAAGGTTAAGGATATAAGATCAATTATGCAAAAATCAAGTATATCTCTATACACTCATAACAATTGAAAAGTGAAATTAAGAAAATAATCACTCACAATAACATCAAAAAGAATAAACTAATAGGAATAAAACCTAATTAAGGAGGTATAAGACTTGTATCCTGAAAACTACAAAATGATGTTGAAAAAAATTAAAGATGACACAATGGAAAGACATCCGATGGTCATAAATCAGAAGGCTTACCATTAAGATCGCAATATTCTCCAAACCGATACAGCTCAATGCAATCCCTATCACATTCCAGATGAGTTCTTTGTAGAAATTGATGAATTGATTCTAAAATTTACATAGAATTACAAGAATCCGTAAATAGCCAAATAACCTTGAAAAAGAACAAAATTAGGTCGACTAACATTTCCCAATTTCAAAATTTATTACAAAACAACAGTAATCAAGACAGTGGTACTGGAACAGGGATGAACAGAGAGATGAATTAATGGAACAGAATTAAAGTCCAAAAGTAAATTCATACATCTTCAATCAACTAATTTTCAACAGTTTTTTCTACAAATGATGCTGGCACAACTGGACAGCACCAAGCAAAAGAATAAAGTTAGACCCTTATTTCATACCATGGAAAATAACACAAAATAGAACAAAGACCTAGGTATAAGTGCTAAAACTAGAATACTCTTAGACAAAAACATGGGAGGAAATCTCTATTTGGATTTGGCAAAGAACTCTTATTCATGACACCAAAGCACAAATAACAAAAAAGTAGATAAACAGGATTCTATCAAAATTTAAATTTTTTGCTTCAAAGGACACTATGAAGAAAGTGAAAAGACAACCCACAGAATGGGAGAAAAAAATTGTACATCCCATATCTGACAAGGCACTTGTATGTAGTTAGAATACACAAAAGAACTCCTACAACTCTATAATAAAAAGGCAAATAATCCAATTCAAAGATGGATCAAAGAGAAGCTGGGCTCAGTGGCTCATGCCTGTTATCTCTGGTACTTGGGAGGCTGAGGCAGGAAGATCACTTGAGGGCAGGAGTTCAAGCAACACAGCAAGACCCCATCTCTCTCTCTCTCTCTTTTTTAAAATGGATCAAAAGACTTTAACAGACATTTTTCCAAATATATATAAATATCCAAGAAGCACATGAAAAGACACTGGCCATCATTAGCCACTGGGGAAATGAAAATCAAAACCACAATGAGAGATTACTTCATACCCACTAGGTTGGCTAAAATCAAAAAGTTAAGAGAATAACAAAGGTTGATGAGAATGTAGAGAAAAGGGAACTCTCATACTCTGCTGGTGGGAATATAAAGTGATGCAACTAACTTGGAAAAAAAGCCTGGCAGGTCCTCAAACAATTAAACAAAAATTAACATGCGACCCAGTAATTCCACCCCCAGGTGTGTAACCAAAGGCACTGAGAACAGGTACGAACTTGTTCATGGCAGCATCATTCATAATAACCAAAGGATAGAAGCAACCAAATGCTGGCTACCCGTTGCATATGGTGGATAAAGAAAATGTGATATTCATATACAGTACATACTACAACTTGGATGAATCTTGAAAACATTATAAGTGAAATAAAGGAGTCACTAAAATCTACATATTACGATTCCATTTATACCAAAGTCCAGAACTGGCAAATCTGTAGATTAGTGTTTGCTTAGAGCTAGGGGGTAAGAGGGAAATAGAGGGGATGGAGGGTGAAATCTAAAGCTGAGGGGTACAATGTTTCTTCTTGAGGTAATAAAAATGTTCTAAAATACGGTTATACATATTTGTTAACAAAATAAAAAAATCACTGAATCGTACACTTTAAATGAGTGAATTGTATGATGTATGAATTATAGCTCAAAAATGTTTTTAAAAAAATATGTAAAGTGCTTAGCACAGAATTTGAAACACAGCACATATCAGCTAATAAATGTTAGCAATCATTATTTAAGACCCCACTGATAGGTTTCCCTACCCAGGGGGAAAACCCAAATCAATTATGGGCCAAGAGTACGATTTTCATATAAAAGAACTAGCATCAGTTATCAAGGACCCTCTATAAAAATTGTATATTCTCCTACCTCAGCATGGTTACTTCTACACTTAATTTCTGTTCAAGCAAAGGAAAAAATGGGAACTATCCCAAACACAAAACCTTCTCCTTAAGAGAACTGCCTGCACTGTCAAATGGAATTAGTGTTTCACCAATTCAAACACTGTTCAGCTACAAATTTCCAAATTAAGACATCATATCATCAAACTTAGAAGTTATTTTATTAGATATCTTGTCTCAAACTGATCAAACCACATGTTAGATAACTCAAGTGTCCCCTTACCCAGCACTTTGGGAGGCTGAGGTCGGAAGATCACTTAAGACCAGAACAACATAGCAAAACTCCCACCTCTACAAAAAATAGAAAAATTACTTGGGCCCAGAAGTTTAAGGTATGATGACACCACAGTACGCTAGCCCAAATGACAGAGTGAGATGCTATCTCCAAAAAATAATAAAAAATTTTTACAAATGAAGTTTCCTCCAAACTAAAGCACTTTAAAAAGAGATCTAATTCTCAAAAAGAGTAAATGGTATTCACTTCAGCAACACATATACTTAAAAAATGGAATGATACAGTTGAAGATTTAGCATGGCCCCAGTACAAGGATGACACACAAATGTGTGAAGTGTTCCATTTTAAAAAAAGAGTAAATAGAAAAAGTCCTGCATGAATACAATAGGCACAAAGTGGGCTGGGCAGGCCCAATGGCTCATGCCAGTACTCCCAGCACTTGGGAGGCCAAGGTATGTGGATTGCCTGAGCTCACGAGTTTGAGACCAGCCAGAGTGAGACCCCAACTCTTAAAAAAAAAAAGGCCGGGTGTTGTGGTGGGCACCTGTAGTCCCAGCTACTTGGGAGGTTGAGGCAAGAGAATCACTTAAGCCCAAGAGTTTGAGGTTGCTGTGAGCTGTGACGCCACCGCACTCTACAAAGAGCAACAAAGTGAGAATCTGTCTCAAAAAAAAAAAAAAAAAAAGGGCACAAAGTGCAAGGAAATATTAGGTATAATTTTAAATGTCTTGTCAGAGAACAGAAACATTAAAAAAGTTCCTTGTTCATTGGATCTTTCAAGCACAAATTCTTAAAACTGTTTAGCACCATTCCTTTGCTAAGGAATCTTTCCTAAGATCACCTCAGTAACAAAGAGGGAGGTGATACAGCAGTTAAGTCATTCATTCAGCAAAACAAAGAAACGTTCATAAATTTCAACATAAATTGACTGTAGATGGGAGACAATTCAATGTGTTTTTTAATTTCCACAAAATATAGGAATTAGGCCTTCTAAGATAAGATAAAATATATCACTCTACCCCTATTTCCAATAAGATTAGCACCATTCTAGCATGGTTTTCATTTCTAGAATGGTTTTTATTGTAATAAAAAGTGATAAATACCTTTTAAGAAAATGTGAGAAAACACTAAAAGCATAGACTCAACTATGAGATAGGCTCTCCCTTGGGGTTGGTTAAAACCTCTATTTTAGAAATATGGACAGTTGTCTCCCTGCCTAAGTTTCCAAGTGATACTAAAGCCAAAACAGGAGGATTAAGGGATAGGTCTTGCCTATCCAGAAATCATCATGATAAATGTTAAATAAGCAGATAACATACTCTTCTTTTTAGATTTAAATAAAGAAAATCTAAAAGCTGATAACTAAAATTCATAATACTTAACACCTAGGAAACAAAAACAATTAAAGTTTCTTTATACATTGGGTAAATGTCTTAACCAAGAACAAGAAGAATAAGAATAAGGTTTACCTCTATAGTATAAGGACTCACTTGATGTGTCAAAGGAAAGTGGGCATTCTTACAATAAAATTTCCATTTTACAGTCAGTAGATAATCCTCAACCTCTAGGACAGTGTAAAAAAAAAGCATGCTTCTTATGGTACTACTACATATTAAGCTATATAGAAAAAAATTATTTCATAGGCCACATAAGAAACATGCTGGGTGTTAGGAGGAAAAAATTTAGACAAGACAGGGTATTTATATTGTAATAGCACCAAATAAAATACACTCAAAACACCTGAGTAAATGTTACTACATTTTCTCTATTCTTCTCTATTTCCATCTATCTCATAAAAAATGGCCACAACTTTGACATTTTCCTGTTTATTTGAGAAGTTATCTGTTTAAAGATTCCAGCAGATGGACTTCTACAGTTCATATGAAAGGAAACGCATCCTGGTGGGAACACATTACAGGAAAACCCCCACTAGCAGCAAAATCCTGCTTGGCCCATTTGCTGAGACCATTCCGGAGCATCAATTACTCTAGTGCTCAGTAGCCCGAAAATGTTCCCTCAGCCTGCAGCAACCACAGGAAGACTCCAAAATGTCCTGTGACACATTCTCTCTAAGTTGCTGCTCTTATGGCAGGCATTCTTCAATGTGTAAGAGATGAGATATGTTATTTAATTGAAAAAGGCAAGTAGGATAGCAGATGAGAAGACAAATGTCCTAAACTCAGTTATTTAAATAGCAACGCCAACAGTTAAAAATTCCTTTTAAGAAGCTGGAAATGTAATAATATGTAAGCCTACACAGAATACACATTCAGGAGAGAGCAGACACCCAAAGCAAAATAGGGGGTACTCTGATTAAATACAAAAACTCAACATTTATCCTTTCTGGATATGAGATGACTGAAGCTTTTTAAAAAAAAAAATTTTTTTCTTTTTTTTGAGACAGAGTCTCACTTTGTCACCCTTGGTAGAGTACTGTGGTGTCACAGCTCACAGCACCCTCAAACTCTTGGGCTCAAGGGATTCTCTTGCCTCGTCTCCCAAGTAGCTGGGACTATAGAAGCCTGCCACAACGCCTGGCTATTTTTAGAGATGGGGTATCACTCTAGCTCAGGCTGGTCTCAAGCTCAGGTGATCTGCCCACCTTGGCCTCCCAGAGTGCTGGGATTACAGGCATGAGCCACCGCACCTGGCTGCTTCAAATTTTCTTAAACAAAATCCACTAATGGCACTCTAAGAGTATTCATAACTGCATCCAACTCTTGAAAAGAGTCATACATGAGACATTCTAAGAAAAAAACATGCCTTATTTACCTACTTTAACAGAAGCTCTTTTTTTAAAAAAGGAAGAAAAAAGACCACATGCAACATTTGCTGTAAAGCACTGCAAAAAGTCAGACATATGGCAGACCTCCCTCATTCACAGCAAATATGGCGGAAAGAGATTTGTACTCCCCTGCTGACGTGGACTTGTTGAAAAAAATCTTTTTTCTAGAAAAATTGCTGACCACTTAAGATGACTAAATGTGGAACTGCCTTGATGCTGACTCAATTTATCATGACAGCAAGAATGGTAAGAATAAAAGGAAAAAGTTCATACTCATTGTAGCCTTATAAAGTAGTTCCATGCTGTTGTGGATCCAGGTAATAGGTAAAATGCTAAGAATGAGGCATACCAATAAAATGCATTTTGTTTCAATTGAATAATCCAATACCATTTAGTTTTTAAATATTTCTAGAAGCAAGAGACAAGAAAATGCAAATAAGATATACCAAGAAGCATCTAAGCTCACAGAAGCCTTGAGTGGAGAGTGTTCCAAAGCACGTCAATTCCAGGCCCTTCATTTTTCAGCCCAGAGACATCATGTGACATGTCCAAAGATAAAGAACTTCTGAAAGAAACACAACAACCTCCAACCACAAAGTACAGGGAAGTTCAACTTTTCACCCCATAAACTTTCATACTTCTTCAATGACAAATCATATATCCCACTATTCAGCATCTGCACATCAGCCAAAGCCACACTCAGACCTCTGTTAAGGGGGTTCCATTTGACCACTTCATTCAATTTTTAAATATAAAATTGCATTTTTGCCTACACTTTATAAACATGAATAAAAATAGAAAAATCAAGGTGGGAGGTGATGGGCTTTCCAGGTAAATGGACGGCGCGTGCACAGTTGGTGATGTGGCAAGTGAAGACAGGAATGAAAGGCGAGACTCCAGAGACTGCTGGAGCCTTGGGCTCTCTGTGCCAAAGTCACTGGGCACTAGGCACTCCCAGAACCGTGTGCACCACTACCCACCCTGTTGCTGGATCCAGGTGGGTCACACAGAAATCAAATTCAGAATGTGGATAGCAAATAAGATCGAATTAGAATTCCAAGCAGTAACCCAAAAGATATCTTAAGAATTCAACGAATTCAAAGACCAAATGACCAAAGATTTTGACAAATTGAGACAAGAAGTTGCAGCCCTCAAAGATCTGAAAAACACAGTAGAATCCCTCAGTAACAGAATGGAGCAAGCAGAAGAAAGGATTTCTGACACTGAAGACAAAGCTTTCAAACGCTCCCAAACTCTCAAAGAGGAAGAGAAATGGAGGGCAAAAACAGATCACTCTCTCAGAGAGCTCTGGGATAATTAGAAGAAAACCAATATTCATTTCATAGGGATCCCCAAAAGTGACAAAGTGGCTTCACAAGGCACAGAGTCTCTTCTCCATGAGATTATGAAGGAGAACTTTCCAGACATGCCAAGAGATTCTGAAATTCAGAAAGCAGACAATTTCAGAACTCCAGCATGACTTAACCCAAATAAGACATCCCCCAGACACATCATAATCAATTTCACTAAAGTTAATATGAAGGAGAAAATTCTGAAAGCAGCCAGACGAAAGAAAACCATCGCCTACAAGGGGAAGAATATTAGAATAACTGAAGATCTCTCTGCTGAAACCTTTCAAGGTAAAAGAGGATAGTCATCGACTTTTAATCTCCTAAAACAAAATAACTTTCAACCCAGGATCTTGTACCCAGCTAAACTGAATTTCATTTATGACGGTGAAATTAAATACTTTAACGACACTCACATGTTGAAGAAATTTGCCATAACTAAACCAGCTCTCCAGGACATTCTTAGACCTATCCTCCATAAAGACCAGCATAATCCTCCACCACAAAAGTAAACCCACCCAGAAAATTTTGATCAAATTCCAACTTCCACAGTTGCAAAAGGATTAAAAATGTCCACCAGACTCTCGAAAGGCTTATCAATATTCTCAATTAATGTGAATGGTTTAAATTGTCCTCTAAAGAGGCACAGGTTGGCTGACTGCATACAAAATCCCAAGCCAGATATCTGCTGCATACAAGAATCTCATCTTACATTAAAAGACAAATATAAACTCAAGGTGAAGGGATGGTCATCTATACTCCAAGCAAATGGAAAGCAGAAAAAAGCAGGCGTTGCAATCCTATTCACAGACACAATAGACTTTAAACTAACCAAAATACGGAAGGATAAGGATGGACACTTCATATTTGTTAAAGGTAATACTCAATATGATGAGATTTCAATTATTAATATTTATGCACCCAACCAGACATGAGCAAGTTGATTTCCTCCAGTTCCATAGTAGTTGAAGATTTTAACACCCCTTTAGCAGTGTTGGATAGATCCTCCAAAAAGAAGCTAAGCAAAGAAATTTTAGATTTAAACTTAACCATTCAACATCTGGACTTAACAGACATCTGCAGAACATTTCATCCCAACAAAACTGAATACACATTCTTCTCATCAGCCCACTAAACATACTCCAAAATTGACCACATCCTAGGCAACAAATCTAACCTCAGAAAATTTAAAAAATAGAAATTATTCCTTGCATCTCCTCAGACCATCATGGAATAAAAGTTGAACTCAATAACAACAGGAATCTGCATACTCATACAAAAAACATGGGAGCTAAACAACCTTATGCTTAAGGATAGATGGATTATAGACAAGATTAAGAAGGAAATCACCAAATTTTTGGAACAAAACAACAATGAAGACATGAATTATCAGAACCTCTGGGATACTGCAAAGGCAGTCCTAAGAGGGAAATTTATAGCACTGCAAGCCTTCCTCAAGAAAACGGAAAGAGAGGAAGTTAATAACTTAATGGGACATCTCAAGCAACTGGAGAAGGAAGAACATTCCAACCCTAAACCCAGAAGAAGAAAAGAAATAACCAAAATCAGAGCAGAATTAAATGAAATTGAAAACAAAAGAATTATACAACAGATCAATAAATCTGAAAGTTGGTTTTTTGAACAGATCAATAAAATAGATAAACCTTTGGCCATCCTAACCAGGAAAAAAAAAAGAGTAAAATCCCTAATTTCATCAATCAGAAATGGTAAAGATGAAATAACAACAGACCCCTAAGAAATTCAAAAACTCCTTAACAGGGCGGCGCCTGTGGCTCAATGAGCAGGGCGCCGGCCCCATATACCGAGGGTGGCGGGTTCAAACCCGGCCCCGGCCAAACTGCAACGAAAAAATAGCCAGGCGTTGTGGCGGGCGCCTGTAGTCCCAGCCACTCGGGAGGCTGAGGCAGAAGAATCGCCTAAGCCCAGGAGTTGGGGGTTGCTGTGAGCTGTGTGACGCCACAGTACTCTACCGAGGGAAATAAAGTGAAACTCTGTCTCTACAAAAAAAAAAAAAAAAATCCTTAACAAATACTACAAGAAACTCTACTCTCAGAAATATGAAAATCTGAAGAAATCAACCAATACCTGGAAGTACGCCACCTACCTAGTCTTAGCCAGAATGAAGTGGAAATGTTGAACAGGCCTATATCAAGTTCTGAAATAGCATCAACTATACAAAATCTCCCTAAAAAGAAAAGCCCAGGACCAGATGGCTTTACATCAGAATTCTACCAAACCTTTAAAGAAGAACTAGTACCTATATTACTAAACCTCTTCCAAAATTTAGAAAAAGAAGGAATATTACCCAACACATTCTACGAAGCAAACCAGGAAAAGACCCAACAAGAAAAGAAAATTATAGACCAATATCACTAATGAATATTGATGCTAAAATACTCAATAAGATCCTAATGAACAGAATCCAACAACACATCAAAAAAATTATGCACCATGACCAAGTGGGATTTATCCCAGGGTCTCAAGGCTGGTTCAATATACATAAATCTATAAATGTAATCCAGCACATAAACAAACTAAAAAATAAAGACCATATGATTCTCTCAATTGACGCAGAAAAAGCTTTTGATAATATCCAGCATCCCTTCATGATCAGAACACTTAAGAAAATTGGTACAGAAGGGACATTTCTTAAACTAATAGAGGCCATCTACAGCAAACCCATAGCCAATATCGTATTGACTGGAGTTAAATTGAAATCATTTCCACTTAGATCAGGAACCAGGCAAGGCTGCCCATTGTCTCCATTGCTCTTTAACATTGTAATGGAAGTTTTAGCCATTGCAATTAGGGAAGAAAAGGCGATCAAGGGTATCCACATAGGGTCAGAAGAGATCGAACTTACACTCTTCGCAGATGATATCATTGTATATCTGGAAAACACTAGGGACTCTACTACAAAACTTTTAGAAGTGATCAAGGAATACAGCAATGTCTCAGGCTACAAAATCAACACCCATAAATCTGTAGCCTTTATATATACCAAGAATAACCAAGCCGAAAAAACAATCAAGGACTCTATTCCTTTCACAGTAGTGCCAAAGAAGATGAAATATTTGGGAGTATACCTAACAAAAGACGTGAAAGATCTCTACAAAGAGAACTATGAAACTTTAAGAAAAGAAATAGCTGAAGATGTTAACAGATGGAAAAACATACCATGCTCATGGCTGGGAAGAATCAACATTGTTAAAATGTCTATACTAACCAAAGCAATATATAATTTTAATGCAATTCCTATTAAAGCTCCATTGTCATACTTTAAAGATCTTGAAAAAATAATACTTCGTTTTATATGGAATCAGAAAAAACCTCGAATAGCCAAAACATTACTCAGCAATAAAAACACAGCAGGAGGAATCACGCTACCAGACCTCAGACTGTACTATAAATCGATAGTGATCAAAACTGCATGGTACTGGCACAAAAACAGAGAAGTAGATGTCTGGAACAGAATAGAGAACCAAGAGATGAATCCAGCTACTTACCGTTATTTGATTTTTGACAAGCCAATTAAAAACATTCAGTGGGGAAAAGATTCCCTATTTAACAAATGGTGCTGGGTGAACTGGCTGGCAACCTGTAGAAGACTGAAACTGGACCCACACCTTTCACCATTAACTAAGATAGACTCTCACTGGATCAAAGATTTAAACTTAAGACATGAAACTATAAAAATACTTGAAGAAAGTGCAGGGAAAACTCTTGAAGGAACCGGCCTGGGTGAATATTTTATAAGGAGGACTCCCCAGGCAATTGAAGCAGTATCAAAAATACACTACTGGGACCTGATCAAACTAAAAAGCTTCTGCACAGCCAAGAACATAGTAAGTAAAGCAAGCAGACAGCCCTCAGAATGGGAGAAAATATTTGCAGGTTATACCTCCAATAAAGGTCTAATAACCAGAATCCACAGAGAACTCAAATGTATTAGCAAGAAAAGAACATGTGATCCCATCTCAGGGTGGGTAAGGGACTGGAAGAGAAAGAAGAAGACAGACACACGATCTACAAACACATGAAAAAATCTCATCATCCTTAATCATCAGAGAAATGCAAATCAAAACTACTTTGAGATATCACCTAACCCCAGTAAGATTAGCCCACATAACAAAATCCAAAACCAGAAATGTTGGCGTGGATGTGGAGGAAAGGGCACACTTCTACACTGCTGGTGGGAATGCACACTAATGCATCCTTCTGGAAGGATATTTGGAGAATACTTAGGGACCCAAAAATAGACCTGCCATTTGATCCTGTAATTCCTTTACTAGGTTTATACCCAGAAGACCAAAAATCACAATATAACGAAGACATCTGTGTCAGAATGTTTACTGCAGCTCAAATCACAATTGCTAAGTCATGGAAGAAGCCCAAGTTCCCATCGACCCACAAATGGACTAGGAAATTGTGGTACATGGAATATTATGCAGCCTTAAAGAAAGATGGAGACTACCTCTTTCATGTTTACATAGATGGAGCTGGAACATGTTCTTCTTAGCAAAGTATCTCAGGAATGGAAGAAAAAGTATCCAATGTAGTCAGCCCTACTATGAAGCTAATTTATAGCTTTCACATGAAGGCTGTAACCCAACTATAGCACAAGAATATGGGGAAAGGGCCAAGAAAGGGGAAGGGTGGGGGGAGGTTAAAAAAATAATTATAAAAAAATAAAAGTATACCTATTGGGAAGGAGAAATAAAACTATATTTACAGATGAATTAATTGTGTATATAGAAAATTTGACAGAATTAACAACAAAGAAAACACTCCTGGACTAATTTTTTGTATAGCAAATTCCCTTTTCTTTTTTATTAAGTCATATATACATAGATCATGAATACATTTATGCCTTTGTGGGAAAAAAATAGAAAAATCAAAATATAGAAACTCAGCATACAAATATAATGAAACAACAACAGAGCATTAGTTATATACAAGAAGCAAATTTTTACTTCTAAGCTAGAGAACTATGTGCTCAATTGTCCAAGAAGAGAACAATATAAAAGAGTTTCTTGCATAGACTGGGCACAGTAGCTCCCATCTGTAATCCTGGCACTCTGGGAGGACTAGATGGGAGGGTCTCTTGAGCTCAGTAGTTCAAGACCAGCCTGAACAAAAGTGAGACCTTGTTTCTATTAAAAATAGAAAAAATTAAAAAAAATGGAAAAAATTAGCCAGGCATTATGATTATGCACCTATAGTTCAACTACTCAGGAGGCTGAGGCAGAAGGATCACTTGAGCCCAGGAGTTTGAGGTTGCTGTGAGCTCGGTTGGCTGACGTCATACGTCACGGCACTCTAGCCTGGGCAACAGAGTGAGATTCTGCCTCAAAAGAAAAAAAAAGCATACATAAAAGAGAGACATAAAGCTATCTAAGGAAAGAACCACTTTTACATGTTAGAGTCTGTACTCATTTTAGGGCAGCACCTGTGGCTCAAGGAGTAGGGTGCCGGTCCCATATGCCGGAGGTGGCAGGTTCAAACCCAGCCCCAGCCAAAAACCACAAAAAAAAAAAAAAGAAAGAAAAAAAGAAAAGAATCTGTACTCATTTTAAGAACTTCTTCCCAAAGAAGTTAGGAACTACCTAACTTCAAACGTAAGCACTTACAATTTAGAGTAGAATGTGAAGTCAAGACAACTAATGAAAATCGAGTCTGACAAAAAATGAGCATGATGTAAACAGCAAAACAGCAACACATAAAGATCCTGGATGAAAGGTAAAAATCCTAAATCCTTTCTCACGCTTATATTAAAGGAAGACCCTTTGGTGGCATATGTAGCTCAAGCAGCTAAGATGCCAGCCACATACACTGGAGCTGGTAGGTTCAAATCCAGCCTGGGAGGCTGAGGCAAGAGAATCACTTTAACCCAGGTGTTTGAGGTTGCTGTCAGCTGTGACACCACAGCGCTCTACCCAGGGCAATAGCTTGAGGCTCCGTCTCCAAAAAAAAAAAGAAAGAAAGACCCTTTATGAACTAAAGGATAACCTTAATGAGGCTGGTAGCTCACTTAAAATACAATAGAAATGACATTATAGAAATTTTGCAATTACTAGAACATGAGATTATAAGGTTTTAGGAGTCATCTCTAGTTCTTCAAAGACAAAAATACGTATTTTTATTGCAGAGATAGTGTGTAAGGATGACATATTTACAATTCCTCATATTTCCCAATTTTCTGCTTATCATCAGCATCTTTAAAAACACAACCATCTCTCCCCATCCCCAGAGCTTTAAAAAAAAACTGTTTAAGAAAGCTCCACCATGGGGCAAGGTCTGTGGCTCAGTTGGTAGGGCGCTGGCCCCATATACCGAGAGTGGTGGGTTCAAACCCGGCCCTGCCCAAACTGCAAACAAAAAATAGCCGGGCATTGTGGTGGGCGCCCGTGGTCCCAGCTACTCAGGAGGCTGAGGCAAGAGAATTGCCTAAGCCCAGGAGTTGGAGGTTGCTGTGAGCTGTGATGCCACAGCACTCTACCAAGGGCGATAAAGTGAGACTCTGTCTCTTAAAAAAAAACTCCACCATGAAGACAGAGGCAGGCACTCCCTGAGAACACTATGGAACCATATAAAACCGTCTGAGGCTGCCTGCAGCCATCTCACAGGAGACTAGACTCAGAAACTGAAATCTGCATCTCCCTTCAAAGAGCAGAACACAACTCAAAGAGCCAAATTAATCCCAAGAGGTCTCAAATCAACCGCAGAACTTTAACAAACATAAGTGAACTAGCAATCTCACTTAAAAATTAATCCATGAATGTACTTTGAAATATTCTTTCTGTATTAATGACCTACTTTTCTTATCAACAACAGGTAAAAAGCACACTGTATGACTGTTCAAACCTGCTAAGTCTGTTTTCCACTATTTAGTCAGATGAAGTTTCTCTTGGAATTTATTAATTCTTTTTGCAGTACTCTTATACCAGGAAGTGAAATTACTAGACTCCCAGATCTTAAGGAGGGGGGCAGTTTTATGAAAACTTCAAAAGGCTAGTCATAGACAAAAGAGTATCAAAAAACAAAATAACCACCTGGGCGGCACCTGTGGCTCAAAGGGGTAGGGTGCCAGGCCCATATGCCGGAGGTGGCAGGTTCAAATCCAGCCCAGACCAAAAACAGCAAAAAAAAAAAAAAAATCACCTTCAACTGATGAATTTCAGTCTTCTCTTTTTTTTTTTTTTTTGTAGAGACAGAGTCTCACTTTATGGCCCTTGGTAGAGTGCCATTGCCTCACACGGCTCACAGCAACCTCCAACTCCTGGGCTTAAGCGATTCTCCTGCCTCAGCCTCCCGAGCAGCTGGGACTACAGGCACTCGCCACAATGCCCGGCTATTTTTTTTTGGTTGCAGTTTGGCCGGGGCCGGGTTTGAACCCGCCACCCTCGGTATATGGGGCCGGCGCCTTACCGACTGAGCCACAGGCGCCTCCCAGTCTTCTCTTTTTAATACCTTATACCTTGAACAAGCAGGGATTAAATGGATTAAATGCATATATACTCCTGACAACATTAAAGGAGAGTAGAAAATCTCTGGCTTGTGTGTCAGACATAAGTACATCCGACCTAAATCATTTTGGTTTTGTGGTTGTTGGTTTCTTCATATAAAAAATGGGAGAGGTAAATTAAATGATTTTTAGGGTCTTATAATCTGAAGCCTAAGAGTCTACAGGGAATCCTTCTTTCACTGGGATGCATTCCACATCTGTCCTAATAAAATGCACACAACTTACTGCAAATGAAATTAATTTCTAGCACTCTCAGGGTTATACATATAACACATACACTCAGTTGTGAATGCTGAATATGTCCTTAATCCCTTTTATTTATTCAACAACTATTTACTGAGCTTTGCTCTACCTGGCACCATGGAGTCCGTGCAGACACAACTGTGAGCAAACAGATCTGGCCCCTACTCTCACAGAGCTTACAGTCTACTGGAGAAATCACACCATAATCAGATAGTCACACAAACAATGTGCTGCTATGACAAGTGCTGAGATGTAGAAGTACACAGGGTAAACAAGTCAATACTCAGAGGAATAGTCCCAGAGAAGTGACATTTAGGCTGAAATCAAAGAATGAGTAGAACTTAATTAAAGAAAAGTGAGCTCCAGCTGAGAGGTGAGAAGAACAATAGAGTAAAGGGTCTGTACCAAGAGCAAGCCTAGTTAGACTAGACTGCTTAACCTGGAGGGGTTAGGGACCAGAGAGCTTGACTAGAAGAAGCTGGGAAGTCAGTAGCATCTGGATCCCAAAAGGCCCTCTAGGCCCTGCTAAGGAGGTTAGCTTTACTGTCTTTGGAGCCATAGCAAACTCCTTGTGAGTGTGAGTGTGTGGCTCAATTTAAAGATTTGCATTTAAAGAGATCACCATGAATGCAGATGAAGAATGGACAGGAAAGTGGAAGCATCTGAGAGCAATTAGGGAAGCAAGTTAGAAAGTCACCACACTTGTCGGAAGTGACCAGAAGTGACAGTCTCAATGGAAACAGAGGCAATGGATGGAGTCAAAAGATTTGAAGTCAATTGCATTTAAAACTGTTTTAGAAATGGAAGGTACATCAACAGTAATGCCTAATTTTGACTCATGCTACTAAATGGTCTATAGTGCCTTCCCTTGAACTCTTTGGAGCTGAGGAAGACTCCATTACTTTCTCTTTACATGTAGACATCTGAAGAGTAAAACCATATGGAAAATACTTTAAAATATGTATTTTTTAAACTTAATTACCTTTTCAGATTAATACCTGGAACTGTGGCTTTAAAATTATAGTATTTTCACCCACAAAGGTGTCTAGAGCTTAAAGGAAAACATTGAACATGCTTTCTGAAAATGAAACTAACGTTGTTTAAAATAATAATTTCCTTGTTTCTGGAATTTTCAGACACACTATAGAGACAAGAAAGCACAGCTTTTATAGTCTTACTGCACCTGAGGAAAAAATCATTTTGTCTACCTGATCATTTTTGATAAAATTACAAACTATTTCATTATCAGCACACCTCTCTTCTAAAGGAAGAAAAAAACCAAAAAACACAGTATCAGTATTTACAACAGAGTACAAGAAACTGTATGTAACTCACAGGGGAAAATATAGTTACTATCAAATAAATACTTTACCATCACCCAATTCCTTTAGGTCTCAGCTCTTTAGGAAGAAATCCCCACACATCCAATTTCACCAAATTAAAATACAGGGAAGTAGAGAAAAATAAATAAAGCCCACTTTCAGGAGAAAACATTTGGGCTAAATAATCTGAGAAGAAATATTGTATTATGAGAAGCTTTTAGCAGCCTTAGCTGGTAAAACCATAAACCTAACTATCTCAAATCCATGCTCTTTCCAAACTACATCAAAACTTAAAAAGGGGGCAGCGCCTGTGGCTCAGTCGGTAAGGCACCGGCCCCATATACCGAGGGTGGCAGGTTCAAACCCGGCCCCGGCTGAACTGCAACCAAAAAAAAAAAAAAAATAGCCGGCATTGTGGCGGGCGCCTGTAGTCCCAGCTACTCGGGAGGCTGAGGCAAGAGAATCGCTTAAGCCCAGGAGTTGGAGGTTGCTGCGAGCTGTGTGAGGCCACGGCACTCTACCGAGGGCCATAAAGTGAAACTCTGTCTCTACAAAAAAAAAAAAAAAAAAACTTAAAAAGGGAAATTATGATTGTCAATTATCCATATTAAATTCACTGGACTGCATAATGGTGAATAAATAATTCATTATGCCTCAAATAAAAGCAGGCAGAAGCATTTTCAAATAATTTTAAGTAGAATGCCTTAGAAATGATCTTGGGATCATTCAACACATTAAATCCTTAGGGTCCAGTAGTCATTCAGAAAGATCACTCAGAAAGATCGGGGCTTCCCATTCCTAATACTCTTCTCAACAACAACATTTATGCTTTGTAGTAATCTCTGAAAATTTCCAGAAATAACACACAAACACAAATGCAATTATAAAACAACTCACTTTTTGCGATCACTTATCACTAAAAGGATATAAACTAAAGTCTATAATTTTTCAAACTTCAGTATATATAAATGAACTCCTATATGATGGATCATTTAATAGTTGAAATAGTGCACAATTCACCCTATCTTATTTACTCAATTCTTGAGTAATTTTAAATTAACTCCCAACACATTAAATCCTTGGGGTTCCAGGAGTCATTCAAATGCCCTCAGACTTCTCTGAGGCTGGGCCTGGAACTCCTCACAGGTCCACTGTGGACAAACTTCCAAGTCTTCCCCCTGGGAGAATTTGGGACAATGATACTTTCTAGCCAATCAGCACATCAAAGGACAAGAAACTCTTGAGAAAGGCAGTAAAGGGAAACTCAGTTTTTTCTTTTTTTTTTTTTTATTATTAAATCATAGCTGTGTACATTAATGCAATCATGGGGCACTATACGCTGGTTTTATAGACCATTTGACATATTTTCATCACCCTGGTTAACATAGCCTTCCTGGCATTTTCTTAGTTATTGTGTTAAGACATTTATATTCTACAGTTACTAAGTTTCACATATACCCTTGTAAGATGCACCGCAGGTGTAATCCCACCAATCACCCTCCCTCCGTCCATCCTCCCGCTCCCTCCCCTCCCTCTCCCCCTTCCCCATATTCTTAGGTTGTAACTGGGTTATAGCTTTCATGTGAAAGCCATACATTAGTTTCATAGTAGGGCTGAGTACATTGGATACTTTTTCTTCCATTCTTGAGATACTTACTAAGAAGAACATGTTCCGGCTCCATCCATGTAAGCATGAAAGAGGTAAAGTCTCCATCTTTCCTTAAGGCTGCATAATATTCCATGGTGTACATATACCACAATTTATTAATCCATTCATGGATCGATGGGCACTTGGGCTTTTTCCATGACTTTAGCAATTATGAATTGGGCTGCAATAAACATTCTGGTACAAATATCTTTGTTCTAATGTAATTTTTGGTCATCTGGGTATATACCTAGTAGAGGAATTATAGGATTGAATGACAGATGTATTTTTAGATCTCTAAGTGTTCTCCAAACATCTTTCCAAAAGGAATGTATTAATTTGCATTCCCACCAGCAGTGTAGAAGTGTTTCCCCTTTTCTCCACATCCACGCCAACATCTGAAAGCTCAGTTTTTTCAATAGCTACCTTAACCTTAAACCCACACTTTGATACAGATTATGGTTCTCCCGATATCTATTTTGACAAAGACTCTCAGATAAAAGCTTCCTCAAGATGCTACCTCATTGATTCTAACTCAAACTTGCTAACTAGAGCTACAAAACAAAGCTATAAGAATCTCATGCTACCAATAGTCTTAATTTATTCAAGAAGTCAGTTAAGTAAATTTGTGATAAAGTAACAAAATATAGTATCAGATTGTTTTTTATTAGAATTTATGCTTTAAATAACCAAAATTGCAATATGTGTTTTACAAATAAAACATATTTCAATAAATAAATGTGTGTATATACATAGTATATGTGCATACACAGAAACATTTTGCTAACATTTTTACTTTTAGAGACAGGGTCTCACTCTATCACCCAGGCAAGAGTGTAGTACACGACCATAGCTCACCACAACCTCAAACTCCTGGGCTCAAGTAATCCTCCTGGCCTTAGCCTCCCAAAGTACTGGGGTTACAGGTGTGAGCCACCACACCTCTTCTTTTTATTTATAATGAAAATTATGAGGTTAGCTTATAAGATAGTTTTTAAAATATATTTTTCATTAAAAAAAAATTTTTTTAAGACAGAGCCTCAGGCTGTCGCCTTGAGTAGAGTGCCGTGGCATCACAGTTCACAGCAACCTCCAGCTCCTGGGCTCAAGCGATTCTCCTGCCTCTGACTCCCAAGTAGCTGGGACTACAGGCGCCCACCAAAACACCCGGCTATTTTTGGTTGCAGCCATCATTGTCGTTTGCCAAGCCCAGGCTGGATTCCAACCTACCAGCTCAGGTGTATGTGGCTGGCGCCTTAGCCGTTTGAGCCATAGGCACCGAGCCATTTTTCATAAATATTTTAAAGCCTGGAAATAAAGAATGTATCCCCATCATAAGATAATTTAATAAGCACATATTTACAATTAGTCATCCTTTCACACCATAAAAACTTCTTTATTCGTTTCATGTTCTAGGAAAGTGGAAAAATGACAATCTCTATCACAAGTGTATTAAGCAAAACTGAAATTCAATCATTCAACTAACACTGAGCACCTACCATGTGCCACAAATGCACAAAAAAGGTAGGACATTCTCTGCTTTTAATGAACAGGGAAGACAGCAGTATTGGTGTCCACGTTGACAAACTAGAAAATAATTCTATAATTATTGTTTAATTTCTACTCATTTAACCCAAAATCCAATTAGCATCAGCACAGAAATCACTAACACCAGTGACACACACAATTACATTTTCTTCTACCTTTATCACTCAACAACCAAACTATATTGACATTTTACTCTAACATATTGCATAAATGTACATTTTATTAATATTACCATGACCTTCCACAATCTAGGCCATCCCACCTACCCGTCTTATACTACCTTCCCCAGTTACACCTGTTCTGACTCACCCTAAGACACTAACACAAACCCTTGGGCAGGTTCCCACTCTCAAGGGTCCCAAAGACACTGAGTCTCCAATGCCTGTCCCCTGAATTCCTACAGAGCCTCATAATCCATACTACAGAATCATTCACTAGAGGACTAGAGGAAGCTTCTTATGTATTTTTTAAACTTTTACATATTTTTAAAGTAAATTAAAACATTAAGCTTACCACAAGAGACTGTATGAAGAAAGATAAAAAATTTTTAATGAAACCAAAAAACTCGAGTCCCTAATCCTTATTACACTATGTATCATAAAATGTTTGAATAAGAAGTGTTTTTTTGAAATGAGGCAGTCAAACTCTTTGCAGAGGCATTAACAAAAAAGAGAGGTCAGTTATTTACCACTGTTTGAAGAAAAAAGGTGCTGGTAGAGATTTCTTCATTGGGTTTTTTTTCTTCTTTAAGAGACAAGATCTTGCTCTGTCATCGAGGCTGGCATGCAGTGGCGAGATGTGTAGCCTCAAACTCATGGGCTCAAGCAATCCTCCTGCCTTAACCTCCTGAGTAACTGGGACTACAGGTGTGCACCACCACACCTAGCTAATATTTTTATTTTTATAGACACAGAGTGTTGCTATGTCACTCGTACTGGTCTTAAACTCCAGGCTCAAGCAATCCTCCAACCTTGGTCTCCCAAAAAGGAGGGATTTACAGATGTAAGCCACCACACCTAGCCACTTTGGGGTAAGTTTATAAAAGAACAGAAAAATAGATGGGACCAGTACCTAGCTCTGGTTGGTACGAGCTGCCACAATTTACAATCATTACTCTGCCCTGATCTATTTCCCAAAGGTCACAGAAACCAAGCCCCTTCACTTAAAACTTAAGACCCCCTTCAAGCTGTGATTCCCAAATGGAAAAGAAAAAAAGGAATCATGAGTAGTTAAAAAAAAAAGCAGATTCACAGTTTTAGAGGTAACAGGAAGAATCTTTCAAAAGCAGACAGGGCTTCTTTCTGATTCCAGGTGTCGGGCTGGCCTCCCTGTATGGATTTTGCCTGAGTTCACCTCATGCCTCCACTAAACTTTCCCCTTGAAGCCTTGCTACAACTGACTGCAAACATTTCACAGACAGGCTGGGCGTGGTGGCTCACGTCTATAATCCTAGCACTCTGGGAAGCCAAGGGAGGTGTACTGCCTGAGCTCACAGGTTCGAGACCAGCCTTAGCCAGAGTGACACCTCATCTCTAGAAATAGCTGGGCGTTGTAGCAGGCGCCTGTAATCCCAGTTACGTGAGAGGTAGAGACAGGAGACTTGCTTGAGCCCAGGAGCTGGAAGTTGCTGTGAGCTGTGATGCCATAGCAATCTACCCAGGGCGACAGCTTGAGGCTCTGTCTCAAAAAAAAAAAAAAAAAAATTAATGTTGGTGGCGCCTGTGGCTTGACGGAGTAGGGTGCCGGCCCCATATGCTGGAAGTGGCGGGTTCAAACCCAGCCCTGGCCAAAAAAATATATATATTAATGTTGGGCAGCACCTGTGGCTCAGTGAGTAGGGCGCCGGCCTCATATACAGAGGGTGGCAGGTTCGAACCTGGCCCCAGCCAACCTGCAATAAAAAATAGCCAGGCGTTGTGGTGGGCACCAGTTACTCGGGAGGCTGAGGCAAGAGAATCACCTAAGCCCAGGAGTTGGAGGTTGCTGTGAGCTGTGATGCCACAGCACTCTACCGAGGGCAATAAAGTGAGACTCTATCTCTAAAAAAAAAAAAAAGAAAGAAAAAGAAATTTCCTATTAAGAGAAATTAAGAGAGAAATGAAGCAAGAGGAAGAACATGGAGGGCCAGCACAGATCTGGAAGGCTACAATGGCCTGAAGCCTCTCAATGCCACACAGCCTGCAAAAGAAGGCATTTGAGGGATGGAGCAGGGGTCCTTATTTCCCTTTCACATAACTGTCTGCTCACAAGATCTAGAATTTCCCTATCACCATTAACAATTTTAAAAACAGATTCCTTCAGCTTAGGCTGGGAACTTACCCACTACTTATAATACTGAATCTACATAAAATTGCCACCCGAGTTCCAAATAATTGAGTTAGACTCTAGAAGACAACCCCATCCTGAGCTGGGGACTAAATGTACGCACTGACTTCAAAACAGAAATTGCACTGGAGGCAGTGTGTACACATGTTCACAACCATTCTTTGCAGGTAAGATACAGTATTTCTTCTACTTGACAATGTAATTCAGCCCATTCCATTCAAGACTTTGCCACAGTGCATAAGAGATCAAACAGAAAGTCCTAGGGAGTGAGGAAAAAAGGACGTCCAGCTACCTCTACAGTAGCTCTGTAAATCAATAGTGGCCCACATAAGAGACAGCCTAAAGAACAGTTACTCTATTTCTAAAACAGACAACATGTATCTTATTAAATATCACCCCAACGTGCTGTGGCCAAACCTTGTTGGCTCCAGCCTCTCTCTCACTTGCCAAGAAAAACTAGGATGACAATGTTAAGCAAAAGATACTACTAACCACAAAATTAATTCACCATCTAGCTAGTAAAGTGACTAGTCTCCTAATAAATCTTCCTGCTTAGCAGAGATGATAGCTCAAGTTCCAATGTATTCCTCAGTCACCACTCAGGCAGCATTTTAGCTTGTATAAATCACTCTCAATTCTTTTAAGTTCCTAAGAATGAAAGGAATTAGAATCTTTAACTAGAAAAGAATGCTTGACCATTATTAAAAGGAATTTAAGTATCTTGCATGTGAAGTAAGAAAATAATGGTGATTAAACATTTGTCACAAGGAAAGGGTGCCTGTGAATTTTGTTAAGCACCCCTACAATGCCAAAAGTGGAAAATACACCCCCAAAAGCTTCTCTCTCCCAACACTTTCTTTCCTATGTGTCTACCATGGTCTCTCATGAAACTGAAAAACTACTGCTTTGTTCATTAAGAATGAAGGCCTCAGCAGTTCTTGGAACATGGGATACACACCCAATTCCACAATGCAGCAAGAAAGGCTCTTATAGCAAACCACCATGTGACCAGACTTGCAGTCTGTCTTGGTTCCCCAGAGACAGAATGACCACACTGTGAAGCAATGATCAACTTCTCCTAATCCTACATGGTTTTCATTATACCCACGACAATCTGCATAGTGCCAGTACTGGACACGTGTTGTTAATGTCAAAACTTAGTGTTTTCATATATAGGTGGCCTACCAGTGCCAAGCAAGACACAATGCAAGGCATTTTTGCAATAATAACCAGTCTTCCAAACACTCAAAACAAATCCTTAAAATCGCTGATTACTACTAATGGCTACATTATAAGATTGAGGAAATAAAAAGAGATCAGTAAAAGACTGTCAACGAACTTTACGTTAGAACTAGAACATTAAGTCTACCAAAGGCTTATCCAAGAAATTTCATGTATTTTCAAATTTGCATCTAAAAATCCTCCTGAAAACCTGGGCCAAGTTTCACAGTTTAATACAGACACAACGTGAATATGTGGGGGGAAAATGACGATAACAACAACAACATTCGTACTAGCTACCACTGTGGTGATGAAATGAAGAGATAAAACCTATGCATAGGTTCAGTTTAAAGATCTGGCAAATGACCATGGTGAAAGGTTAAGAGAATGGAACTGCTGCACTGGGTCAAAGACTAAAAAGGGAAAGCCAGGTTAGATTCATACTGTTTACCAAAAAAGTACACACTATATATAAATCTACACTACCACCAGTTAAAATGAATTCATACTACATCTGAAATGAGGAGGTAGGTTGAGAGAAAGGAACGAAGAGACAGTTACTTTCCTGATCTTGAGCAAGCTCTTCAAGATCCTGTGACCACAGTCCCCCGTCTGTAACTTGGGAGCTCAGGGCTTCCTGCTCTGGCTGTGATGCAGACTCACTAGAGGGCTTAAGCCCAGGCAGCCATATTCATAAAGGTCTACAGCTGAGCCTCACCGACAGTCAGGAATGAGGACTCTGGACCTGAGAAATAATCTTCTAAATGCCCCTAAAACAAACGGTATATTCTTTAAAAGGTGAGGAAACACTAGTGCTAACTATGATCCATTATTCACAGTTTTTGAAAAAGAAATGTAGACCCCACTGCACCACCAGAGGGGATAAAATAAACACGTATTGTGAAATTACTGCCTTCAGTTTTACAATATATAGGTCTTCCTACTCCCATTTATATTCTAGTTTCTCTCTTTCACTCTCACCTTTGCAATATTTTGATTCAATTTCTCATTACTGCAGCAAACAGGAGGAACTGTTTTTTGTTATTAATGTAAGATTCAAATGACAGGCCTATTTTAACATCCCATAAAACTATAGAAACTCTTTTCCCACACAGAATGTTACATTTTATCATAATGTTGCCAGTCACATTATAAGCAGATGAGTATCTCAAGTACTCCCCTGCAATCTCCTTTCAAATTCTAAAATGATCACTCTTTCCCAGGAACTAAACCCTTTTCCTTAAAATAGACAGACAGAAAAAAAAAAAATAGACAGACAGACAGAATACATAAGGCCCGAAAAAGGGAAGCTTATCTGAATAGACATTTCCAATTCAGACAGATGCAAAAACACTGCCTCATTTTTAACACCACATTCTCATCTTAAAATTAGACATTTTCGCACTTTAGTGATTCAACTGTTGAATCAAAGTCTAAAATCCTCAGGTGGGAGTGGGAACTCATACCTTAATAGCTTTACATCAGAAGTAAAATGTATTAAACTTACTCTACTTGGTTCTCCCCACTTCCATCATTAACATTGAAGAGCAAAGAGTAGGGAAACAAGAATGTATTCAGCATCTACTCTGTATTAGGTCTTGACAATGACCCTGCAAAGTAGTCATTGATATGTGCATACTATAGAAGAGGAAAATGAGGCTCAGGGAGATAAGGTACCCAGTGAAGTCACAGTTAGTGAGAAGCCCCTTACCACAATTCAACCATTAATGAGCACAAAAGAAGCAAATGTATCCAACAATGGCCAATTGGCTTCTCCTAATTCTCAGAAAGACACTAAGTGAAATATTTTAATTAAAGTACTAAAAATGAACATAACACAAAATATAATGAAAGAATATTAACTTGAGTAAGATGCTGCAAGAGAAGCAAGTGACCATGAACGGATGAAAACAAAGGACATATCCATGAAATCCAATTTACAAACATTCTCATGAGTGCACTGAGGGTAAGCTGGAGTACCAACCAGCCCAATACCACTAGGGCTGGCCTGTATGCATCTGATGTGGCTAAATCGTACCAAACTAAATGTGTTGCTGCCTACCCTACTTAGAAGGCTGTGCACCCGTCATTACTGTTCATTAGGGGGAAAGAACCTGAATGAGAATGTTCTTGTCTTTGGGGAAAAATGTTTTAAACACGTGGTTTTACATCTGAGCACTTTTTTGGTAAGAACAAGACTTGGATGCAAAAAGGCTGAGAGGAATTACCCCTGTTCTTCATGTTATTTTAACATAAGCAATAAAGACATTAGTAATAATCAGAGAAACCCACTGACCTCAGAATCTTTCCAATTAACTTCAATAAATAATCATTCATTTAGCAAACATCCAATAAGCACTGGTGACCAAACTGAATGAGAATCTCAGTCTGCTTTCCAAGTGAATTTCTCTGTTGCATTCTGCCTTCACCGGAAAGGTACCTTTCAGACTGTAAACTCAAATTCAGTCACAACGGCATAAGATAGAGATGAATGTACAAGGCATGAAGACAGGGACGCTATCTGCCTGTGTGGATGAGGATGTTTTCATGAAGGAAAAGCCTCATGACTTGAATCCCAAAAGATAAGTGGGATTCAGAAAGTGGGAAGAGGATGGAGTAATAAACTCACCACAGCACTCTGCCCAGGGTGACAGCTTGAGGCTCTGTCTCAAAAAAAAAAAAAAAAAAATAGGCAGAGCATTTCAATGGATGTTTTGCCAAAATTAGTGGCAAAAATGTCCACTAATTTCATGGAAAGATGCTCTACATTGTTAACCCTTAGGAAAACGGAAAAACCACAATGAGGTACCACTTTACACTCACTAGGATGGCTAGAACAAACAGAATAAGAAGTAATGACGAGAATATAGAGAAACTGGAACTTTCATACACTGTTGGTGAAAATTATAAAATGGGGCAGCTGCTTTAGAAAACAGTCTGGCAGTTCCTCTAACAGTTAAACACAGAGTTACCATATGACCTAGCAATTCCACCCCCAGGTATATACCCAAGAGAAATGAAAACATGTTCACAGTATTGTTCATAAAAGCCAAAAATGCTTACCCAAATGCTCATCAGCTGATATATGGATATTCATACAATGGAATATTATTTCACTACAAAAAAGAATGAAGTACTATACATACAACATACATAAACCTTGAAAACACGCTGAGTAAAAGAAGTGAGACACAGAAACCAAATCTTGTTTGATTCCATTTTATAAGCAATGTCCCAATATGGAAATCCGGCCAGGCACAGTGGTTCATGCCTATAATCCTAGCACTCCGGGAGGCCAAGGTGGGTGGATTGCTTGAGCTCATGGGTTCAAGACCAGCCTGAGCAAAAACAAGACTCTGTCTCTACTAAAAATAGTTAAAAACTGAGGCAAGAGGATCAGCTGAACCCAAGAGTTGGAGGTTGCTGTGAGCTATGACAACGCCATGGTACTCTACCCAGGGTGACAGCCTGAAACTCCATCTCAAAAAGAATAACAAAAAGGGAAATCCATAGAGAAAGTAGACTAGTAGCTGCCTATGGCTGGGCAGATAGGGGGATAGGGAGGGGCTACTACTAATAGGTATGGGGTTTCTTCTTGGGAGTAAGGAAAGTGTTCTAAAATTGACTGTAGTGATGGCTGCACAACTCAGTAAATACTATATACTAAAAACCACTGAATTGTACACTTTAAATTTCTTTGTGTGTGTGGCTATGGTGCAGTGATATCATCATAGCTCACTGCAACTTCAGACTCCTGAGCTCAAATGACCCTCCTGCCTCAGCCTCCTGAGTAGCTGGGATTACAGGTGCACACCACAAAATCTGGCTGATTTTTCTGTTTTTTGGTGCAACAAGGTCTTGTTCTCGCTCAGGGTGTCTAGAACTCTCCTGACCTCAAATGATCCTCACACCTCAGCCTCCCATAGTGCTGGGATTATACGTGTTAGCTCTCAAGCCTGCCTGAATTGTACACTTTAAATGGGTAAATTTTATGGCATGTGAATTATATCTCAATAAAACTGTTATGAGACAAAAAAGATCCCATTATGCACTGCTGAAATACAAAGTGTGCACTCAGGAAGGAGTACAGAATCTTGTTCACTCACTTTAAAAGATGTGAACTAGGGCAATGAAAACCCAGAGAGATTCTATTACTTAACATTCTAGGTACTAGGTCATACTGAAATATTCATGAAGAATTCCATGTTTTAATACAGAAAAGGCATCATAAGTTTAAAAAGACATAGAAGTGTCAGAAAACTTTTCATAACTTAGGGATAGGATAACACAGGGAAGTCATTAATGGAAAATCAGCTTAAGATGTTTTACCATATGGATTTGTACCCTGAAAATGAAAGTAGCACTCAAATTTATTAGTGCTTCACTCCTAGAAGAGAGCTCAAAGACAAAACAGCCCAATTAATAATACCTTTTCTACAGTACCGGGGTGTTACAAACCAAAATATTAAGAAATTAATATTTTGCCAGCATAAAGAATTAAATCTTCCACATCCCCACTTATATAACTTAAAAACTGATAATTTGTCCTTTTGAACATTCCATCCCCTAGTTATTAGAATGACTCTCCTCCTCATGATTGGAGTGAATCCCAGAAGTGACAAATGTATTAAACATAAAACTTATATCAAAAAAATCCAACAGTATTTTAAAAAAAGTTATTCATGAATCCTGAATCTCATCCCAAACTACATATAAATAGACATAAATGCTGATTAGCACAATCTGCAGGCAAAGTAACAAACGACTGTGAAAAATTGAATATTGTGTGCAGTGATGTTTTGTTGGTATGTATCTATTAAAATTCATCAGGCTTTAAGGTACCTTCCACAAGTAATAAAAAACAAATGTGGACAAGGCATATTCCAGATTTGTCAAAAAGGTGTGTACCTGACCTTTATAGCAAATCTTTGTTCAATCCTCAGTACACATGACTACCACCTATTACAAAACACTGCACTTCAAGACCTAAGGTACAATTATCAGCTTTACTTCACTTTTTTCCTATTATTTATGTGATCTCTCACATCCAACGTTCACTACTTAAGGCTTCACATCCAGACATTATGACTAAAGCCAAACTATATATATAGTTCCCTTACATCAGTCATCTGAAATATATAGAATCAAATCCAGAATAGATTTTGTGCATTTCTTCAGTTTTACAGGAAATGCAGAATGTGAATTAATATTAAACAGATATCTGTTTGCCTTCACAATTTAACAGATGGTACAAAGCAACTGCTTATACTTAATCATGTTTCTATTCTAGCAGGCCCTGGTGTCAGAAGAACGTTTTGCCAGATAAGGACAATGAGATGCATTATCATACAGAGAGACTAAGAGCCCTACGAGTACTGTTCTAGGATGTAATACCAGGCGGGAAGGCTGTGGCAACAGGGCCCAATATTTTGTGATAACTATTTCGAAAAGTAAATTTATTTGCCACCCAGTACCAGTCTACAAAAACGCGCTATATTCAATTCTTTTTTTTTTTTTTTTTTTTTTTTTAGTAGAGACAGAGTTTCACTTTATCCCCCTCAGTAGAGTGCCGTGGCGTCACACAGCTCACAGCAACCTCCAACTCCTGGGCCTAGGCGATTCTCTTGCCTCAGCCTCCCGAGCAGCTGGGACTACAGGCGCCCACCACAACGCCCGGCTATTTTTTTGTTGAAGTTTGGCCGGGGCCGGGTTTGAACCCACCACCTTCGGTATATGGGGCCGGCGCCCTGCTCACTGAGCCACAGGTGCCGCCCTATATTCAATTCTTTTAAAATGTCATATAGTAAGGAAAAACCTTTGATTCTTGCTATCCCAAGGGAGATGAACAACTTGCAATTTGCTTCTCACTCTGAATCCCACGTTTGCAACATGTAGAGTGAGCACTTCAGACACCACAAAACAAGGGCAGCCTACATTGAGGCCAAATATAGGATGTGATTCTAAATCATGAGGCAGTAAAGCCTACTATTCCTTTTCCAGCGTTCAAAATACTGTTAACACTCCCAAAAAAGGATGGCAGGGCCAGCGCCTGCCTCCAAGAGGAAGCCCCTTTCTTCACGGCTCTCTCCGCAGCCTGCCACTTCCCCCAACACATTCAAATCGTTAGAGAGACCGAGAGCTGGTGAGCGTGCGACCGTGGGGACAGGCGGGAGAGCTCGGTTCCTGCATTCCACTCTCAACATCTGACCTCATCCTCAGTCATTTCGACGCAATGGAACCCTACCTGCACCAGCTCCTTTTTACTGTGTCCCTCTCCAGCTGCCCCGCTATTAGGGAAACACATCTCTCTGAATCACCCAATTCACTCCCCAACCCTGCAGCGATCCTGCCCCGCTCTTCCTCTCCCAACCCCCCCGCCAGTCCCAGCCCTCTGCTCCCTCCGCCAGGCTCAGCCTCTTCCCAAGCCGCCCCCACCCACGTTACTCCAGCTCTAGCCCTGCCCCGCCCTGCCTGGCCCCCAACCTAGGTCTTCAGGGCCCACAGCTAGCCTCGCACCCAAAGCCAGGCAACCCCCAGGCCAGGCGGCCGCCCTCGGCCCTCCCAACGCAGGGCCCAGCTCTCCCGGCCCCACGTGAGCCTGGCCCATGCCCACCCCTCACCCACTCGCTCCCTAGGGCGGCCCAAACCCCGCCCCCAGGCCTGGCGCCCCGGGGGCTCTGTGCTCTGGACTCCACCAGCCCTTCCTCACCCATCCAGGCAGTCCCTGGCCCCTAAATACCTTCCTTGGGCAACCGCGTCCCTACTCGGTCCGCGGCTCCTCACCCAGCCAGGAGGATTTCAGACCTCTCAAACCCTCCTCTGGGCAGCCTCCTCCTTTACAGGGACCCCGCTTCACGCTCCCCAGGCCAACTGGTTCTGTCCCCAGATCTTTTTCCCCCAAGATTCAGCGTCCCCGGCAGGAGCCCACAACCCTAACCCCTTGCACAGCCGCCCAAGGATCCGCGCACCGCGCAGCCTGCTCCAGCCCTCTCCCCTCCACCCGGCCCTGCCCCTCGCCCGGCCGGCCCCTGTCAGCGGGCGCTGGCACATGCTGAGAGGACTGGTCTGCCCGCCCCGCTCGCTCACGAGCGGCCCAGCCGAGCGCGCGCTGCTCACCAGGGCCGAGGTGCCTGAGGCGCCGCCGCCGCCGCCGAAGTCCCCGCTGCAAAGCCGGGCGAACCCTCCAACCGCTGCCGCCTCCCGCCTGGCACTGAGCACCGCGCGGGGGAGGGGCGCGGGCAGCCACTACCGCCCCCGCCGCCCCTCGGCGGCCCCGCCCCCGCGCCGCGCCGCACCCAACCAGGGCCGCCGGGCTGGCGGGTGCCACGCCCACTTCCGGGAGGGGAAGCCCGCTTCCCACTCTACGTTCCAAGCTTCTCCCTCCCTAGCGCCCCTCTGGTCACGCCGAGGGATGCAGGTGAGCCGAGAAGGAGGGCGGTGCCCAAGCGCACGCCCAGCTCTCTGGTCAACTGAGCGGCTGGAGGGCACGCCCACAAGGGCCTCCAGCAACGCCCACCCCTCAGAACTTGGAGCGGGTTTCTTAGACCTCCGCCCATTGACCTGCTTGGTTCTGCAAGTCTGGTTCCTCAAAGATTCCCTCAAGCCCCTTAAAACCGGAACATCAGCTCCTCTGAGCACGGCCCACTGCCCACCCCAAGCCTGAAGCAAGCCTCCCGGCTCCCCAGCCCAATTCCGCCTTAGAACAGGCCCATTGGCACTCAAAACCCCGCCCAGACTTCAGAAGCCCCGCCCAGAAACCCTTAATTCCATTGGTAACATCTCAGGCGCCGCCCACTATCTGTCTAGACGCTTCAACTCCAAGTCCCTCCCCAAATGTCCGAATCCCCGCCTCTGGCTTACGAAGCTCCGCCCCTGCCCCAATCTCACCTTCCCACCACCACCTCTGGGGACTCCCGACGTTCTACCTCTCCCTGGCCTGTTGTCCATTGTCACCAGGTGGCTGCTGTTGGGCTGAGCCACACGCATGTAACTCCAACAATTACACAGAGATGGCCCGCGACTGACCCCATTTCGCAGGTGAGGAAATGGAAACTCCCAGGTCCCTCCCTTCTTTTCCCTGGCCTAAGTCCCTCAACAATTGGGCGTCCCAGGCCTAAAACTCCAGTTTCAGAGTCAGGCCTAAAACTCCAGTTTCAGATCTGCTGCTGTCAAACTGTGTGACCTGTGGCAGTTCCTTCACCTCTCTGGGCTGAGTTCCCTAATCTTGTCGTGAAGAAGTTGTCCCGTTGATATCCAGAGCCCCTATCTGATATACCAACTTCAGAAATAACAAGATTTGGGGAAACTGGGTCTGGAGAACTGAATTAACAAGGCAGGTCTGCTGAGGGGTAAGGCTGTTTCCTTCCCAGAGCAAGGCATCTTTGTGATTCACATGGGGATTTTTCATTTTAAGCGTGAGCCTCAGAAATGTGTGTTATGTAACTCAAGGTCCACGCGAACCGAAATAGCTATCACAGACAGCAAATGACCCATCCTCTCTAAGGTTCAGTTTCTTTGTCTGTAAAATAGGGGTAATAGCAACACCTCCTCACAGGATTCTGTGAGATCACATGAGTCTTGCACTTAGATTACATTAGTCTTGCCTGGCTTGTGATAAACCCTCAGCAGATGCTACCTGTTGTTCCTTCTGCCCTGACTCTACAATATGGAAGGATAGGTTTCTTTTTGCCTTCAAGCAGCCACTCCTAATGGGAGGGACTCAGAACACTTTTCTGCAGCAAGATTTGCCATTCGCTTCATTTAAATAAGATAAGCTAATGTCTTAAAGCACGTAGGACTTGAGCTCAGGAGTTCAAGACCAGCCTGAACAAGAGTGAGACCCTCATCTCTACAAAAAATAGAAAAATTAACCAGGTGTTGTGATGGGTGCCTATAGTCCCAACTACTCAGAGCCTGAGGTTGCTATGAGCAAGGCTGATGCCACAGCATTCTAGTCTGGTACAACAGAGTGAGACTTTGTCTCAAAACGAAACGACTGGGTGATTCTGTTCTCCCAGTTCTTTAAATGATGAAATCAGAAGTAAGGTTTCCCCTGACACCACTTCCCTGCACCAGATGACACCACCATAAGGTAGCCATGGATTATGCTGAGAAAGAAAGCTCTAAGGGCTTCACCTTCCAGCTGCCTGTGTCAACTCCCAGTTTTATCTCTGAGTTGAGGGAGGTGATTCTTTCACAGAAGCACCCCAAAGCAGAAGCAATGGCTTATCACCTTATATGACACCTACCCCAAATGTGGTCAGCTAAGAACTACTGCTCCCAGAAAAAGCAAGAAAAATGCATAACCCATTGCTAGAAGAAAACCCCTTCATTTCCCTGTGCTTGAATATACAGCAACCCCTTTTTTGGCCCTAAGGAAACTGTGGCTCTGTCCAATCTGACCCTAAATGAAGGGATTCATGTCTGAGTAAGATCTGATAAGATTCTGGATTTGAGAGTCTTTTTTTTATTATTTTTTTTATTTTAAAGATAGGGACTCCTCCCTCTGTTGCCCAGGCTAGAATGCACTGGCATCATCATAGTTCACAGCAACCTCAGACTCCTAGGCTTAAGTAATCCTCCTGCCTCAGCCTCCCGAGTAGCTGGGACTACAAGCATCTGCCACCACACCAGGATGTTTTCTATTTTTTATAGAAACAGGGTCTCTCCATGTTTCTCAGGCTGGTCTTGAACTCCAGGCCTCAAGTGATCCTTCCACCTTGGCCTTCCAGAGTTCTAGGAGTACAGACATAAGTTACTGAGCATCTTCTCCCACTCTCAAAAGCTGGTGTTTTCTAAAGCAGCCTAAGACAAATGCTAGATGAAGAGAAATTTAATGATTAGGGAAAATAAAAGTGATTCCAAACTCCACATGATACAGATATGAAGGAGAAAAAAGCGTGGGCCTGCATCAGGAGGCTCCTTAGCAAATCATTTCTCTGGTTTCTCTCAGTACCAAATGTGGACATTAGTTTTAGGTTTCCAGGGTAACCTGGCTAAGTGAATTAGCCCCATGAAAACATTAACAAATAATAATCATATTAAGCAAATGAAACTGGAAACTCTTAGAGTAATCTCAGTAGTCAAGCCCTCTAATGGAGTGACAGAAGAGGACAAAGCTTGGGGAATATTAAAACTCACCCTACATTGATAAATCTTGATTCTCGCTACTTTGGGTGCTTCTTTTTGCAAAACAGGGATTGGAAAAGTGACCACCTACTGAGGCTGCCTTTTTTTTTTTTTTTAACAATTATAGATTCACATGCTGCTATTTTATACAAAGTGATTACTTTACCCAATTTCCCTTTACCCAATGTCCCCCAATGGTAACATCTTGCAAAACTATAGTACATTATAACCTAGATACTGATATTGATACAGTCAAGATACAAGATATTTTTCCATCACCACAGGATCCCTCATGTTTCCTTGTATGGCCACACCCTCTCCATCCTGCACCCACTCACTCCTTAACCCTGGCACCTACTCATCTGTTCTACCTTTTTATAATTTTGTCATTTCAAGAATATAGGCTGGGCACGGTGGCTCATGCCTGGAATCCTAGCACTCTGGGAGGCTGAATCCTAGCACTCTGGGAGGTGAATTGCTTGAGCTCACGTTGGAGAACAGCCTGAGCAAAAGTGAGACCCTGTCTCTACTAAAAACAGAAAAACTGAGGCAAAAGGATCACTTGAGCCCAAGTTGAAGGTTGTTATGAGCTATGATACCATGACACTCTACCCAGGATGACAGCTTGAGACTGTCTCAAAAAAAAAAAAAAAAAGTGCTATATAAATGCAGCTTTCAGGAATTGGCTTTTTTCACTCAGCATAAATCTCTGGACATGTATCCTGGTTGCTGCATGTATGAATACTTTGTTCCTTGTTCTTGTTGAGTAACATTCCAGAGTGTGGATATGCCATGGTTGATTTAACTATTCACCCATTGAAGGACATCTGCTTGTTTGTTATTTCCAGTTTGGGGGTCATTATGAATAAACCTTCTTACAAACATTATAAACATTCATGAGAAGTTTTATGTGAACATAAATCTTCATTTCTTTGTGAAAAAATGACCAGGAGTGCAATTGCTGAGTTATATGGTATTTATACGTTTAGTTTTAAGAAGCTGATAAACTATTCTCCAGAGTGGTGACTATACTACTTCCTATCCCCACCTACCAGCAATCTTTGAGATATCCAGTTTCTTTGCATTTTTGCTAGTATTTGGTATTGTCACTATTTTTTTTCTCTTTTGAGACAGTCTTACTCTTTTGCCCAGGCTAAAATATGGCAGCATCAGCCTAGCTCACAGCAAGCTCAGTAGTCAAGCCCTACTCACAGCAATCTCAAAACTTCTGGACTCAAGTGATCCTCCTGGCTCAGCCTCCCAAGGAGCTAGAACTGAAGGTGCCCGCTACAATGCCCAGCTAATTTTTTTCTTTTTCTTTTTTATTTATATGTTTATATGCACGCGCATGCACACACACACACACACACACACACATATATGTTTTTTTTTGAGAGAGAGAGAGCATGAGAGAGAGATAGAGACAGGGTCTTACTCTTTCTCAGGCTGGTATCAAACTCCTGACCTCAAACAATCCACCTGCCTGGACCTCCCAAAGTGGTAGGATCACAGACCTGAGCCTCGGAGCCTGTCCTTATTTTTCTATTTTTAGTGGGGACAGGGTCTCGAACTCCTGAGCTCAAGTAATCCTCCTGAGTTGGCCTCTCAGAGAGTACTAGGAATAAAAGTGACCCACTCTTTTATTTTAGCTATTCCCATAGGTATAGTTTCAATTTGCATTTTCCTGATAATAATTATGTTATAAATATTTTCCTGTCTTATATGCTATTTGTATGTCTCCTCATATCTTTTGCCCATTTTCTAATTGAACTGTTTTGTTTGTTTACTGTTGAGTTTTTGAGAGTTCTTTATATAGTCTATGTACTAGTCCATTGTCAGATATATGGCTTGCAAATATTTTCTCCCCATCTGTATATTCTATTTTTTCATGCTCTTAATCGAGTCTTTCACAGAATAAATTTTTTTTTGTTTATTTGTTTGTTTGTTTTGAGAAAGAGTCTCACTATGTTGCCCTCAGTAGAGTGCAGTGTCATCATAGCTCTCAGCAATCTCAAACTCTTGGGCTTAAGCGATTCTCTTGCCTCAGCCTCCCAAGTATCTGGGACTACAGGTGTCCACCACCATACCTGGCTATTCTTTTTTTGTAGTTGTCATTGTTGTTTGGCAGGCCCTGGCCAGGTTCAAACCTGCCAGCCCCTGGGTATGTGGCTGGCGCCCTAGCCACTAAGCTAATGGCGCCAAGCCAAGAAATGTTTTAAGTCCAGTGTTTTTGGTGTCAAATCTAAGAATGCTTTGCCTATATTCTAAAGATTTTCTCCTGTGCTTTTACAAAACATTTTGCAGTTTCATATTTTACACTCAAGTCTGTGATGCATGTTAAGTTAATTTTTCTGTGAGGTTCAAGACTTAGGTTGAAGTTCTTTTTTTTTTTTTTTGACCTGAGTGGATGCAATTACTCCAGTATCATTTGCTGAAAATGCAATCTTTCCTTCATCAAATTAATTTTTCACCTTTGTCAAAAATCAATTGGGCATATGTGTGTGGCATATATGTGTGGTTCTCTATTCTAGTACATTGATCTATATACTCATACTTCACCATTACCACATAGTCTTGACTATTGCAGCTAGATAATAAATCTTGAAATCAGGTAGACTGTTTCCTCCCACTTTATACTTCTTTGTAAAAATTATTTTACCTATTCTACTTTCTTTTTTTTTTTTTTTTTTTTTTTTTGTAGAGACGGAGTCTCACTTTATGGCCCTCGGTAGAGTGCCGTGGCCTCACACAGCTCACAGCAACCTCCAACTCCTGGGCTTAAGCGATTCTCTAGCCTCAGCCTCCCGAGTAGCTGGGACTACAGGCGCCCGCCACAACGCCCGGCTATTTTTTGGTTGCAGTTTGGCCGGGGCCGGGTTTGAACCCGCCACCCTCGGTATATGGGGCCGGCGCCTTACCCACTGAGCCACAGGCGCCGCCCCACCTATTCTACTTTCTTTGCCTTTACTTATAAAAAAATTTTTGAGACAGAGTCTCACTCTGTTGTCCCAGGCTAGAGTGCCACGGCATCATCCTAGCTCACAGCAACCTCAAACTTCTGGGTTCAAGTGATCCTCATGCCTCAGCTTCCCAAGTAGCTGCCTGCCACAGTGATCAGCTAATTTTTCTATTTTTCTATTTTTATTTCATTATTATTATTTTTTTTTGAGACAGAGTCTCACTATGTCACCCTCGGTAGAGCACTGTGGCGTCACACCTCACAGCAACCTCAAACTCTTGGGCTTATGCGATTCTCTTGCCTTAGCCTCCCAAGTAGCTGGGACTACAGGCACCCCACACAACGCCCGGCTATTGTTTGGTTGTAGATGTCATTGCTGAACCTGCCAGCTCCAGTGTATGTGGCTGGTGCCCTAGCCCCGGAGCTACAGGTGCCGAGCCTAATTTTTCTATTTTTAATAGAGAAGGGGTCTTGTTCTTGCTCAGGTTGGTCTCAAATGCCTGAGCTTAAGGGATCGTCCCAAGGCGGCCTCCCAGTGTGCTAGGATTACAGGCATGAGCCACCCCACCCAGCCTACATATTAATTTTAGAATAATGTGATCTGTATTTATAAAAAATCTTGCTGGGACTTGATAGGAATTGTGGTGAACCCATATAATGATCTGAGGAGAACTGACAGCTTATCATGTTGTCTGCTAATCCATGGACACAATATGTCTCTCCACTTATGTAAATCTTTGATGTCTTTCATTGTATTGTGTTTTTTAAAGTATACAAGTCCTGTACCTGTTTTGTCAGATTTAGAGCTAAATAACTGTCTGACCAATCGTAAATATCATTGTATTTTTTTTTTTTTTTGTAGAGACAGAGTCTCACTGTACCGCCCTCGGGTAGAGTGCCGTGGCGTCACACAGCTCACAGCAACCTCTAACTCTTGGGCTTACGCGATTCTCTTGCCTCAGCCTCCCGAGCAGCTGAGACTACAGGCGCCCGCCACAACGCCTGGCTATTTTTTTGTTGCAGTTTGGCTGGGGGTGGGTTTGAACCCGCCACCCTTGGCATATGGGGCCGGCGCCCTACTCACTGAGCCACAGGCGCCTCCCAATATCATTGTATTTTTAATTTGTGTCCATGAGTTCATTGCTAGTATATTGAAACATGATTAATTTTTGAATGTTTATCTTATATCCTGGAACCTCACTGAACTCACCTATTACTTGTATTTTTTTTGAGACAGAGTCTCACAGTGTCGCCCCGGATAGAGTGCCATGCGTCATAGCTCACAGCAACCTCAAACTCTTGGGCATAAGTGATCTCTTGCCGCAGCTTCCCAAGTTGCTGGGACTACAGGCGCCCACCACAATGCCCAGCTATTTTTTTGTTGCAGTTGTTTAGCTGGCCCAGTCTGGGTTCAAACCTGCCACACTTGGTGTATGTGGCTGGCGCCGAGCCTCACCTATTACTTCTAGAAGGTATTTTGTAGATTTCTTGATAGTTCCTGTTGAGGATAATCATGTCACCTGAAAATAGAGACAACTTCAGCTTTTTCCTTTCCAATCTGTAGGACTTCTATTTTTTTGCTTTTTTTCTTGTTTTATTGCACTGGCTAGAATTTCTAGCACTATGTTGAATAAAGATTGGTGAAAACATAAATTCTTGCCTTATTCCTCACTTTCCACAGGAAGCGTTCAGCCTTTCATCTTCTTAGTTATAGATTTTTTTGTAAATGTTCTTTATCAAATTGGGGGAGTTCCCCTTTATTCCTGTTTTTAAAAGTTATCATGAAAGAGTCTTGAATTTTGTCAAATACTTTATCTACATCAAATTATATTAATACCTTCAATAGCCTATTAATGTGGTGGATTATATTGCTTTTTAATTGTACTGTATTTTTAAATACAGCCTTGCATCCCTGGAATAAACCGCATTTGGTCATGGAGTGTTAATTCCTTTTATATCTTCCTGAATTCTGTTTGTTAGTTTTAAGCATTTTGCTTCTTTTTTTTTTTTTTTATGGTTTTTTTTTTTTTTTTTTTTTTAGGCAGGGGCTAGGTTTGAATCCGCCACCTCCGGCATATGGGACCGGCGCCCTACTCACTGAGCCACAGGCACCACCCAAGCATTTTGCTTCTATACTCATGTATAATATTGGTCTGTAGTTCCACTTTTCTGTAGTCTGATTTTGATATTAGCATTAACATTTGTTTAATAAAATGAGTTAAAATGTTTTTCCTCCTCTCCTATGTTCTGGAAGAGATTGTGTGGATAGGTGTTAACTTCTCTGAATGTCCCGTGAAACTATCTGGATCTAGAGATTTCTTTTGAGAGTTGTTAAATTGCACATTCAATTTCTTTACTAATTACTGGGCTATTCAGATTCTACATTGAGTGAGTTATAGCAGTTGTTGTTTTTCAAGGAATTGGTCCATTTATGTCATTTACATTACCAAGTTTATGTGTTTAGAGTTACGTATAGAATTCCCTTATTATGTTTTGATGTCTTCAGGGTCCATTGCATTCTTGATGTTGGAAATTTGTGACTTTTTTTCCTTGGTCAGTGTTGGAAGAGAATTTGTCAATTTTATTGAACCTTCAAAGAACTGGTCTTTGTTTCATTGCTTTTCTGTATCATTTTCCTAGTTTCTGTTTCAGTGATTTGTGCTCATGTGTGTATTATTTCCTTTCATCTGTTTGCTTTGAGTTTATTTTGTCCTCTTGTTCTAAGTTCTTAGAGTGGGAGCTTAGGTTTTTGATGTGAGGTTTTTTTGTTTTGTTTTGTTTTTGTAGAGACAGAGTCTCACTTTTTATGGCCCTTGGTAGAGTGCCGTGGCCTCACACAGCTCACAGCAACCTCCAACTCCTGGGCTTAAGCGATTCTCTTGCCTCAGCCTCCCGAGTAGCTGGGACTACAGGCGCCCGCCACAACGCCCGGCTATTTTTTTGTTGCAGTTCGGCTGGGGCTGGATTTGAACCCACAACCCTCCGTAACGGGGCCGACACCCTACCGACTGAGCCACAGGCTCCGCCCGATGTGAGGTTTTTCAAACATAGGCATTTAGTGCTATAAAGTTTGCTCTCAGCACTTCTTTAGCTGTGTGTCACACATTTTGATATGTTGTATTAACATTTTTGTTCAGTTCAGTGTTTTAAATTTCACTTGAACTTCCTCTTCAACCCATAGGTTATTTATAAGTGTGTCGTTTAGTTTCCAAAGTTTGAGATTAACCTGTTATCATTCTGTTGTAGATTTCTAATTTGACTCTACTGTGGTCAGAGAATACATTCTGTATAATTTCAATTCTTTTTTTTTTCTCTCTTCCTTATGATAATTTTAATTCTTTTAAATTTCTTAAAGTTTGTTTTATGATCCAGGATATGGTCTATTTTTGTAGATGTCCTGGGGTTACTTAAAAAGAATATGTATTCTGGTGTCATTCAGTAAAATGTTCTATAAATGTTGATCATATCCTGTTGGTTGATGATGTTGTTGAGTACTTCTGTATCCTTGCTAATCTTCTGTCACGTCGTCCTATCTGTAGCTGAGAGAAGAATAGTGGAATCTTGAACTATAATGAGGGATTTGTCTGACTCTCTTTTCAGTTCTGTCAGTTTTTGCTTTACACATTCTGCAGCTCTGTTGTTTGGTGTATCCACATTTAGAATTGTTTGTTTTTTTGTTTTTTTTTTTTATGTAGAGACAGAGTCTCACTTTATGGCCCTCGGTAGAGTGCCGTGGCCTCACACAGCTCACAGCAACCTCCAACTCCAGGGCTTAAGCAATTCTCTTGCCTCAGCCTCCCGAGCAGCTGGGACTACAGGCGCCCGCCACAACGCCCGGCTATTTTTTTGGTTGCAGTTTGGCCGGGGCCAGGTTTGAACCCACCACCCTCAGTATATGGGGCCGGCGCCCTACCGACTGAGCCACAGGCGCCGCCCCACATTTAGAATTGTTAAGTTTTCTTGGTGGATTGTGCCTTTATCATTCTATAATGACCCTCTCTGTCTCATCATTTTCTTTGCCCCTATTCATACTATACTTTATCTACTATTAACATAGCCATTCCTTCAGTCTTCGGATTAATATTTGCATGATATTTCTTTTTTCCATCTTTTGTTTTTAATGCACATATATGGGTGTAAAGTCAGTTTCTTATAAACAATATATAATTGGTTGATGCTTTTTTTTTTTTTGAGACAGAGTCTCAAGCTGTTGCCCTGGGTAGAGTGCTGTGGTGTCACAGCTCAGAGCAACCTCAAACTCTTGGGCTTAAGCAAGTCTCTTCCCTCAGCCTCCCAAGTAGCTGGGACTACAAGTGCCCACCACAATGCCCAGTTGTAATTGTTGTTTAGCAGGCCCGGCCTGAGTTTAAACCTGCCAGCCTCGGTGCATATGGTCAGCACCATTACCATTGCACCACAGGTGCCAAGCCAATATAATTATCTTAAATATTTCCTCTACGTACATTTAGAACCATATCAGGCAGTGTTATAATTTTTGCCCAAGCCAAACAATTATAATTTAGAAAACTTAAAAAGAAAAGGAAAGTCTTTATCCATATTTTGAGTTACCATCTTCTTTCTTCCCTCCTAATGTTGCCAGATTCCTTCTTTTACTGTTTCCTTTCTATTAGAGAACTTCCTCTGGCCATCCATTCTTTTAGGGAAGATCTGCTAGTTACAAATTCTCTTAGTTGGTTTTTTATTGTTGTTGTTGTTTTTGAGACAGAGTCTCACTATGTCACCCTTGGTAAAGTGCTGTTGGGTCATAGCTCACAGCAACCTCAAACTCCTGGCTTAGGTGATTCTCTTGCCTCAGCCTCCCAAGTAGTTGAGACTACAGGTGCCCACCACAACACCCAGCTATTTTTAGAGACAAGGTCTTGCTCTGGCTCAAGCTGATCTCCAACCTGTGAACTCAGGCAATCCACCCGCCTCAGCCTCACAAGCACTGGGATTATAGGTGTGAGCTACCACATCCAGACCTAAATTCACTTAGCTTTCCTTCACCTGAGAAGGTCTTGATTTCCCCTTCATTTATAAAGCATTTTTTTTTTTTTTTTTTTGTAGAGACCGAGTCTCACTTTACTGCCCTTGGTAGAGTGCCGTGGCGTTACACGGCTCACAGCAACCTCCAGCTCTTGGGCTTCTGCGATTCTCTTGCCTCAGCCTCCAGAGCAGCTGGGACTACAGGCACCCACCACAACGCCCGGCTATTTTTTTGTTTTTGTTGCAGTTTGCCCGGGGCTGGGTTTGAACCCGCCACCTTCAGCATATGGGGCCAGCGCCCTACTCACTGAGCCACAGGCACCGCCCCAGCATTTTTTTTTTTTTTTAAACAGAGTCTCACTTTATCACTAGAGATGCATCCTAGCGTAGCATCCTAGCTCAAACTCTTGGGCTCAAGCGATTCTCTTGCCTCAATTTTTTCATTTTTAGTAGACACCGGGTCTTGCTCAGTCTGGTCTCAAACTCCTGAGCTCAAGCAATCCACCTGCCTTGGCCTCCCAGAGTGCTAGGATTTACATGTGTGAGCCACCATGCCTGGCCCCAAGAGTATTTTCAGTGGACATTGCCTTCTGGTTGATAGTTGTTTCTTTCAGGACTTAGAAATGTAGTAAAAAAAAATCCATCATCATTCAAATTGTTTTTCCACTATAGGTAAGCGAGATGGTGTTGCTCTGTCACTACTTTCTTTTTTTCTTTTTTTTTTTTTTATTAAATCATAGCTGTCTACAATGTGATCATAGGGCACCATACACTGGTTTTATAGACTATTTGACACATTTTCATCACACTGGTTAACATAGCCTTCCTGGCATTTTCTTAGTTATTGTGTTAGGACGTTTATATTCTACATTTACTAAGTTTCACATGTACCCTTGTAAGATGCACCACAGGTATAATCCCATCAATCACCCTCCCTCCGCCCATTCTCGCTCCTCCCTCCCCTCCCTATCCCCCATATTCTTAGGTTTTAACTGGGTTATAGCTTTCATATGAAACCCGTAAATTAGTTTCATACTAGGGCTGAGTACATTGGATACTTTTTCTCCCATTCTTGAGATACTTTACTAAGAAGAATATGTTCCAGCTCCATCCATGTAAACATGAAAGAGGTAAAGTCTCCATCTTTCTTTAAGGCTGCATAATATTCCATGGTGTACATATACCACAATTTATTAATCCATTCGTGGATCGATGGGCACTTGGGCTTTTTCCATGACTTAGCAATTATGAATTGGGCTGCAATAAACATTCTGGTATAAGTATCTTTGTTATAATGTGATTTTTGGTCTTCTGGGTATATGCCTAGTAGAGGAGTTATAGGATTGAATGGCAGATCTATTTTTAGATCTCTAAGTGTTCTCCAAACATCTTTCCAAAAGGAATGTATTAATGTGCATTCCCACCAACAGTGTAGAAGTATTCCCTTTTCTGCACATCCACGCCAACATCCCTGGTCTTGGGATTTTGTGATGTGGGCTAATCTTAATGGAGTTAGATAATATCTCAAAGTAGTTTTGATTTGCATTGCTCTGATGATTAAGGATGATGAGCATTTTTTCTTTTTTTTTTTTTTGTAGAGACAGAGTCTCACTTTATGGCCCTCGGTAGAGTGCCGTGGCCTCACACAGCTCACAGCAACCTCCAACTCCTGGGCTTAAGCGATTCTCTTGCCTCAGCCTCCCGAGTAGCTGGGACTACAGGCGCCCGCCACAACGCCTGGCTATTGATGAGCATTTTTTCATATGTTGTAGGCTGTGCGCCTGTCTTCTTCAGAGAAGTTTCTCTTCAAGTCCCTTGCCCAGCCTGTGATGGGATCACTTGTTCCTTTCTTGCTTATACATTTGCGTTCTCTGTGGATTCTGGTTATTAAACCTTTGTCAGAGACATAACCTGCAAATATCTTCTCCCATTCTGAGGGCTGTTTGCTTGCTTTACTTACTGTGTTCTTGGCTGTGCAGAAGCTTTTTAATTTGATCAGGTCCCAGTAGTGTATTTTTGAATCTGCTTCAATTGCCCTCCTCATAAAATACTCACCCAGACCGATTTCTTCAAGGGTTTTCCCTGTACTCTCTTCTAGTATTTTTATAGTTTCATGTCTTAAGTTTAAATCTTTAATCCAGTGAGAGTCTATCTTAATTAATGGTGAAAGGTGTGGGTCCAGTTTCAGTCTTCTACAGGTCGCCAGCCAGTTCACCCAGCACCATTTGTTAAATAGGGAATCTTTTCCCCACTGAATGTTTTTAATTAGCATTTACTACCCACCAGGCCAGTGTTACCAATTTGCCAGGCATTAACTCAATGGATCTAATTCCAAGATATGATAACAATATACCTTGTTTAGCCCCATTTTACAGAGGAAGAAACTGAAGCTCAGAGAGTTAAAGCCACTCGCCTACAGCCACACTGCTGGCTAACTGCACTAAGTCTATTTCCTGATAGACTGTGCCACCTTCTCCATGTCTAGGAATAAGGCAGGAACACTGATAAGCTCGGCAGGATCTCATTCGCCAAAAAAAACTCAGGGGTCAGGAATCTGCACAGCTCCTACCAGGAGGCAGGAGGCAAAAAGTAAGTGGGAACAGCCACTCAGAAGTAAAAATGGAAGGGCAGCCTTCTGCCGATGCCCGGGATCTGGAGAGGAGGAGGAAGTAGGTGCTGAGAATCAGGTTCAGAATCATGCTTATGTAGGCGAAAGCCCCTGCCGCGATGCTGGCTGCTGAGTGTCCTTGGGCAAGTGCTAAACTCCCTGAGTCTTGGTCTGCCCATTTATGTGAAATAGAAATAAATACAATTCCTATACTATGTAGGAACACTAATAGTTCTTATTTCATGGACTTATTAAGGAGTATTAAGTAGATAAATGATGTAAACATACAGCTTCCCTCTGGCTAGGCGTGGTGGCTCATGCCTGTAATCCCAGTTCTCTGGGAGGCCGAGGCGGGAAGATTGCTTGAGTTTAGGAGTTTGAGACCAGCCTGAGCAAGAGTGAGACCCCATTTCTACTAAAAACGGAGGATTTAAATGAGTTCGTTTCTACTAAAACTAGAAAAACTAGCTAGGCATTGTAGTAGGTGCCTGTAGTCCCATTATGGTAAGTAGGCTGAGGCAGGAATACCTTGAATCCAGGAGTTTGAGGTTGGCGTGAGCTAGGATGATACCATGGCATTCTAACTAGGGGCAACAGAGTGAGATTCTGTCAAAAAAAAAAAACCAAACCAGCTTCCCTATTGATAGTTTGTTCCCTGGATAGGATGTGATGAGAATGGCATTTTACCTCTGTGGACTTTTACCAATCTAATCATGAGAAAGCATCACACTAATCCTAATTGAGAGGCATCCTACAAATACCTGACCAGTACTCCCAAAAACTATGAAGGCCATCATTAACTCTCATAGTCAAGAGACATGATGACTTAGTGTAAATATGTCTTGGATGGGATCCTGAAACAGAAAAGTAACATTAGGCAAAAGCTAAGGAAACCCAAATGAATTACAGACTTCAGTTAATAGTAATGTATCAATATTGCTTCATTAATTGTGACAAATGTAGCATACTAATGTAAGATGTTAGTAACAGAGGAAAATGGGCATGGGGTATGTGGAAACTCTCTGTATTATTTTGTAACTTTTCTTTAAATCAAAATCTATCTTAAAATAAAAGTTTTTTTTTTTTTTGTTTTTTTTTTTTTTTTTTTTTTGTAGAGACAGAGTCTCACTATACTGCCCTCGGGTAGAGTGCCGTGGCGTCACACGGCTCACAGCAACCTCTAACTCTTGGGCTTACGGGATTCTCTTGCCTCAGCCTCCCAAGCAGCTGGGACTACCGGCGCCCGCCACAACGCCCGGCTATTTTTTTGTTGCAGTTTGGCCGGGGCTGGGTTTGAACCCGCCACCCTCGGCATATGGGGCCGGTGCCCTACTCACTGAGCCACAGGCGCCGCCCAAAATAAAAGTTTATTTTAAAAATTACCATTCTGAAAAAAAAAAAAAAAATTACCATTCTGGGTGTATATTAAGCCTGCCATAAAAGGTTGTTAATTATTATTCTTACTTTGTCATCAAATCTGAGAGAGTTCAAAGGGGATGATCTCTTACTACATTCTTAGGGGGACAACAAAAGATGGTTTATGATACGAAATATGTAGTAGATTGATTGCAAAACTGTTCCCAGCTCTTTATCTTTCCCTGTATCCATGCCCTTTGCGATATGATTTTGTAGCTCTTTTTATCAAAAGATGGAGTCTAGACCAGGCGTAGTAGCTCACACCTGTAATCCTAGCCCTCTAAGAGGCTGGAGTGGGAAGATTACTTGAGGCCAGGAGTTCAAGACCAGCCTGAATGTAACAAGACCCTGTCTTTACAAAAAATGCGAAAATTAGGGTGGTGCCTGTAGCTAAAGCAGCTAAGGCACCAGCCATACACCAGAGCTAGCGGGTTCAAATCTGGCCCAGGCCTGCCAAACAACGACAACTACAACCAAAAAAATAAATAAATAAAAATAAATAGCCGGGCATTGTGGTGGGCTCCTGTAGTCCCAGCTACTTGGGAGGCTGAGCAAGAGAATCGCTTAAGCCCAGGAGTTTGAGGTTGCTGTGAGCTGGGATGCGACGGCACTCTACCTAGGGTGACAGCTTGAGACTCTGTCTCAAAAAAAAAAAAAGACAGAAAGAAAATTAGCCAGGTGTGGTGACACACACCTGTAGTTCCCCCTTAATCAGGAGGCTGAGGCAGGAGTATCACTTGAGTTTGAGGTTGCAGTGAGCTAGGCTGACACCACTGCACTGTAGCTGGAGTGACACAGGAATACTCTAACACACACACACACACACACACACACACACACACACACACACACACACACAAAAGAAGGAATCTATTTCCCAGTGCTTGAATCTGGACTGGTCTTGTAACTTACTTTGGCCACTAGGATATAACAGAAAGAACTATTTGTCAGTTCTAGGGCTAGGCCTCAAGAAGCCTTGAACAGTCACTCCCTTCCTGGAACCCTGATGCTGCCATCTCAACAAGCCGGGCAAGTTTACCAAAAGATGGGAAATGTCAGCCCTGACATGTGAGTGAGACCATCCTAGACCAGCTGGCCCCCACCAGCTCCCACAGGACTTTATGTACATAAGCAAGCCCTGCTGAGACCCACTGAGCTTTATCCAGATAGACAGGACAACCCAGTTGAATTTAAACTTCTGAGAAAATAATAAATGCCTAATATATCGAACCACTGAGCCTGTTATACAGCAAGAGCTAACTAATACAAACTCAAAAGATATCAGTAGAGGTATTCTACTTGGCCCCCATAATTCTACTCTCAGAAATGTATCCGAAAGCAATAGTTAGAGTCATGTACATAGATATATCAATTCTCATTATTCGTAGTAGATTATACTTTATGTTTATATACTCAATATTTTAAATAGTCACCATAAATACTCAATTAGCAAATCCTGAATCATTGTTCCTAGAAGAAATGCATGGTTAGGTTCCTGCAAGCTTTTGGTCACAAGATTTACATCAACCAATTAATACATAATCTTGTTCAATGTGTGTTTCTGCTAAAAAGACATGTTATTACATAGATAGATAGATATGTGTATGTATATGCACAGAGAGTGCCAAACATACATATTTTAAGAGATATTTTCTATGTATTACATTTTTTTTTTTTGAGACGGAGCCTCAAGCTGTTGCTGTCAGTAGAGTGCAGTGGCATCACAGCTCACAGCAACCTCCAACTCCTGGGCTTAAGTGATTCTCTTGCCTCAGCCTCCCAAGTAGCTGGGACTATAGGCGCCCACCACAATACCCAGCTATTTTTTGGTTGAAGTTGTCATTGTTGTTTTGGCAGGCTGGGGCTGGATTCGAACCCTCCAGCTCTGGCGTATGTGGCTGGCACCTTAGCCACTTGAGCTACAGGTGCCAAACCTATGTATTACTTTTTGAAGTTGAATTGAAAGTACCTGGTCAAGTGTACCTAGACATGCTATGCACACCCATTTTACCTGCCATTCACATACTTTTTGGGAATGAGTGATTTTACTTCCAACAAGATCTCTTAAAATGTGTATACATTTTTTGGCACCCTTTATCTAAATATAATACACACACATAAACACACGCACACAATTGATTAACATTAAACTCACAGCCACTACCATGATAACTCATGTTTAAATGAAGTTTAACACATGTATTTTACCCACAAGGTACATTGCTGCTCTCTCATGTTTAAGTACACTACTCAGTACTTTAGCGCTGTATTTGGGGACCATTTTAAACAGTGAAATCAAGCCTAAAAAGCAACAAAAAGTAAAAATGTGGCACCAGAGATACCATGAAAAGTTATGCTATAGTCTGAATTTTTATGTCCCCCTAACATTCATACAATGAAATCCTGACTGTCAAGTGATGGTATTAGGATTTGGAACCTCTCAGATGTAATTATATCATTGAGGAAGAGCCTGCACGAATGAGATTAGTCCCTTTATAAAAGGGGCTCAAGAGAGACCCCTGTCCTCTTCTACTGTGTGAGGACACAGTAAGAAGTGACCATCTATGGACCAGAAAATGGGCCCCCACCAGACATTGAGTCTGGCTTGATCATGGACTTCCTCAGCTCCAGAACTGTAAGAGATAAATTTCTGTTGTTTCTAAAGTACGCAATTTACGGTATTTTGTTTGTTTGTTTTGAGACGGAGTCTCACTTTGTTGCCCCCTGTAGAGTGCTGTAGCATCATAGCTCACAGCAATCTCAAGTTCTTGGGTTCAAGTGATCCTCTTGCCTCAGCCCCCTGGCGTAGCTGGGACCACAGGTGCCCGCCACAACACCCGGCTATTTTTAGACATGGGGTCTCCCTCTTGCTCAGACTATTTTCAAACTCCTGAGCTCTTGGCCTCCCAGAGTGCTGGGATTACAGGTATGGGCCACCATGCCCCACCTTCATTTATGGTATTTTGTTATAGCAGCCCCTCAGGATTAAGACAGGGCACTTGTTTATAGTGTAAGACCTGAGACTAAAAGGCAGAACATTGTCTTGTTTGACTTTGGCTGGGTATGTGCACATTGGGTGACTCAGATTTTTCTGTTTTGCATATACACATGTCTATAAATGAGTACAAAAGCACTGAAAAATCACCCCCAATATTGCTTTTGGGGTTACAAATAAATTTTGGTGAATATGTAAATTCACAATACGAGGACATTTGTCACACCACTGTTCACTGTGGAAATAACCCTTGAAATCCAGCAACACATGGGCAAATACATTCCAGTGCAGTGATTGGAAAGAATGCTATAAATAAGGGATCTCATCACAAGGATGGACAGAATGGGGCTGGGCATTGGAAAGAATGAACAATGGCTAAAAATGTCTGTATTTTACCCCTGAAAGCAAAAATGATTTTCCAGTACCCAACCTCTGCCCTCTTCCTTCATGAACTCTGTGGTCTCTGGCCTCTATGTGGCAGAAGTCACCTGTAAAGGACTGTGACTCAACAGAAGCCATGCAGTTTGGCCTCAGCTTGTTCTCTTTGTCATGCCTGACTATTCCAGGACACCAGAAGCCATAAAAGATTTTTAAATGGAAAAAAATAAAAGAATTTTGTGGAAGAATATTTGTGACTTAATGCTCTGTAAAGATGTTCCAAATGTGGTGTTAGATGAAAAAGATATGTCCGAATACAGTATGTTCCGTTTTTATAAACTATGCACATTTACAGAGAAAGAGTAACAGAAGTTATCATGAGTGTATTAGTCAGAGTTCTCCAGTAAAACAAAACCAATAGGAGAAAGATAGAAAGGGATTTGGAGGCTGAGAAGTCCCATGATCTACCCTCTGCAAACTGGAGAGCCAGGGGTGTGGTTCAAAGGCTGGAGAGCCAGAGGATTGATGGCAGAGATTCCAGTTCAAGAAAGAAAAACCTGGAGCTCTGAAGATAGGAGACTATCCCAACTCAAACAGGCAGAGGGAGAGTGAATCCAAACTTCCTCAGCCTTTTAAAATTTTTTTCAAATTACTTTTTATTTATTTGTATTTAGTTTTTTTTTTGTTTTTTTTTTAAGAGACAGGTTGTCACTATGTTGCCCAGGTTGGTCTTGAACTCCCACCTCTGCATCCTGAGTTGCTAGGATTATAAGTGTGAGCCATTGCACTCCTTCTTTGACCTTTATGTTCCATTTGGGCTCTCAACAGGTTAAATGACCCATACTGGGGAGGGCCATCAGGTTTGCTCAACCCAAGGATTCAAATGTTAATCTCTTCCAAACACATCTTCATGATCACATACAGAAATAATGTTTAATTAGAAATCTGGGCATCCTGTGGCCCAGCCAAGTTAACACATAAAATTAATCATAACAATAGGTAAGTTTCCTTCTCACATTTCCTGCTCTGTATTTTCTAATTTTTCTACAAAGTGCATGCAACATTTAGAAATCAGATAAGTTATTGCCTTTTCTAAGTTGGGAAGAGATTCTATAAATTCAAGGTATTAGATCAAGACCCTAAGCCAAGCATCACCCTTGGACAACCTCAGTAGAATGACATTTAGACGAATTCCCAGATAATGCTCTCGTGCAGATTTTTCAAAACTTAAATATGAATCTTGGCATAAAAAGTGCTCACTCGTCCATGTAAATCTCATTATTGAGCTAATAAACCTTGTAATTGCTTGTGGTGTCTGCAACACCCATCCTGGCCAGCATTCCCTTCACAAATAAGATGCCTCAGCCTTAAAGAAAGAGGGGATTTTTTTTTTTTTTTTTTGAGACAGAGTCTCACTCTGTTGCTCTAGGTAGAGTGCTATGATGTGATAGCTCACAGCAACATCAAACTCGGGCTCAAGAGACCATCCCGCGGGCGGCGCCTGTGGCTCAGTGAGTAGGGTACCGGCCCCATATGCCGAGGGTGGCGGGTTCAAACCCAGCCCCAGCCAAATTGCAACAAAAAAATAGCCGGGCGTTGTGGCGGGCGCCTGTAGTCCCAGCTACTCGGGAGGCTGAGGCAAGAGAATCGCATAAGCCCAAGAGTTAGAGGTTGCTGTGAGCCGTGTAACACCACGGCACTCTACCGAGGGCCGTACAGTGAGACTCTGTCTCTACAAAAAAAAAAAAAAAAAAAGAGACCATCCCGCCTCTTTGAAACTACAGGCACCTGCCACAATGCCTGGCTGTTTTTTTTCCTATTTTTAGTAGAGACAGAGTCTTGCTCTTGCTCAGACTGGTCTCGAACTCCTGAGCTCAAGTAATACACCTGCTTCAGCCTCCCAGAGTGCTAGGATTACAGGCATCAGCCCCTGGGCCCAGCAGGGAATTATTGTTAATTAACAACAACAAAGGCTTATTATCAGCGACTCTCAATGGGGCGATTTGGGTCCCCACCTATCCCCCAAGGGCATTTGGCAGTGTCTGTAAACACTTTTGGTTGTCACAACTAAGAAGGTGCTCCTGGCATCTGGTGAGTAGAGGCAGAGATGTTGCTGAGCATCTTATGTGCATGAGACACTCCCTATGCTCCCCAACCAAGAAATATTAGGCCCCAATGTCATTAGTGTCAAGGCTGAGAAACTCTGGCTGCTCAGACATATGGAGCCTATTATGTCTTCCTGGGCTAGGAGCTTTACAGGAAAGATCTCATTTATTCCTCACAGCAATCAAGATAGGCCCTAGTCTCACTCCCATCTTACAGAAGAGGCTTCCAGAGCAGAAGAAACTTGAGATTATATTGCTACCTTTTTGCAGAATGAGGGATCAGGAATCACGTGGTGTTTCTGACTTTAGAGCCTGCACTCTTCCCTTCCCCACACCCATAGCAACTGAGTTATTGCTATGTCGTGTTGTTGTTTTGATCATGGAAATTTTCAGGTATAAACAAACAAGTTGAGGAACCAAGTTAACAAGCCTTATGGTCCCACTACAGCTTCACATCTGGGGCAGAACCCCAAGGACAAGCTCCCCTGCAGAATGGAGAATCCCTGAACTTACCTGGATGAATCACACCATACATGAGCCCTAGGGACACACAACCTCCTCATTCAGGTCATTAGAAATCTGTTCCCTTTGCCTTTATAGGTTTTGCCCCAGCAGCTGTTGTGTTGCTCAATGGAACAATTAAGTAGAAGATCATCTGTTCTCTCCCCATATGAAGTATCACCTCCTTTTTTAAGAGGTGAGAAAATGTTTTCTTTTTCCCCCAAAGGAAAGCTGAGATGGGATAACTTCTGCTGGGAAACACAGAGTGTCTATTCTTGCCACCAAAGTTGTTAGAAACAGGAAGGAACTAGTACTTGCAACATGGGATCCAAGCAGCTCTCCCTCTGTGTTTTCATGCATACATAAATTCCTATTGGAATTGGTAGCAATTTCTTTTATTCAAACAAATGCCCTCTGGTTTCTACTCGTGTGAGTGTGCTCAATACTGGAATATAGATGACAAGCAAAAGAGTCAGCTGGCTTCTTTCAAATAAAGCCAGACCTTCACGGTGGGATGTTGAGAAACTGGGCTTGCAACCCAGGTAGAAGTGTCTATCAATCCCTACTGATGTTGAAATTGAAGTATATGTGCTGGGAAGGAACAGAGGGTTTGCCAGAAAGATAAACTTTGGAATCAGACAGCCCTAGGAGCAAATTCCAGCTCTGCTACTAATTAGAGGTGTGACCCTGGATAAGTTACTCAACCTCTTTGAATCACAGTTCTTCATCTGGAAAGTGAATATTGTTCATATAACATGTTTGACCACCTTCTATGGGCCAATAAATGTTTGCTCTTATTTTTATGATTACTCAGAGCCCTATCATTTTTCATTTACTTGTCCCAAAATCTCAGCCTGTGATATACTGCAATACTCTTTGTAGCCATGCATGTGATGTTGCCTTCCACCCTGACTCTGGCCTTGGCCAGGTGACATACCTTGGCCAATGGGATATCTGCAAATGTGACAGAGGCTAAAGAGAGCTTGCAGGTGGAGCTGGCTCTCTCTGGCTGCATTTCAAAGCTGGCCACCAAGTGAAGCAGCTCAGGTGATCCTGCAGGAGGATGAGAGTGCCCCGGCCCCGTCATACTCTGTCACCCCAGCCACTAGCTGCTAAAACAGCCATGTAAGAAGGCTGCCCCAGACCATCCAGCCATGATGGATGGGCAGCCTTCCAGGTCATATAGATGCAAGAGCAAACCCACAGCCAAGCCAGCCCCTGAATGCTGAGCTACATTAATGCTATTGTTTTAAGCTGCAAACACCTTGAGATAGTTTATAACACATCAATAGATAACTGAGACAAAGACCTTATCCTCCTACTCTACAGATGAGGAAACTGAGGCTTATTAAAGCTTGCCCAAGACCACAGAGCCAAACTCAGTGTCTCTCCCTATATCATGTAGTAAGGTCCCCTCTGCCATCTCCAGCCTCCTGCAGTAGGGCCAAGAATGGATGAGACAGCTGACAGTGTGAAAGCCATGCTGACCCCTCAGCTCAGGGGGCTGCTGTGAGACCTAGGCCATGACCTTCACCTCATTAGCCCATCAGACCTGTAATCAGCTGCTCAGAAGCTCCGTGAAGACCCACCCAGCCTGGTGCACAGAGTGGAGACCCACATGGTGAGCCAGAGGATGCAGCCTCCCAGAGATCACTGGGAACCCTCAAGGGCTCAGCAGCCTCCACTGTGTCCTGGCCATCTGCTCTGTCTATTTGATGGCCAACAGGAGGGCCATGGACATATGAGGTTTCCAAAATATATGTGAATGAAGAAACATTTTCCTTGGATGAGACAGAACAAGAACAGCAAAAAACACCCAGCGGCTCCCATTACTGAGCATGCCTATGTTGCAGGCACTTACTTCAATGTGTTGTCTGGCTTTATCCTCCCCAAACCCCACCATGTGGATATAAAGCTGCAGAGTTAAAAGTTAAGAGCACTGGCTGAGGACTCAGAATGCCTGGGTTTAAATCCTGACTTGAATATTTTCTAGGGAGAGCTCTGACTTCCCTGTGCAGCACCTGTGTCATCTGTAAATGGGGATGTGACAATAGCTGCTACCGCATGGGGCTATTTGGAAGACCAAGGGTATTAATGGATGTGAATTAATTAAAATGAGATCTGGCACACAGCAGGCACTTGGTGCAGGCTGGCTGTCACCATCATCACTATTATACAGATAAGGACCCTGAGGTTCAAACAGGTGACTTCATTGATAAATTTCACTGACTTAGCTAAGTCAGTGGTAGAATTTTGGATCCTGGTCTGAAAGACTCTAAATCACAAACCCATCACTCCTGGAAGTTCTGGGACTATCTGTCAACCCACCCTGCCTTTGTGGGTCAGAGCTCCTGCCTCAGAGTCAAATAAAGACTTGCTCTTTAAAGTACCAGTACACACATGGATTGCAGGCTTATTTCTCAGAGATCACACCCAGGTCTCAAAACCTGTGTAAATACCTTTGGTATGATGCCTATTATAATGTATTGCTTTCTGGTCATCTTCCCTACTCATAGACATAGCTCCCATGTATGTGGGTCTCCTGTATGCTGACTAGCCATGGGCATGCATGATCCATTTAATCTGCACAATGACCCCAACAAGGTACTTTGATTAGACCTATCCTATAGATGAAGAAACAGGCTCAGAGTGGTGAAGTCATTTGATACACAGCACATGGCTGGGATTCAAATACAGGTGTGTCTAATTTTGTCACGTGAGCCCGTGCCAGGCACCCTGGGACATTTTACTGCTATCAATAATAAACTCAGCAATTATTGAATACATGCCATGCTCTAGGCCTGTTACTAAGTGTTTCACGTGTGTATCTTACTTACTCCTCAAAATATCCCCTGGCTAACTCATGCCTGTAATCCTAGTGCTCTGGGAGACGGAGGCAGATGGATCTCTTAAGCTCAGGAGTTTGAGACCAGCCTGAGCAAGAGTGAGATGCTGTCTCTACTAAAAATAGAAAAACTAGCCAGGCATTGCGGCAGGTGCTATAGTCCCAGCTACTTGGGAGGCTGAGGAAGGAGGATTGCTTGAGCCCAAGAGTTTGAGGTTGCTGTGAGCTGTGACACTATGGCACTCTACCCAGGGGAACAGAGCCAGACTCTGTCTCAAAAAAAAAAAAAAAACCCAAATAAATAGGAACTCATATTATCCTTTTCTAAGTCTCAGAGAGGTCAAAAAAACCTAACTAAGGTCACACAGGTTGTAGGTGATTCAGCTTGGATTTGAACCTAGTTCAAACTATATCTGTAAACTTTTTACTCCATCTACTGCCTCTGTGAACAACCTCAAGCACAAATAACACTGTGACTTCCATTCCTTTGAATTTTCCCGGAGCTCAGCAGTGTCTAGGATGCTAAATCAACCTTTACTGATCATATTAATAATTAGATGAGAGGAGCCCAAGATGTGAACAACCTCAAGCACAGATAACACTATGACTTCCATTCCTTTGAATTTTCCCGAAGCTCAGCAGTGTCCAGGATGCTAAATCAACCTTTACTGATCATATTAATGATTAGATGACAGGAGCCCGAGATGTCTCCAAGTGTCCATGCAGGTTCCTGGGTTTGTATATCAAGTTTGGGGTATGTGAGCCATAGAAATGTACCTTGACTTCCTCACCATAACCCTTATTCCAGTTGCAGAGCCTCTGTGAAGTATTCTTTCACAGGCAGATGTTTTTACTTACACTCCTTAGAAAGCTTTTGAGAATCCAGAGAAAGGAGCAATTAATTTAGGCTGGGCTTTCTCTGGTAGTTGGCTTGGGCTACTAGATAGCTTAGCTGGGTATAAGTAACAAGTTGTGAACATACCATCCTGGAAGCGTTCACGGTCACAAATCAAAAACCAGTCTTCCTGCAGGAACAGCATAGAAAGGGCTGTTGGTCACATGTGGGGCTTTGCAAACACATTCCTCATCTCCAGAGCTGATAAGAGATCCTATCAGGAGACCACCTTAGATCTGTAGTTCCCAACTCCCAGGCCATGTACTGGCCGGTGGCCTATTAGGAACTGGGCTGCACAGCAGGAGGTGAGTAGCAGGCAAATGAGCAAAGCTTCATCTGTATTTACAGCCGTTCCCCATCACTCACATCATGGTGTAAGCTCCGCCTCCTGATAGGTCAGCAGCAGCATTAAATTCTCATAGGAGCAGGAACCCTACTGTAAACTACACAGTCTAGGTTGTACACTTCTTATGAGAACCTAATGCCTGATGATCTGAGGTAGAGATTAATGCTGAAACCATCCCCACCGCATCAATCTCTGATCTGTGGAAAAATTGTCTTCCATAAACCAGTCCCTGGTGCCAAAATGTTTGGAGACTACTACCTTAGATCATGCAAGCCAATTCCATGTCGGAATAATAACTGACAATCTGGTGACATGAAGAGGGAAGAAAAATGGCATTCTAGATCATGCATCTTAAGAATGCTGGCTTTTGATTCAGCATTATCATTAATAATATTAGCTATCTATTACTGTAAAACAAATCACCTGGAACATATTGGTTTAAAACACCAAAATCACTTATCATCTCTCATGTCTTGTGGTTAGGAGTTTGGGAGCAGTCTCCCTGCCTGGTACAGCCAGATGAAGTCTTGACCCAGACTCTACTTCCACCTCCAAGGTGGTTCACCCACGTGGCTTACAAGCTACCCTGTTTTCCCGAAAATAAGACAGTGTCTTATTTTAAGGTGTGCTCCCAAAGATGCGCTAGGTCTTATTTTCAGGGGATGTCTTATCTTTCCTGTAAGTGGGTCTTATTTTCGGAGGATGTCTTATTTTGGGGGAAACAGGGTAGTACTGGCTGTTGGTGGGAGGCCTCAGTTGTTCTCTGCAGGCTACTTGAGTGTCCTCATGACATGGTGGCTGGCTTCTCTCAGATTGAGAGATTCAAGAGACCGAGGGAAAACGAAGTTGTAATGCCCTTTTTGATGCAGCCTTGAAAGTCACACGCTGTTGCTTCTGCCACTGATTCAGTGTGGAAGGCAACTACACAAAAGCATTATGTTAGTGACTTGGAGCTGCTATAAAAGACTAACACAACTATCTGCTGCCTCTGTTTGGCTTTACAGAAATTTATCTTTCACAGTCTTGGAGGATGAAAGTATGAGATCAGTGTGCCAGCATGGTCAGTTTGTGATGCATGGTCAGTTTACAGACGGTTGCGTTCTTACTGTACCCTCAGGTAGTACAGAAAAAAAGGGCTCTGGTCTCGTTTGCTTCTTATAAGGGCACTAATGTCATCATAGGGGCTCATCTAAACCTAATTACCTCTAAATCCATCACATTGAGGGTTAGGGGGTTCAATTAAGGGAGATAGAGCCTGTAATCCTAGCAACTTGGGAGGCTGAGGTGGGAGCATTGCTTGAGGCAGGAGTTCGAGACCAGCCTGGGCAACACTGGGAGACGCCATCTCTAAAAAAATAAAAGTAAAAAGTTAAGCCAGGCACAGTGGTGCATACCTGTAGTCCAGGGGACCCTAAGGTGGGGGGATTATTTGAGCCTGGGAATTTGACACTATAGTGAACTATGATCGTGCCCTGCACTCTAGCCTGGGTGACAGAGTGAGACACTGTCTCTAAAAAAATAATAGGAAAGGGAGGCGCCTGTGTCTCAGTCGGTAAGGCGCCGGCCCCATATACCGAGGGTGGCGGGTTCAAACCCTGCCCCGGCCAAACTGCAACCAAAAAATAGCCAGGCATTGTGGCGAGCGCCTGTAGTCCCAGCTGCTCGGGAGGCTGAGGCAAGAGAATCGCTTAAGCCCAGGAGTTGGAGGTTGCTGTGAGCCGTGTGAGGCCACCGCACTCTACCAAGGGCCATAAAGTGAGACTCTGTCTCTACAAAAAAAAAAAAAATAATAATAGGGCGGCGCCTGTGGCTCAGTGAGCAGGGCGCCGGCCCCATATACCGAGGGTGGCGGGTTCAAACCCAGCCCCAGCCAAACTGCAACAAAAAAATAGCCGGGCGTTGTGGCGGGCGCCTATAGTCCCAGCTGCTCGGGAGGCTGAGGCAAGAGAATCGCGTAAGCCCAGGAGTTGGAGGTTGCTGTGAGCTGTGTGACGCCACGGCACTCTACCGAGGGCAATAAAGTGAAACTCTGTCTCTACAAAAAATAATAATAATAATAATAATAATAGGAAAGACACAAACATTCAGCCCATAGCAGGCATGGAAATTAGAAGGCCTGGATAATGTTGGAGGCCATTTTGGAGGTACGTTGCCAATTCTGAAAATCTGGCCTACAAAAAGATGGTAGGTGCTACAAATATTTTAGGTACAAAGATGATAATTACAGTATTATTTATAATAGTAAGAACAAAGAAACCATTTACAGCTCCAGCTATATGAGATTGGCTGAGTTCACTCCTGTACAGCTACACAATGGTATCATAGATAAAATGTGCAGAAGCCCAGAGAAAGGACAAGGAGACATCACCACACTTTGAGCAATGGTTATTTTGGTGTATGAGCATGCAGTTGAGTAGTATGAGTGGAAAACGGAGCCTCCATTGTGGGACCAAGTGAAGGAGGGAAAAAGGTGGGTTCTTATTTAAAAATCTATCTGGACAGGGTTGCTTTCTTCTTAACCCCCTAGAAAACCAAAGCTGAGTGATTTGGCTGCTAAGTACTCACGTGGCTAAAATACCTCTTCAACCAGGCTGTGTCTTTTCAAACCAGAAGCTTAGCAGCCACCCATGGGGCTTGATTCCAGGCAGTAGAGTGCCCAGCTAAATGGCAGGAATGACTCTCATCCACCTCTCTAATCCTCTCTGTCACCTACACCAATTAGCATACTGAGTACCCAAGGAAAGGAAAGGCTGGAATACTCATCCATTATAAAGAGACATTCATCCTTGCCCCCTCCCCTAGTTCAATAGGAAGTGACTAGCTAGTTTCTTGACCCCAACATATTAATTATCCACGGAATCCAACAGAAAACTGAGAACATTTCTGAAAGAAATATATGGCCCCACGTGTAGCTATTTCCCTAAGGTTTGTAGTTCTCAAAAATCTTTGTGTGGATGAAGATAAAGAATTCTTCTAGCCAGATTGTTGCAGTCCCTGCAGACCCAATGGCATCCTTTCCTGCAGCCTGCGACAAATTCATCCTTATGGGAAAAGAGGCTGATCAGGTCAGAGTTGGGTGCTACTTTTCCTCCTACTTCAGTCATCAAGTCAGATGTGACAGAAAAAAAAGAACAAGCCTTTCTGCTCTAATTTATAACCCTAAAGCAATGTGACAGACAGGCATTAGTTTTGGTGATAGACAGAATCTGTTCTGACTTCCATCTCTGCCAAAGATGTGCTTTGTGGCCCTAAAATCACTTCACCTCTCTGTACTTCCATGTTTTTTTTTTTTTTTTTAATCTTAAAATGAGGAAATTCAAACCAGAATCCACAGAGAACTCAAACATATTAGCAAGAAAAGAACAAGTGATCCCATCTCAGGCTGGGCAAGGGACTTGAAGAGAAACTTCTCTGAAGAAGACAGGCACACAGCCTACAGACATAAAAAAAATACTCATCATCCTTAATCATCAGAGAAATACAAATCAAAACCACTTTGAGATATCATCTAACTCCAGTAAGATTAGCCCATGTCACAAAATCCCCAAACCAGAGATGTTGGCATGGATGTGGAGAAAAGGGAACACTTCTACATTGCTGGTGGGAATGCAAACTAATACATTCCTTTTGGAAAGATGTTTGGAGAACACTCAGAGATCTAAAAATAGATCTGCCATTCAATCCTACAATTCCTCTACTAGGTATATATCCAAAAGGCCAAAAATCACATCATAACAAAGATATTTGTTTTTTTTTTTTTTTGGCCGGGGCTGGGCTTGAACCCGCCACCTCCGGCATATGGGGACCGGCGCCCTACCCGTTGAGCCACAGGCGCCGCCCATAACAAAGATATTTGTACCAGAATACTTATTGCAGCCCAATTCATAATTGCTAAGTCATGGAAGAAGCCCAAGTGCCCATAGATCCACGAATGGATTAATAAATTGTGGTATATGTACACACCATGGAATATTATGCAGCCTTAAAGAAAGATGGAGACTTTACCTCTTTCATGTTTACATAGATGGAGCTGGAACATATGCTTCTTAGTAAAGTATCTCAAGAATGAAAGAAAAAATATCCAATGTACTCAGCCCTACTTATGAAACTAATTTATAGCTTTCATATGAAAGCTATAACCCAGTTATAACCTAAGAATAGGGAGAAGGGGGAGAGGGAGGGGAGGGAAGGGGGAGTATGGGTGGACAGAGGGTAATTGGTGGGACCACACCTACGGTGCATCTTACAAGGGTACATGTAAAACTTAGTAAATGTAGAATATAAATGTCTTAACGCAATAACTAAGAAAATGCCAGGAAGAAAAAAAAAAAAAAGAAAATGCCAGGAAGGCCATGTTAACCAGTGCAATGAAAATATTTCAAATTGTATATAAAACCAGTGTATGGTGCCCCATGATTGCATTAATGTACACAGCTATGATTTAATAATAAAAAAATGAGGAAATTCACAGGGCCTACTTCTCATGGTTGCTGTGAGAGTTAATGAGATAACATTTAAATGCTTAGCAGAGTAAGTGGCATAATAAATGGTCACCACAGTCATATTATTATCCTATTGTAGATTCACAAGACATCATATTGGGGAACGAGGGAGGGAAGGATGTGAGTGTTGTAAATTTGGAAATACCATGTGGTACCATGAGCAGTATCTCTTATTCATTCTCTCTGGCTACATTATTCCAGAGGAATAATGGGGAATTTTGGTATTTTTTTTTAATGACTTTGTGGTCTGTCCAGAAAGGAGGGAACATGAGCATATACCTGAGGGCAGAGCCCAAGGAGCCAGATTCAAGCTCAGATCCTGCTGGCTTAGACTGAACCTTTATGCACTTTAGGAAAAGGTGCCCAGTGTGACTGTGGGGAAACTACTGAACCACTCTGGGCCTCAGTTTCTCCATCTCTGAATGAGGGATAAATGATATGAATCTCTCTCACTGGGATGTTCAGAAGAACAGCTGCAAGGTTGAGTGCACACTCTCAAGCATGTTACAAACACCATTTATTAACCACTCTTTCCCTTAAACAAAACTCACCCCCCCAAATCCTCCAAACAAATTTCGTGTTAACCTTTGAACAGACTCAGATTTTTCCCATCTCAAGGAGGAAAAAAACTCTTTCCTTTACTCCTGCGTCTCCCTTCAGTAACAGTTTTTTTGGATTTTTCTTCTTCTTTTTTTTTTTAGAGACCGAGTCTCATTTTGTCATCCTCAGTAGAGTGCCGTGGCATTACAGCTCACAGCAATCTCCAACTCCTGGGCTTAGGCGATTCTCTTGCCTTAGCCTCCCGAGTAGCTGGGACTACAGGCGCCCACCACAACGCCCGGCCATTTTTTGTTGCAGTTTGGCCGGGGCTGGGTTTGAACCCACCACACTCTATATATGGGACCAGCGCCATACTTACTGAGCCACAGGCACCACCCCTGGATATATATATATATATATTTTTTTTTTTTTTTTTTTTAACAGAGTCTTGTTCTGTTGCCCAGGCTGGAGTGCAGTGCTGTCATCATAGCTCAAGGCAGCCTTGAACTTCTGGGCTCAAGATATCCTTCTGCCTCAGCCTCCCAAGTAGCTGGGACTATAGGCATGCACCACCATGGATGGCTAATTTCTCTATCTTTTTTTGCAGAGACAGGGTCTCCATATGTTGCCCAGACTGGTCTCTAACTCCTGGTCTCAAGTGATCCTCCTGCCTCCGCTTCCCAAAGTGCTGGGATTATAGGTGCAAGCTCCCTTAACCAATGAACAAGAGTTGCAGACATTTGCTGTCTCCTCTTCTTCACTACTGGTTTGGTTTTTTCTCCCTTCCCACCTGAATCTTTTCTATCCAAGATCACTGGCAACCTCTTAGGGCTGGACACAGAGCTCCCTTGTCTTGGTTTACAGACCTGCTGTAACTGAAACTTTCAGCACTGCAACTTGCCACCTTTGTTGCTTCTTCTGACCACCTCTCACATGTCTGTATCTGCAGGGCCTTCCCTGTCCCTCTGTCCCTTGCATCTGCATCCTCTCCTGTAATCCCATCCATTCCCAGCTCTCTGCCTGGCCCCTATCTCCAGGTCTGAATAGGCAGCGGCTTCTCTGTGGCCATTCAATAGACATCTCAACCCTGTTCCAACTCCCAACCTCCCTCCTGGGTTCCCATCTAGGGAAACACCCTGCCATCCCCTCAGCTGCCCAAGACAGAACCAAGGTATCACCAAGGCCCACCAATTAGACTTCTGAAGTGCTCTTGCCAGCATCCTCTCAACTCCATCCCACCATCTCTCTCTGACATAGGCCATCTATCTATTCAGTGAGCTTTTATTGAGCACCTACTGTGTGTCAGGGACCTTGCCAGGCACTGGCCACCAGTATCTCTCACTCAATAACTGGAGCCCATCCTCACTGTATGCAGATGCAAGGGATGGGGGGAGAGGGAGGGCCCTACAGATACAGACATGTGAGAGGTGGCCACTTGTCTCCTTCTCTGAAAAACACATCCCACCCAGAACACTCAGTGACTCTAGCAGGGCACTGTCTACAGGACTTTCTGTGGTGATGGGAATGTTCTCTATCTGTGCTGTCCAATAGGGTGGCCACAGGCAGCTACTGAGCACTTCAAATGTGGCACATGTCACTGAGGAACTGAATTTTTAATTTAGTTTTATTAAAATTTAGTTACATGGGTGGTGCCTGTGGCTCAAAGGAGTAGGGCGCCGCCCCATATGCCGGAGGTGGCGGGTTCAAATCCAGCCCTGGCCAAAAAAAAAATAAATAAATAAAAATAAATAAAAAAATAAAATTTAGTTACATAAACCACGTGGCCAATAGCAACACTATTGGACAGTGTAGCTCTAGAGGGGAAAAGTGACCACATCCCTCCACAGTTTACTACCCCTCAAGAGTCCCCTGTACCCTCAGCATCAAGTCCAGGTTCTTGACAATGACATTCAAAGCCCTGCATCATCTGTGTCCTGCTCACTGTCCCCACCTGGCTGTCTACCGATCACACTGGCTGCTTAGTCTATTGAGTCAGAGGGCTTGCCTCTGCCTCAGACCTCAGGGCCTTTGCACCAATTCTGCCCTCTGCCCAGAACACTCTTTCCCACCCACACTCCCCACACAATTCCTAAATCCTGGGTGTCTGTCGAATTTTGGTGGGGGAGGAGCTCCTCTGTTCTGTTTGGAAGCTTAAGGTCATGCCCTCGGCTGCACCAGTGATAAGAGTCCACATTGGCCTCCGTGCCCTCCAGGGGTAATTCCCCAAGGTGTCCCAAGAACATGCTGGACTGTGCGGACAACTGTGGGCTGGTAATTGGCAGGAAGAGCAGGTCCCCTGGCCACTCCCTCTGAAAGTGCAAGAAATTATCTGCATTTTTAGTGGCAAGAACACAGGGCTTTGAAATCAGTCAGGTGGGGGGCACAACCCTCTTTCTATAACTCTAAAGCACTCACCATGGTCTCAGTTTCATTTCAATAAATGGGGTAACAGCATCTCCCCAGGAGGGCTTTGGTGAGAATTAGACATTGTAACCCAGAAGGGGCTCTGTAACAGCAGTTCATTGGGAAGGTGGTTGGCTCATGTGGACCAGGCACCATCATTATAATCCCACAGGTGGAGCCCTTCCCCCAATCGAAATGGGGCTTCGTCTTGAGTTTTAAGGATGAAAACTCAAAGTCCAATTCCTGATGGTAGGGATAACGAAACTGAGGGTCGAAGAGGACCAGGAGTTTGCCAGAAGTCACCAGTCACGTGGGTGGCGATACTTAGAATGCCAGGCCGCAGCTGTTCCCCTTGGGAAAACTGTGCCACACATCTGCGGTCCAGTGGAGGGAAGGGAGCCCCCCGGGGCGCTCACCTTTTTCCAGTGGGAGGTTCTGCCGTCCCTTTGGACCTTCCGACTGGCTTATCTTCGCCAGGGAATTGGAGGCTGAGACGCCTCCCCATGTCCCCTTGGGGCGCACAGGAGCCGCTGCACCTGCAGGCTGGCGGGCGCGCAGGGCCGGCCGCTGGGACCCTCGGGGTCAGAGGCTTGCAGGAGGTGCTGGCCGCGCGCGAGCTCCTCCAGACAACGCACGACCCTCCGCCGCGGCTCCAGGCCTGGGCTGGGCGAGAAGGCGAGATCCCCGGGGTCCCGGGGAGGAGGCCGGGTGGGCGTCTGCCTCGGGCCGGTGGGGCCAGGCGGAGGTCTGCAGACAGGGTAGCGCCCTGTCTACGCGGCCACAGAAGCCACTTCCACGCCCATTTGCCACCCCTGGGAGGTTTCTGAGATCTGGCGGGTGGGGTGAGGAGGACACGGATCTCTGGCTCTCTCCTCTGTGTTCTTCGGAAGTTTCTAATGACACTCCAAGCCCAGAAGCTGCTGGCATTGCGTCCCCCTCTGACAAGACTCTAGGCCAGTGGTAGGGAAGAGGGACCGACACCCCCAAATCACAGAACTCTCTGTGCTGCCCTGGACTGACCACTGTCTCCTACTCCATTCAACAGGCGGATCTGGGGCTGGGTGAACAGCCTCCTTCCTCCCACTGCCTGCTTGGGGTAAGTCTCCAAGCCTCGGCTTCCTCACTGGTAAAATGAGGAGGATGATAATAATACCATTTTAATAGTGTTTTTCGGATTCTATGAGAAAACAAAAGTGCTTGGCACCCAGGAGGCCTTCAGCAAAGGAGGTTGTTTCTGCTGAAGTTCATCTACCTCTCTCCTCAGTCCAGGGGAGACCCCTGCTTAGCCCTGCCAGCTGTTTGAGGATTGAGCAGCACCAAAGGCTGAGGCTGAGTTGAAACCAGCAAGACACAGGCTCTGTGATCTTGGATAAGTCACTGCCTCTCTCTGGGCCTCAGTTTCCCCATCCGCGGAAGACAAGTGTTATCCTGCAACTACTCTGAGGGGTATTAATGACTAGTGTATTTGAAGAGCACTTACTGTGTGCTCCACACTTCACCCACTTCCCAACAACCCCATAGGGCTACCAGCATTATCATCAGCCCCATCATATAGGGAGCGCAGCTCAGAGAGGCGGAGTGCCCTGCCCGCAATCACACAGCTACAAGAAGTGCTGGTAAGCCTGATTCTCCAGCTCTCCTGTCTGAGCAGCTTGGTGCCTGATTCTCCAGCTCTCCTGTCTGAGCAGCTTGGTCCCCTGGGGGTACTGGGCTAACTTTGAAGGGGCTTTCACTCCCCAGGCCTCTTCCCCCTTCCCACTCTCCATGGGGAGCTGCCCTGGAGGGCAGCTGCCACCAGCTCCCAGCACACTCAGCACAGGGCTGCTGCTCTGCCTGCACCTGCTCAGGTGAGATGGATGAGCACAAGTGAGTCACCTGGGTGGGAAGGGCATTCTGGGAGCCTGTGCTGGTTCCCCTGGCCTGTGGCCAACAGCCACAGAAAGGGAAACTTGGTTCCTTCATCAATCTGTGCCCCTACTGTGTGCCTGGCTCTGAGTGAGGCCTTAAGGTTGGGGCAGAAAAAACAGGACACATCCTGGGCAGGACCTGTGGCTCAGTGGAGTAGGGCACAGGCCCCATATGCCGGAGGTAGCGGGTTCAAACCCAGCCCCAGCCATAAACTGGCAGAAAAAAAAAAAAAAAGGGACACATCCCTGCCCTTCAAGAGCTCACCCTAAATCATAGAAGCCCTTGTTTATGGAAGACTTTATGGAGGTCATAGTATACAAGTGATCTCCCTTAATTCTTACTACAACTGAGTGATCAGTGCTATTGTTATCCTGAAGTGAAATATCTAGAAAATGAGGTCTGGAGAGGGGAAGTGATTTGTCCAAAGTCATACAGGTAGTCAGCTTTGGAGCTGAGATTTGAACCTTAACAGTTTGACTGTAAAGCCTTTTGGAGTTGGAGCCCTAAGAAACAAGTGAAGTGGTCCTTAGGGCCCAGACTACCGCTGTGCACTGTGGGTGACCCCAGTGGAACCCATGGCAGTGGGAATGTGAGATGAGAATGATAGTTTTCAGAAGGAGACTGGACTAAACGCTCAGGGAAAGCCGAGATGAGAGGCCATGTGGAGTGAAGGGGAAGCGAGTGTGTGCAGGAGGGTGAGAGAAGTGTATGGGGACACAGGAAAGTTCTCTTTGGGTTGTTTCTATTTTCTCTGTGACTTAAAAGGCAGTAGGAATGGGAAGGGGGTGGCAACTTGAGAAGAAAAGGTGTGAATTACTCATTATGGAGTAGGGGTGTGAATCTACCATGGGAAGTGAGATGGGAGATGAAGGCCCAGAGAGGTTAGGCAACTGAAGGGTACACAACCAGGAATTGGGAGAGCAAAGTTTAAAACTCAAGCCTACCTGACTCCCCCAAACCTCTCATGACCCAAGAGGGGAAAAGACATCAGTCCTATCATTTGTTCATTCATCTATTGGTATATTCTTTGTTTAGTCATTCAACAAATATTTGTGGACCATTACTATATCAGGCACAGAGTGGACCACTATAAAGGTGCTGACCCAGCACCTTCCCTCAGGGGGCTCAGCATTCAGCATGTCCAGAAGGTGCTTAGACTAAATAGCCATCTCTTCAGAGTTTAGAGGAGGAGCAGTCAGGGATGGCTTCCTGGAAGAGGTGTCTCTGGAATACGGTCTGCCTTCTGGCTAGGCCATCTTAAGTGGCTAAGTCACTTAACTTCTGAGTCTTTTCATCTGGAAAGTAGGGGTAACAAAGCCCACCTTGTCCAATGTGGCTTGAGAAATGTAATCTGTGATTACTGCTACAATCCCAGCAAGCTCCCGCAGCAGGAAGTCCATGCTTTGAGAGAGGACTGGTGAAGAGGCCGCAAACCCTCAGAGCCCAGGAACACAGGCCAAAGCAGTAAAAAGAATCCCCAAAGGCCTCAGACAGGGTGTCGCCTCTGTGGGTCTATGGCCAGAACTGTGACCTCAGCCAGGCCCTTGGGGCCTCCAGCAGGAATGAGGTCAGGGCTGTAGCCTGAGAGGTATTCAAGAACTCAGAAAAGCATGAAGCAGGGAGGGGAGGGGGAGATTCTGAGCTTAGTGCTTTAGTGTTGGGGTAACCTGCGTTCCAATCCAGGCAGGACACTCATTGTGTGATGTCACCTTTCTAAGCAGCAGTTCGTTCCTCTTTTAGATAATGTGTTAGTAATACCTGCATCTCCAGCTTGTCTTATGAAATCAGATTACTTTGACATTTATTTTATTTAGCAGACACATGTGTAGCACTTACCATGGGCCAGGGGTCTAAGCACCTGATATGCATGTATTGTTAATGAGAGGTAATGTGGCACAGGTGGCTGGCTTCTGCCACAGAAACACAGCTATTGTCACTCCTCAGCATCATGTGATTTTGTTACAATGACTGTGTTTTACTTTCTGGTTAGGAAAAGCAGCAGCAATAACAACCACCAGGAAAGCGAATTCCGTTTTGAGAGCAGGATGGCCCCACACGCAGTTCTGTGGGCCCGGTGGGATATAGATGAGGACGGGAATTCAGGAGGGTCCAGTGGTACCAGGGCTGTGCACTTGGGATTTTCTCTCAGGACTTCCAGGAAAAAAATCGGGAATAAAGAAGTCTGCTTGTCCTGGAAGCCCAACTCGCCTCCTGGCTAGTGTGTGCCCATGTGTGTATGTGTGTGTGCAGGGTGCTGGGAAGGTTTCCCAGATCATTGTCCAGCTACAGGCCTTCCGCAGTCCTGCACCCTCTCCAGCCCAACCTCTGGTGCCTGGCCTGTCCAGGCCTACTGCCAGCCGCCAGCCCCAGCTGTCTGTTGTGGCAGATATTTTTGGCTGAACCATGGCAACGCCAGAACAGGATGTACCTCTGGATTGCAGCAGGGACAAGCCCGCACTCACAGGCCACCCATGCTATTCCCCTCCTCAAAGGCTTGTTGGGGAAAGCCGCTCAGGCCCAGGTTGAGGACAAATGGTGTTTGTGTCTGAAGAGACGCAGACCCCATGTCCTCATGGGATCAGTGGCAGGGGAGTGGAAAGACACCCGTGCAAATCCCAAATCCCTCTGCCCTCCAGAAAGACGTTAAGGATGCAGGGTGAAAGAGGAGCTGCCTGACAGCAGGGGCCGATCCGTGGAGGACTGACCACTATCTTCCCACTATCATGGGAACTACTCTTAAGGAATTACTTTGTGCTTAGACCTCCACTAAATACTTTATATAACCAAGAAGAACAAAATTCAGGTGTATTTACTTTGTGCTAATTACGAGTGCTAGTCCTTATAACACTACTATGAGGCTATCACTACTTTTCTGTTTTTTTGTGTTTTTTTTTTTTTCTGAGGCAGAGTCTTACTCTGTTGCCCTGTGTAGAGTGTGCCATGGCATCATTTTACCTCAAAGCAACTTCAAACTCTTGGACTCAATCAATCTTCTTGCCTCAGCTTCCTGAGTAGCTGGGACTAAAGGCACCCACCATAGCACCTGGCTGTTTTTTTTTCTGTTTGTAGTAGAGACGGGAGCCTCGCTCTTGCTCAGGTTGGTCTCGAACTCCTGAACTCAAGAGATCCACCCACCTCAGCTGCCCAGAGGGCAGGGATTACAGGCATGAGCCATCATGCCCCACCTGGCCTATCCCTATTTTTCAAATGAGGAAACTGACATACAGAGAGATTAAAATCGCTTGTCCCAAGTCACTGAGCATGTAAAGAGCTGGGATTGGGGCCCAGGGCTGTCTTATGCTCAAACCCTCAATGCTTCCAGGACCAGCTACATAATTTGCTGGACTCAGTGCAAAATGCAAAGCTCTTGTTCAAGACTTAGTAGGAATTTCAAGATGGTGACAGCAGAGCATTAACACCAAGTGCAAGTGCCCGGAACCCAGCCCTGCATGCTGTATTTCCATCATCACTCCACCCAGTACTACTGGCAGCCCCAGACACTCAGGGAGGTGGCCATAAGCAGCCTGAAGATACTGACAGCCTGAGATAGGAAGCCCCTGCCTGGCGCCCTGAGCCACAGGGAACCACTGGAACAGAGTGCTCTCCCCAGACCCTTCCTGGGGTACTACAGATGATTGAAACATGATCCTTGCCCCAGAGGGACTTGGTTTGGGCAGTCATAGGTGTCTTTAAACTGTCCATGCCTTGTTGAATGAAGCTGGGACTTATTTTCCTGGCATATTCCATTACTCATTCTCTCATCAAATATCCATTGAGCACCTACTACGGTCTAAGCATTGCATGTAGAGCCTTAGGAGTTATTATCTTTGGGGAGACGATGGTGGGGGTAGGAAGCCCTGCAGGCCTCTTCCCCACTGGATGTCCCTGATCCATGTTGCCTAACCCCTCTGAGCATCTACCTCTTCACCTGTAAAACAGTTTGATCTGCTGTGAGGATTATCTCAGAAATATATGTATTTTGAAACCTTTGCAACTAGTAGATGCTCAGGTTAGATTCCTTCTGCCTGCCTCTCTCCCCTCACATCAATAAAGGCTGCCATTTATTTAGAATGTAGTGTGCCAAGCAGAAGGGATTTTGTATACATTACCAGTTAATTCTCAAATTAATGGCCCCGTGAGGTAGGTAGCATTGTCCTCAACTCCTTTTGGTACCCAGTTTCAAGAACCAGAGGGATTAGTCCCAGCTACCTGGGAGACTGAGGCAAGAGAATCACTTGAGCCCAAGAGTCTGAGGTTGCTGTGAGCTATGACGTCGCGACACTCAGCCCAGGGTGACAAAGTGAGACTCTGTCTAAAAAAGAAAAAAAGGACCAGAGGGAGCTCCCCACCTCCAATGTACCACTCACAGGAAAATTTGTCATTTAATAGTCAGAGGCCAGGCACGTGCTTTCCTAGGTTGGAAGGATGCTAATGTGAATGCTGGCACTTTTCTGCTGAAAGTTTACAATAACAGGAATTTCAGGTTGCAACTGGATTCTAACTACCAGTTTACTGCAGGATGCATGTACAGTTTCCCTTTAAAAGGCAAAATATGGCGACTATGGTTTGGGGGAGGGGACATACTGTGTCATCCCCCACGGCCTGAGGAGCAAGAAATGGGTCAGACTTCCCAGGAGCTGGAGTCATCACCTCTGACTCCTCTGCTTTCTTGCCATGCCATCAGCACATTACTTACACTCCGCAGGCCTGTTTCTTCATCTGTGAACTGAGGATAATGCTAACAGGGTCGTTTGGAGGATTCAGTGTGATTCATTGTGTAAAGCACCTAGAAGGCATGTGGTAGGTACAGCCTGTCCCCAAGGATGGGCGAGTGCCGTTTTCTGGGTAGAGCTCACTCTGTGCACTGTTAGGGGACCTCTCTTTCAGATGGGACTTGCTGACAACGAAGTGAATCCTTCTGGATTCCAAGTCATCCACTATGCTTTGCCTTCTGGAGCTTCTTTCAAGCACCTTGCCAAGAGAAGCTTCCTGGGATATAAACGCAAATGAACACAAGGATCCCCCTGTGCACACTGCCCACTATAGGTGTGATCTGGGATCATACCCAACCGTGGGATGGTTACTTTAAGGAGGAAATTGGGGCAGAAGCAACCGTGGGAATATTCTCCTAACGCCTGAGTAAATAAGTATCTGGTAATTTTGGGAACACCCATATTCTGTTAGGATGATGTGGGTGTTGTCTCCAGAAAACATGTGTGGAATGTGATTGTACGTAGCAAAGTGTGAGCCTACTCAATTGCATCACATTCTTATTTTGGTGGTTTCTAAACTTGGCCATCAGAATTCTCAGAGACTCTATCATACATACAGAAACTCACAGACTACTGGGCTCCATCCCTAGACTCTGGTTCAGGAATGTGTTAGGTTTCTCCAGCCTTGCCAAGGAAGAGTGTACTGAATCACGCCCCTCCGTGTTTGTTTTTAAAACATCAGAGGGGCTGCAATATAAATTGTTCACACTAATCTTTAGGCACATCCCACTGACCTTTTGCAATGATTTCAGACTCAACAAGCAGTTCCTAACCAAACTTTGGCTTCCCATATAGATTTTTGAAGAAGGACTGAATGTTCTAATCAGCGTAATCTGGTTTGCTTGCAGTAAAGTAATAAACTTGCATTTGAGTTTATTCATCAGTCTCTTGTGAGTCTAAGTTGACAGAGCAAGTCTAGGTGAAGTGAACAAAATACTTCTTGGATATGTAGGCCCTGGAATTTAGTGGTCATGTCCAACAACTTGTGGCAGTCATTGCTTACCAAATTATGTGTGCCCCATCCATCTCTTGGCTTCTCAGATTGTTGGGTTGGGGCCACCAAGACCAGGTCTTGCTGTACCCAGACAAAAGCTGATGAGAACAAATGTGAGTTCCCCCTGCTTCCTCCCCTGCTGCACAGCTAGAGGCAAAGAACTCCAAGAGGGCAGAATTTTAAGATGAATACAGCCCTGCTTCCTGAATCACCTTTGAGGAGGGTCACCAAAAGCTGCCTGGTGTGCAGTGGACTATGATATGAACACGAGGTAAACCCATGATGTGTTCAGTGGCTGAGACTTCCTGGGATCACACCTTGGTGATCGGCAGTAATTAGTCTCCACAGTCCTCTGCCATCTGGTATTGCAGGAGAAGCTTGGATGTTCTCTAGAGCTGTGGTCCCCAACACCAGGGCCATGGACTAGTACTAATCCTGTTAGGAACCAGGCTGCACAGCATCACTACCTGAGCTCTGCCTAATGCCATCCCCACCATCCTCCATCTATGGAGAAAAATTGTTTTTCATGAAACTGGTTCCTGGTACCAAAAAGCTTCTGGTCCATGGCCTTTTAAGAAGTGGGCCACAACAGCAGGAAGTGAGCTGTAGGTGAGGGAGTGAAGCTTCATCTGCATTTACAGCTATTTCCCATTGCTCACATTAATGCCTGAGCTCTGCATCCTGTCCCACTCTCCCTCCCAATCCGTGGAAAAATTCTCTATCCTGAGTACAGTCTCTTGTGCCACAAAGGTTGGGGACTGCTGCTCTAGAACATACCTTTGGCTTTATGTTTCTTTTTTTTTTTTGTAGAGACAGAGTCTCACTTTATGGCCCTCGGTAGGGTGCCGTGGCCTCACACTGCTCACAGCAACCTCCAACTCCTGGGCTTAAGCGATTTTCTTGCCTCAGCCTCCCGAGTAGCTGGGACTACAGGCGCCCGCCACAAAGCCCGGCTATTTTTTGGTTGCAGTTTGGCCGGGGCCGGGTTTGAACCCTCCACCCTCGGTATATGGGGCCTGCGCCTTACCGGCTGAGCCACAGGTGCTGCCCGGCTTTATGTTTCTTAATTGTTACAGGAGAGAACCCACCCAAAGTCCAATCCCCATTCTGGTGGGTAACATTCTTTTGCATTCTTTTAGTACACAAAGGACCGCCCACAAGTGGGCCTGCTCTTGTTTACTGACAAAATCAGGAAGAAAAATAGACTAGTCCTGGGGGAAGCTAGTATTTCTTTCTTCGGTCTAACCTGTCCAGGTTTCCCAGGATAGTGCTGAGTATACACTAGGCACTCACTAGAGACTGGACATGATGATGATGTAGTATTACACTGTTTTGGCAAGGGTTAAAGGGGCAGTTTCCTTTTGTACAAAGTCACAATCATCAGGCATTTATAAAGAAAAAGTTTATTTTCATCACAAGAAGCACACACACTATATACAATACACACCAACACAAGTTAAAAAAAAGTGCATTATGCATCTTCTACTGCAAATTCACAGTACAAAAGACACTGCCTTTTAAATATATAATATAAAAAAACAATATAATAAAAAAAATCATCGATATTGTAATGCAACACATGGAAACTCACCTGCAGCTTCCAAAAAAAAAACAAAACAAAGAACAGTTCATTTCATGGAGCTCCTGATTTTGGGAAGAGGGAGGAGGTTTAGTCTGTACCTACTTTTTGTTGCAAAAGAGCTCAGGACACTAATGGAAAAGAAAAATGGGGTAGCCTAGGTGGTAATAAAATCTCTATTAAACAAGAGAACAATTTTGTAACTGGGGAAATGGATGAGACGCTGGGCTCTGGTTCAAAGGTCACCCGGTCAGCCGGCTAACAAACTAAATCACGTTTGCTGGTCCCCACAGGATACAGCGCCAATCTCTGCCTTGCATGCAGGAACTACTAGTGCTGTTCTTCTCTTCCTTTCTTTTTTTGCATGGGAGTCTTCTGGTGAGGACCAGAAAACCTACTAGACAAATTCTAAGAGAGCTATACCACTTATCAGTGCTGTTTCTAGCAAGGCTCCTTGGAACAGCTGTGAACACACCATGTAAAAACTGCACTGCAGAATAAACACAGACATACATGGACACAGGCTAACTTCCTAACGCCAATCACAACCCACAAGACAAAGTATCCAATCACAAAAGATGAGAGAGTTTAACCGTTTCACATAAATACATAGTATTTGTAAACTATTATTAAGGCACTCAATTGTAAAACAATAATTACAGTGTAGGAAAAGAGGGAGGAAGCAGTTATCTTCTCATACAGCAAGGCTGACAGAAAAGACAGCAGAGGACTGACTGGTGTTCTGGTTATCAAGACACCTGTCCAGAGAGAGTGATGGAAGCCTAGGGCCGCAGCACTTAAGCAAAACAAGAACAAGGCAGCCTCTCCAGATTGGTCACGGGGACTCACTTTGCAGCTGGGTGACAGGTGGCATGCGTGTGGATGAAAGAGAAAGTGAACAGGGTAACGTGACTCGAGTTCTATATATTCAAATGTATATAGGCGGAGTGAACTCATACACATAGGTACTCAATTACAGAGCAGGCAGTGACAAAACAAGTAGCTGGGAACAGGGGTAAAATCAAGGGCCTTTATTTGGCCTGTGACACCAGCAGGAGCCTGGGCGGTGGAACCAGCACAACTGAACCTGCGCCTTGCTGTCCAGATGTCACCAGGTTTCTATCTACTCGCTCTCTTGCCAGAGGTGAAGTGGGTGATCACCCTGGGTGGTATGTTTGGGGGAATCCTGCTGGCCAGCCACCAGGCAGGGTTGTATGAAATGTATTCCGGCACTGAGAATTCCAGACAACAGAAAGCAATTCCCTCCTTGGATGCCTCAGGCAAGGTTCCTTAATATGCTGTCTTGACTAAATGATGCAGCATTTGTTCCCATGAGGGAGACATGGTCCACGGAGGGGAGAGCAGGACTCACCAATTTTCCAGGATGGGCTGGCCCTGAGGCACAAGTACAGAAGAACAAGGTTGTCCTGAAGGTTTATTCTACTCAAGCTCAGCTCCATTCTCTGGCCTTATCCAGGAGAAAAGGGGAAAAGAACAGATTGTGATCCTCTTTAGCAGAAGGGAGTAGAATGGGACTTGGACAGTGTGGCTGTTCATGTGCACCTGGCAAATAATCTGCATGCTTGAGCAACAGGGTGCCACAGAGAAGGGCTTCCAATCCAGAGGTTGGCAGGGGTCCCTGCATGACAGCAAGGAGGCAGACATGGGATGCAGAGAGAAAGAAACCATGTTTTTATAAAGTTTATGCACCTAGGACACTGCTGGAAGACCCTGAAGCAGCTACAAGGCAAAGCCATGGCAATCGGCATGATCAAATTATGATCAGAGGGCCGCCTGATTCTTCCTCTATGTCACCACCGGCCCTCTTACGCTTGACAAAACTCAAAGAAAACACCTTCCTTTATCATCGCAAGGGGAAAGATAGTAGCAAAGTTCAATCTAATTTTTGGCATGCCACATGAATTAAGGTGAGGTGAAAGGTGAAAGTCAGTGGAATACACAGGGTATAGAGCTAATTCAGAAACCAACAAAGACATTCGATGAAAATGACAGTTACGCACATGAACACTCAAAGACTTGCATAGCACAAACCTCTGCCTGCCTCTTTCTTGTGCCACTTATGTTTGGAGTTTTCTCTACCAGCTAAGATTACACACAAAGCATTGGCCGAGCTATGAGATATATCTGATGGGGCAAACTTTTCCAAAACCAGTATGAATTCATCTTTGCCAAGGTGACCCCCAAGTCTGGTATTTCTGCTCTTGTCTTGTTTGTATATATTTAAATAGTAATTAGCCATGTGTTTGTGTGCAGCTTTTTGGGGGCTCCAAGAAAAATCTTTAACCTTTTCTCCAGGCCAGTGTAGTAACCATCAATTCAGGAAGGCTTCATTTTGCTCTGATGATGGGGACAAATGCCTTGGTCTCTTAAGATGTTGATATATAAGCTGTGCTCCCGAAAATGAATAGATAGGTTTGCCAAAAGCCAAAGACCCACTTGTATTTGTAATCCTCCCTCTCACCCTCTTTAATTGGATAAGAAAAATTATGGCTTTCAAAATTAAAAGTTTTCAAAAATATATTACCCTCATACACAGACATGGTTAACAGACCAACATAAGCCTGTCATCACCAAATTTAAGGGATTATTTTGACACAAATACCGATCTATCCCTTAACATTTAATTTGGCAAAACATACTGAATTTGGTATTTGAGACCATGCTCTTGTTGGCTGGGGGGTGGGGGTGGGGGATCCATAGGGGTCTTAGGAATAAGTGCATAACCATCTTTTAAGGTGCTTTCAATTGACATCAGTGGAAAAACAAATTCCTATAAAGTACAATTTTTTAAAAAAGAAGAATCATTACACAAGGGAGAAAAAGTTCCAGAAGAAAGCGTTTTTGCAAGAGTTTTCTGGTTGAAATATGAACTTGCCAAGTTCCTCAAGACCCTGTCTGGGTGCTTTCCAGAAAGGCCTGCTTCTGGGCACCTAGTTGTGACCAATGCAACATGGCAACTTACCCACTTTTAGAATATGGCAGATCCAGCTGAAGGCAAGATGGCATTGTGAAAAGCTCCAGCCAACACTGCCCCTAACCAGAGTCACATACATAAACTACTCCATCTTGCATGAGAGAGGCAAATTGGTGTGGGCTGGAAGGCCTGGAGTCCAGAGGAGGGAAGGGTCAGGCAGAACACATGTTCAAATCTGCCCTGTTTTTCTGCAGGGCCAAGGGCAGCCCCATGTTGTCAAATAAAACCAGGGATCAGCAAACTTTCTCTACAAAGGACCTGACACAAATATCTTAGGCTTTGTGGGCCCTGTAGTGTCTGTCACATATTCTTTCTTTCTTTTTTTATAACTGCATAAAAACGCAAAAAATGTTCTTAGCTTATGGGGCCATACATCATCGTTTACTAATTCCCTGAATTCAACCTTCCTGCCTGTCTACTGAAGTGCTGCTCTCTCTTCAAAATGTTTTAACTTTCTGCCTTGCTGATGGACACCAGTTGAGTAGTCCTCAGCCAACGCCTAGAGGCTGAGGATGAGCTCACCTGGTCCTGAAAGGGGCCACCCACAGAGGCAAGGCGGGGCTTACAGATCCTTGTCCTGGCTGCAGGGGGAGTTGTAGAGAAACAGGAAGCAGTATTCTCACTGTAGCGAGGGGCAAAACTGTAAACATCTGTGAAGCTGTTTCACAGCCTCAATCCTCTCTAGCTGCTGCTGGACAAGGAATGATAAAGTTTATCCCTGCTGAAATCTCCTTCTCTCCCCAAACATAAAGAGATGGGCCTAATGAACCTCAGTGTCCAGGCTTCCAGCAGGATGAACCCTATCTCAGAACCACTGCTCCTGCTGAACATTTGAGCACTTTCAAAACCTAAATAAAGGTAACCAAGTCTAGTTCAGCAGCAGGTGGGGATCGGCAACACTGGGTGGGTCCTTCCCTTCCACTAGGAACGCTTTGAACTTCAGCATTAGCAACAACTGAGACTGCCACACACATTTTCCCCACCTGCCCTCCCTGTGCTGGTCAAACACATCACTCAGCTGTAACAAAAGAACCAAGATTAGAGAGAGCTTTTGCTGCCACTCAGCACAGAGTAAGCTCAATCACAGTGTGGGGTGTTTTGTCTGATGACTTTACCAAGCCCTGCCTGGGGCAGTTAAGAGTCTTGACACATCTGGGGTCCCAACCAAAAGAAAACAAAACAAAACAAAACAAAAAACCAGAACGAGAGAAAATTCTTTTTTTTTTTTTTGCCTGGGAAAAACCCTTTCTAACACAGCATTATTCCCTTGGTTGATCTTGTATTTTAAAAATAAAAAGCACAGCAAGAACAGAGGTAGGATTTATGTTGTCATCCGAGTTTCCCAAGAGGGCCAGAACGAGCTAGAACGTCTGTTGTGGCGATGGCATCACCACAACTCTTCTTCTGCAGGCTGCGAATGGAGAAGTTTGGACGTGGGTGTGTATCTGGGCACATTCTTTTCAAAACATGATTTTTCTTGAAGACACAGGACTTGGGAGCAGAGAGTCTTGTGTCTGCTGGCTGGTGGTTTCTGGCTCTCCCAGGCCACTCAGCTGACAGTCCCCCTTTCTTCTTGTGCCGCATGTGAAGTTATTTTTGTTTCTTCTCCTCCTCTTTGTGCAAAGATGGGGGAAAGTTAGGATGACTTCAGTTGTTTACAGGAAATCAAGATGGATGGGCTGACCCAAATCCATAGTGGAACAATGACGGGAGGAATCATGAAAATACATGTCGCAGTGAAGCAGAAGCGGGTCAGCTCTTGCTCTTCCAGGTGGGGCTCTTCAAGTTTCCTGAGGCAGATTTCCCTGATAGTTTGGAGACTGCAGGCAGGTTCCTTGGGGTGACCTGGGGCTCACGCAGGAAGGAAGACTCGCTCATTCTGGGATCTTGGGAGTCAGTGATGGTAGACGGGTCGGCCTCACTGGATAGGTCTTCCGTTGAGAAGTTGAGACTCCCGAGCTTGGCAAGTGAGTGTGAGCGCTTCAGTGGGGACGAGACAGTGAGGCCTGCCAGCCGCAGCCGGGTCTCGATCTCCTGGGTGCGCTGCTTCACTAGCCCAGGCTTCCCACGGACGCTGTGGATGCTGTCGCTGCTGGAGCTCCGAGTCAGGTTGGAGCTCATGGAAGAGGAGGTGGGGGTGTAGCAGATGGTCTTCAGAAAGTCTTTTGAGAAATTACTGGTATGATCCAGGCGGCAGAGGAAGGGAGGGGGGCTCTTCAGTGAGGTTCCTTCCAAGGGTAGGGGGGTAGCCTCTGATTTCTCATCGCTCCCACCTGGGCTGGGGAATGACAGGGGACTTGGTTCCTGGAGGGCGGCAGGATCCTGGGTCTCCTCGGGGACGCTGGCCTCCAGCCTGCCAGTGGTGCAGTCCTTGCAGGGAGTGGCCGGGTCTGCAGGTGTGCCCTTTAACCTCTCTAGCTCTTTGGTGTGCTTACGGACCAGGCCTGCCTTCTGCAGCTGGATGATAGATTCTTGGTGCTGCATCAAGTAGCTGTTGGTTGTGGGTTTCTCAATCTCGTTACTGAACAGAAGTCTTAGGTCCTTAGCAGGCTTCAGATCTTTCCTGGGTGATGGCTCTTCCTTCACCACTTCCTTGCTGGAAAGGTTCTGATCACAGTGAGAATTCTTCAAAAGGAGGGATGTTGGCAGGACTTTCAGGGTATCTCTAGAAGGTTCCAATAAACTAGCTGGTAGCCCTGGGGTAGCCCCGGAACCACTGGTGCCTGGCCTCCTGGAGCCTGCTGGTGGTAGGAGTTGGGGGGTTTCGGTGGGGCCAGATGCTGGCTTCTCCAGAAACCGGGGCCGGCTGCCTGTGTGGGCCACAGGGGAAGACGTGACATGGGGCAGGAAGGCAGGCTGGGTGCAGATGGCAGGAGCACTGGGGTCCTCACATTGCTCCCCAAAGGCCTCGGGGACTCCGCTGGCTGGAGGGTACATGCAATCAGCACAGGATTTGTAGGAGGGCTTCACTTTGTTAAGGATCCCAAATATAGCATCGTGCTGCAAGGGGACAAGCACACGGTGAGAGCGCCGTGACGCACCAGAGACCAGGACTGTAGGCGGGTACGAGGTGGGGCAGGGGTAGCTCTCACTTCATTTAGTGCAAGAGTAGAGTCTTCCCAGGACCCACCTGACCCTGAATAATGCAGTTGAGAGAAGGAGCTAGAGATATCACACAAGAACTGCCCGGAAGCCACATGCCCAAGACCCTGGGCAGACCTTGGGCCACACTTCCACATGTTTGGGGCAGGGCCCCCATGGACCTCCTTCTCAACCCTGTCCCTGCCACCTGCACAGGGTGACAATCTTCCAGGCCTTGGTCTCATCTGGAAAACAGGGTGGCAACCCCCGGCTCACAGCACTGTGAGAATTGCAGCGTATGTGAACCATGGTGGCGGGGCTCTTCCTCTCAGAAAGATTTGCATTTGGGAAGTATGCAGCCTGACAACAGAGCCCCTCCTGTCCAGCACACAGCCACCTTGTGGCTCCAGAACCTTCATCTAGCTGTTGTCTTCACAAGAGTGCTGGCAAAGGGTGAAAATGGTTTGTTTGTTTTGTTTTTTTGAGACAGAGTCGCACTATGTCGCCCTCAGTAGAGTACTGTAGCATCATAGCTCACAGCAACCTCAAACACTGGGGCTTAAGTGATTCTCTTGCCTCAGCCTCCCAAGTATCTGGGACTACAGGCACCTGCCACAACGTCCGGCTACTTTTTTGTTGCAGTTGTCATAGTTGTTTGGCAGGCCCGGGCTGGGTTCGAACCCACCAGCTTGGGTATATGTGGCCATTGCCCTAACCACTGAGCTATGGGCGCCGAGCCCGAAATTGGTTTTTGGAAAGATTCTGACAAAGACCCACACACAGGTACCCCTGGGCCCAGATGAGAGCAGCAGGCTGGGGAGGGCTTGACAGACCAATGGAAAACACATTCACACTGTCTCATAAGGAGAACTCCCCACCTTCTGGTCACCAGGGCTCTAAGTAAATTCAACACATCCCCTGACCTCCTCAGTGGTCAACTGACAGGCACAAAGCAGCAACTCCAGGCTGAGATCGGCAAGAACACTAAAGGGGAGGCAGGGCACATGACTGTCCTGATCTGGGCTAAAACAAAGCCTCCCAGGCAAAGGGCTGATGTGGGTTTCTGGCACTTTCTCCCTGCAAGTGGAGCCTAGGTGACATCCTCCTGCTCGATTGTCAGGGATTAACACCAACCTGAGTAGCAGATTTAAGTCCCCCAAGGCAGAAAGTCTTGCAGGGTCTCACACTAGGGGAGCCTGAAGGACATTGAGGCATTACTCCCGGAGGTAGTATCCTCTATGGGACCTTCTCTTAGTTAGGAACCCTTAGTTAGGACCTCAGTCCTTACCAACCACATCTTATGAAGGCCTGAATTTTTTTTTTAAGGGACAGGGTCTCGTTCTGTTGCCCAGGCTGGAGTGCTGTGGCTCAGTCTTAGCTCACTGCAGCCTCAAGTTCTGCACTCAAGTGATCCTCCTGTCGCAGCCCCCTGAGTAGTTGGGACTATAGGTGCAGACCATTGTGTCTGGCTAATTTTTTAGTATTTTTAGAGATGGGTCTCATTATGTTGCTCAAGCTGATCTCAGACTCTTGGCTTTAGGCTTGGCCTCTTGCTTTGGCCTCCCAAAGTGCTGGGATTATAGGCATGAGCCACTGTGCCTGACCCAAGGCCTGAATTTTGCGCCTGTGGCTCGTGAGTAGGGCGCCGGCCCCATATGCCGAGGATGGCGGGTTCAAACCCAGCCCCGGACAAACTGCAACAACAAAAAAAATAGCTGGACATTGTGGCGGGCGTCTATAGTCCCAGCTGCTCGGGAAGGAGGCAGGAGAATCGCGTAAGCCCAAGAGTTAGAGATTGCTGTGAGCCGTGTGACGCCACGGCACTCTACCCAAGGGTGGTACAGTGAGACTCTGTCTCTACAAAAAAAAAAAAAAGAAAGAAATTTGGGGGAAGCTCTAACCAAAGCATTTCTACGGTTTTCCCTCTACAACCTGGATTGAAATCTACCACAGAAGGGGATCTGAAAGTACCTTTCAGAGCAAAAGGGTGAGGGAGAATCATCCACACAGCACATATATATGGAGCACCTGCCTCATGCCAGGACTTGCATCAGATGTGAGGGGTACGGACAAGACACAGCCACTACCCTCGGGAAGCTTGCTGTGCACTGGTGGGAAAAGACCAGAAAACTCTGACAAATGCTGGGGGAGACAGGGGTGAGCTCAGAGCCTCTAGGGAGGGAGAGAAGGCTACCCCAAGGAACTGACTTCGGCTGTGGCTTCTCAGCATACTGTCTCCATATGCCCCTCCCTACCCTTTGAGCCGCTGTTCTCAGGCCCCCCAGATCCCTCCTCTCCCATCAGCCTATCTTTAGACCACATCCAGAGGGGCCTCATCACTCCCTGCTTAAAGCCCTCCCAAGGTGTCCAAATTTTTCTCATTTGTCTTTACAGATATTTGCTCTTTGAGAGCAGTAAGTAGGGAAGCAAGAAAGTCATGAGTGATTAGCATTTGGCATGCAATACATTTTATGATCTAGACATCAGTAGATGTGGCTTTCCAGTTCTGTTTGTGTTACATTATATTAGTGACAAACCAGCTTTATACTGGAATGTATCTGTCTGTATCCCAAATGCTCCCATTGAGAATAAAGCTGTCCTGTGGGATGGGTGGGTGGGGCCAGCAGAAATGAAGCTCCCTGCCCCAGGCCATGGTGAGCTGGCACCCAGCAAGGGTGGGAGCTGAGACGAAGCTGCACAGCATACCCCACCACTAAGCTAGCTCTCCCTATTGAGTCATTTCCCACCAATGGAAGAGGGAAAAATTTGGCTAGAATGAACTATTCTCTGTAAGCAGCATGTGGAAGCTCAAACTTTGTTACAGGTAATCCACTGGTTATGATAGCTTCAAGAGACTCAAGGAGGTCTGCATTAGAACTGAGCTAGAAGATAAGATACTTGATAATACTGAGGGTTTGTCATTAGTTTTTTTTAGGTGGCAATGGTACTGCGAGTATGGTACACACTGGAGCCTTCAGGAATAAAATGATAAATCTGAGATTATTTTCAAAACAACCCAGGGTATGGGGAAGTGGATGGGGTGAGATTAAATAAGAATAGCCATGTGTTGGCTCGGAGCCTGTAGCTCAAACTGCTAAGGCACTAGCCACATACACCAGAGTTGGCGGGTTCGAATTCGGCCCAGACCTGCCAAACAATGACAACTACAACCAAAAAATAGCCAGGCATCGTGCTGGGCATCTGTAGTCCTAGCTACTCGGGAGGCTGAGGCAAGAGAATCACTCAAGCCCAGGAGTTGGAGGTTGCTGTGAGCTATGATGCCACAGCACTCTACCTAGGGCAATAGCTTGAGGCTCCGTCTCAAAAAAAGAAAGAAAGAAAAGAAAAGAAAGAAAAAGAAAAAAAGAATAGCCATGTGTTGATAGAGGTTGAGGCTGGGTGGTAAGCTACTCTGTTTTATATTTTACATAAAAAAGAAGAAATAAAAGCCAGGTATGCTGGCTCACTTGTAATCCTAGCACTCTGGGAGGCTGAGGCAGATGTTGAGACTGAGCTCAGAAGTTTGAGACTAGCCTGAGCAAGAGTGAGACCCCATCACTACTAAAAATAGAAAAACTAGCTGGGCATTGTGGCAGGCATCTGTGGTCCCAGCTACTCAGGAGGCTGAGGCAGGAGTATTGCTTGAGCCCAGGAGTTTGAGGTTGCTGTGAGCTGTGATACCACAATACCACAGCACTCTACCCAGGGCAACAGGACAGACTCTGTCTCAAAAAATAAAATTAAATTAATAAAAAAGTCAAAACACATAAAATTAAAATAAAAAAAAAAAAAGAAGAAACAGAAATTGAGTTGGAAGCCCTGCCCAAGATACAAATAAGGTGCAAGGGGTGGAGGGGCACACTGTGATTTGTGCTATTCTAGAGTGCAGACCCCATGGCAGTGTCTACGTTACATGCTACAGTGAGCCCGCAAAGTCACCCTTTGATAAAAGCCTAGGGCTCCCCGGAGATGAGAACCGCAGGCTCAGTGGAGGAGAGTGGCAGGACTGAGCCCCACACGCTGGCCCCAGTCCAGTCCACGCTTACCTCAAAGTCATCTGGACAGTTCCGCTTGCTGTTGTTGTTATTTAGATTTTCCCAGGTAAGCTGAGGTGGAAGCTGCTCCCACCTCCCTGCTTCTGGGCTGTCTTCCCTGTCCATCTCCTCTGCCTGAGGCAAGGAGCCACTCGGGGGTGTGGGGCTCCCGACTTCTAGTTTCTTCTTGGCATACTTCTCACAGAGCCCGGGACCTTCCTGGGGACATCTGGCTGGCTTGTGTACCTCCCCAGGCTCGGCTGCTTCCTCCAAAAGTGCATCCTTCTCAAGGTCCTGGATTGAGCTGGCAATATCACCATCAAGAGAAGGCAGGAGGGGGTCTGAGAGTCGCCGGAAACAGCATGGGACAGCGGGCCCTCCAGGGACCCTGCTGCCTGGGAAGATTGGCTGGGCAGATTCCTCCAGGCAGGGTGGCTGGGTCTCTGGGGTGCTATCCAGGGTCTCTGGCAGGAAGTCGCTGGGTCCTGCAGGGTCTTCCGCAGGTGGCTGGAGGCTGTTTTCTGTTTGCTGACGCCACAGCTTGTTATGCCGCTGTTTGCTGTAGGGAGAAAGGGCAGAGAATAGTAAGCAGAGGAGGAGAGTGCCCAGAGGTCCTGGGGGGAGAGGGGTTAGCAAATAAGAGAAAGCCCAAGATTGGGGCTGGTGGCAGGCTCTCACTTAGTTAAAGCCCCTCTGTCATTTGTTCCCAAGAAACACAAGGATGAGAAGAAGCACAAAGGTCATAAATCACCATGCCTCCAGCGAGGAGCCCCAAGTGATTTTTCCTCACCTGGAGACAATATGACAGGAATACAGAGGCCGTCTAGACTTGCCATCTGCATATCTGTGTTTATGCCACCTCATGTTTGTGAACCCAGTCACTTCACTATGTTCCATCTCTGAGTTTCTCCATCTGTCAAACGAGAATAATGATCCTCTCTTGTCTACACTAGAGAAACTACGGGGGTCGGAGCGGAGAGTATGTGAAGCTCTACACACCATGACGTGGCCCTATATACACGGGAAGCATTCGAATACACCAGGGAGAGCCCCGATAACCGGAAATACCTGTTTAGGTCAGAGGGATTACAGGTCAGTTTTTAAATGATTTCTTCTGACGTCTCACTTTGTTGCCCTTGGTCGAGTGCCAACTTCAAACTCTTGGGCTCAAGTAATCCTCTTGTCTCAGCCTCCCAAGTAGCTGGGACTACAGGCGCTCACCACAACACCCGGCTAGTTTTAGAGACAGGGTCTCGCTCTTGCTCAGGCTGGTCTCGAACCAGTGAGCTCAGGCAATACACCCGCCTCAGCCTCCCAGAGTTTTAAGATTACAGGCATGAGCCACCAAGCCCAGCCTTTGATACTATTGTTTTTATAATACGTTTTTTAGGATACAAGGTAATAAAAGGGAAAGAGAGAGAAAGGTTTACAGTGAGGTAAAGTGACTAAGTCACCCCATGGACCTTAAAGTAATGCCAACACCATGGGTTTGTGAGGATTAAGAAAGAAGGAAATGCAAAGGAGCAGTGGGATTTGAGAGGGAATGTCACGCGAGTGTCATGGTCCTTCACTGCCTTTTGCTCTGTATACTTGGTCCACTGGGCCGTGATTCAAGGTCAACACCCTGCTTGAACCTGGCCTGGATAGCCCTGGATGGGCTGCAAAGTGCTCCCTCATCCTGTGGCCATGCCTGGGATCTGGCCACTCTCTGGCTGACAGTGAAGAGCATAGAGATGGCCAGATTTGTTTCCGGACCCTATTTGACTTTGCCAGGGCACTCCTGCACTTCTAAACTTGGCCATGAAGCTGGTGGACTTTAATGGTGGCTTTTTTCCAACACTATCAAAAATGATTCAGGGAAGTCTTCTTCTCATACTAACTGAACAAAAAGGGAATGAGGGAAAGTGAGTCCTAAGCTCCTGGCTTCTGATCTGAGAATCTGGGCAACCGGAGTTGCAGTGGGAGCCTGGCTGGGATCACTGGAAGATCTCACCACCACTCTAAGGGGGCAGGACAACCTCAGGACCCCCATGCACTGAGGGTCTTGAGGGCTCATGTACTTGAGCTGTGCCTCCCCCTCTTGCTGTCCACTGACTGTGTGAAGGAGTGACAAGTTAACCCATTCCTACCTCTGGAAAAGGGGTATAAACTGTATTCTGCAGACCTTTTGTTATTTGGGGTGAGAGTTAGAGATTTTTAAAGAAGCCATATTTCTTTATGAGCCAGGTCTGGCAAAGTATCTGTAAAGGTAAACTTGTATAAGGCTCATGCAAACCTCAAGAAAACCCTATTGGGTAGGTATCCTCCTTTTTTTTTTTTGTCAATATATTTATTGTGGTAAAATACACATAAAATTTGCCATCTTCACCACTTTTAAGCGTACAGTTCAGTGAGATTAAAAACATTCACAATGTCGGGCGGCGCCTGTGGCTCAGCCAGTAAGGCGCCGGCCCCATATACCGAGGGTGGCGGGTTCAAACCCAGCCCCGGCCAAACTGCAACCAAAAAATAGCCAGGTGTTGTGGCGGGCACCTGTAGTCTCAGCTACTCGGGAGGCTGAGGCAAGAGAATCGCTTAAGCCCAGGAGTTGGAGGTTGCTGTGAGCTGTGTGAGGCCACGGCACTCTACTGAGGGCCATAAAGTGAGACTCTGTCTCTACAAAAAAAAAAAAAAACATTCACAATGTCAGTACAACTATTACCACCATCCATCTCTAGAAGTCTTCATCTTGCAAAACTGAAACTCTGTACCCATTAAACATTAACTCCCCATCCCCTCCTTCCTCCATCCCCTGCCAGCTACCAGCTACCTTCTCTCTCTACAACTTTGACAACTCGAAATAACTGGAAGACTGACTTGTCTTTTTGGTGACTGGCTTGTCTCACTCGGCATAACGTCCTCAAGGTACACCCATGTTGGAGCATGTGTTGGCATCTCCTTCCTTTTTTAAGGCTAAATAACATACCATTGTATGGGGAGACCACATTTTGTTTATCTATTTGTCCATCAATGGACACCTGGGTTGCTTCCATCTTTTGGCTATCATAAATAATACTGATGTGAATACGGGTGTACAAATATCTCTTTGAAACCCTACTTTCGATTCTTTTGGGGATATATGCTGAAGATTTGTTAGCTCATGTAGTAATTCTATTTTTCGTTGAGGAGCCACTGTACTGATTTTCACAGCACCTATGGCATTAATGTCCACATTAAGATGGATATTAATCCTTAACTCAAAAGAGGAAATTGAGGCTCAGGGAGACCGATGAGCTTGCTCTAATGCCCAGCTCATCTGGTGGAACTGGTGCGGTGCTTGGGGCTTGTCCAGCCCTAGAGCCTGTGCACAGGGCTCTGCACGAAGCAGATACTCAGGAAATGGGACAGACACAGGCCCCTATCGCACACACAGGACTCGCCCTGGATTACAAGTTAGGCATCGCTCCCTCAAGCAGCAGAATCAGCTTTATGTGTGTGCCAACAAAATCAAAACAGACCCCTCCTGGAAAGGACTAATCAAAGCCCAGACAATAGTTGTTTTTCTCAAATCAGCTCCCCTGAGAGGCGGGATTTTGGCTGCAGAAGCTGCTGCCAAGGCTGAATAGGAAAGTGCTCAGATCCTGATGGCGGCCCAGCTGGCCTGGACACAAGGCCTGCAAAGGCTTGGCCGGCCAACCCCCCTCTGCAGGCTGGGACCCACCTTGCGTCTAAGATGCCTTCATACTCCGACAGCTGCCTCATGAAGCCTGCGTTGGGTCGTGTGATGCTGCGCTTTTGCTTCACATAGTTATAGGCCTTTTCGAGAGGCCAGCCAAATTCTTTCATTGCATAGGCTATGACTGTGGAGGCAGATCGGCTGACGCCCATTTTGCAGTGTACCAGGCACTTGGAATGGTTCTTCCTGCAGGCGTGGGGGATGGCAGAGGGGGAGAAAGAGTTAAAAAGTTTCAGCAACTTGATTCTATCAGGTCTTATTCAACTGATTTTTTTAAGTCCTGAAGTTATCTCAAGGCCTAAATCCTCCAGTGTCCTAATGTTTACATGTCTACACACCCTCTAAAGGAAATACCTTCACTGTAAAATCAATTAGCACACAATGGGAACTCAAGATAAATCTGCTCTGCCTAGCCAAGATTTGCAAGAGCTCCAAAATGGGACTGCTTTCAGTGAGAATCTCCCCACATGGCTGGCATAGGCTAGGTGACCAAAAAACCCTTTTACTGGGAAGCCACAAGGCAGCTAAAGGGATTTCTGCAAAAGCTACTCAACTGCTATGGCAGATGGAGATGGTGAATGAGTTATTGTAGAAAAATGAGGTCAGCAGACTAAAACCTTGCAAGGCTCTGGGGAAGAGCAAGATCCTCGTCAGACAGGAGGGCCAGAGAGCAGGAGTGAGGACAGCCAGAGAGATAGAGCCGGGGGAGGAAGATGAAGCTGACCTGCTATTTGTAAGGAGGCAAGACTGGCCCAGGTGGGGCTGATCTGGCAGATCAACAAGGAAAGGGGAACGTGTTTGTCTAAATTACGTTTGCTCAAGAATGTGATGGAGCTCTGGGCTGCTAAAGGCAACCCCTGCAAAACTTTATTTGTACAGAAGGCAGACCCACCAGGTAGGAGCAGGCTCCAGCTTCCTAGACCCCATTACAATTCCTCTCCAAATCTCAGTGTCTCTTTTTATTTTTTAAGTAATGGTCTGAAGTCTCCCTTCAGAGTGTCCCAAGTCAGTGAACTAAAATACTAAAGTCCCCCCATCCTCTAGCAACTGATGGACTGGACCCTCCTCTTGGCTAACGGGATCCCTAGAACTGTGTTGAGAGCCATGAGAAAGGAGATCAGATGTGCCTCATCAAGTCCCCCTTCCCTCCTTAGAGATGTCCTCTGGGACTCATTAATAGACCTAAGGCTATGCAAGACATACCTGCAGGTTCTCAATACATAAGATACACCCGCTTGGGTCTGGGTGTATGTGTTCTAGAGTTTGTCTCTGATTAACAGACCCTTATCTTAACTCAGCATTCCTTTTCGATGACTCTTGGTCTATTAGAGCCTAACACTTACAGTCAATTGTCAACTGAAGCATCTTTAAACTCACCTATAATCTGTGGGCCTCCCCCACCTCACTTTGAGATGTCCCACCTTTTTGAGCCAAACCAATGTATACCTTCCACATATTGATTTATGATTTTCCCAGTAATTCCTGTTTTCTTATGTAAAACCAAACTATAACCCCACCACTGCAAGAGCACATTAGCTCAAGGCTTCTTGGGCGTGGCTCCAGGTCATGGTTCTCAAATTTGGCTTAGAATAAACCTCTTTAAATTATTTTACAGAGTATGGATTCTTTTCCATGGACAAGTCTGTCTCCTGGGAACTGGAGAGAACCAAGATTTGGTAAGGCCACTTTACCATCTTACAGAGCTTTGACCTAGAGAAACACAAAGCAGAAGAGGACGTTTCTCTTGACAGCCTCTCAAAGGTGTCTTTCTGTTCTTGACTTCAATAAGGCACAGTTCTGGAGGAGAATAAAGTAAGAACAAAAGACAGGTGAGACCAGCGATGGTTGACCCAGGGACAGTGGGCTGGCCATAGCCTCTGAAAGGCTGCCCTGTCCCATGGGTCACTGACTTGAGAACAGAAGACGGGGTGTGTCCTTTAGGGAGGTAGTCCCAAAGGAGCTCTGCAACCACACCCTTCCCCTGGCTCCTTCAGCTTAGCAACTGACCAGGGGCAGAGCTCCTAAGAGTGTCCACTGGGTATCCTTGCTGAGAACCAGTGCCAATGACAACTGGGGTCAAATGTCACATTCATGGACAGGTGGGAGAGAGTCAGCTTATTAGGGTCTCTACCTGGAAAGGACTAACAACTTTTCTACTTTGATGTTTGGGGTCCTGTGGCTAAAATCAAAGGTCTATTGGACCTCCAAACCCCCCTAAGTCAGCCAAGGTCTGTGTCTGGAATTGCCATCAGTTCTTGCCTACCCAGCGTCTGCCAGTCTGTTTCTTCCTCTGGCTGGCTTCCCCACCCACTTACTTTGCTTTGTTTATAAAATGATATGCTTCATTCCAGTGGGCAAGAAGATCTGTTGTCTCTTCATCATAGACTCGGATGTTATGATATGCAAATAAGCCAGGGAAAAAATTATCTATTTCTCTAGTAACATTTAAAATGTAGTCAACCCTGCAGTGAGAAAAAAAAAAAAATGACAACAAATTTGGAGAATAACAAAATAATGAAAAACTGGCAGAGAAAAAAATATGCATTAATGAAGGATAATATACTTATGGTGGGACTTTTGTTTTTCCTTAATAGTAATTTTCTTTGTATTCCCTAAATGCCCTCTATATGATGGGGATATATTATACCAAAAAAAAACAGATTTCTTTATTTTAAAAAACCCTAAAAAAGTGAAATTAAATATATGTATCACTTAAATACATTTTTAAACTCCTTACAGTGTCAACATTTATAACTATTTTGAGTATACTTAAAAAAAAAAAAAAGTCTCCCACTTGAAATAGTTAAAAAGCAGAATGTATCTATCTTCTTTTTTTGTTTGTTTGTTTTTGAGGTTTTTGGCCAGGGCTGGATTTGAACCCACCACCTCCAGCATATGGGGCCGGCGTCCTACTCCTTGAGCCACAGGCGCCACCCGAGAATTTATCTATCTGTTATTTATATCCTTGAGAATTGCCTTATAAATCCTTTTTAAAACACAGCAAGATATAAATAAGTACTTCACAGGGTCTTTTGACCCAGGTGGTTCACTAAACTTAATCAATACTTTTACTTCTAGAAGACTAAAAACAATTTCAGGAGTCAGAAAATGTCTCAAATAGGTTTCCTAAGAGAATACTTACACATGCTTAAAAAAAAAATACCTTCAAAAGTCACTAATTTATTCCCAGCAAGATGGAAAGCATACAGGGTATCACCCTACATGTTCAGAATACTTTCTCCTGGAAGAAGAATACCTCTTAACCCAGGCATCCTCAAACTTTTTAAACAGGGGCCAATTCACTGTCCCTCAGACTTTGGAGGGCTGGACTATAGTTTAAAAAAAAAACAAAACTATGAACAAATTCCTATGCACACTGCACATATCTTATTTTGAAGTAAAAAATAAAATGGAAACAAATACAATTTACACCACCGCATGTGGCCCGCGGGCCGTAGTTTGAGGATCCCTGTAGTAGTTCTAAGGATATATTTTAAGATTTGTTTAGTCTTGATTTTTAAATGTAGCAATTCAAGAATGCCATCATGTCAGACCCATAGAATGGTGATTTTGTGGCTGTGTTGTTTAAAAAAAAAAACAAAGTCCAGCATCTGTTCTTAAAGGTCTCTAGATTGAAAACATCTTTTATTCCTGCTGCTAAGCATTTCTCAGACTAAGACAGGCATAAGCTTCTGGTCAACACTGGGTACTTAGTTCAAGAATCCCACTAGGTCCAAAAGTAGAACCTCAGAAAGAACCAGGAGCAGTCTGGGGGAGGGTCAGTGCTGCTGACCAGCAAAACCCTCAAGAGATCTCTATATGTCCACACTGGGACTCTTGGCAGCTCTGCAGGGCAGCGAGGCGGCGGTAGGAGGGAGCTCAGAGCCTCATCAGTATCCATTCTGTCCTAGACCGTGTGAGTGTGATTTAAACACATTCTCCCGGACACACACAATCACGGGAGACTCCAGTAAAATCTAAAGTCCATGAATTATTCAGGACGTTTTCTTTTGAAGCACATCTGTTTAGCTATGCAAATTGGCCCCAGCAGCCACTTCAGAGACCCGGGTGCAGGCAATGACAGGTGAGCACCCCAAGGTCTCACCCTTGATGGCAGCATGAAGTTTGTAAGCTGCCTGGAAGGACAGGGAAAGACAAGGGGAGGAGACTCACCCTGAGCCCTGCAGTTCTTCCAGATTGGATGCATTCCATTCAGAGCCCTGGGAGACAGATCACACAAACCCCCATGAGTGTCACATGTCAGCTTCAGAGCTGCTTACGGGATGCAGTTTGCCCCAGCCCTGGTAGTAAGGCCTTATTTCAGGGACCCTTGGCCTCGGAGAACAAGAACCCTGTGGCTGATATTCAGGAAGGTTCTTGAGTACTCACAATATGGGCAACGTGTGCGCGGTGAGCTGTGTACGGGGGCTGGAGAGAGTGGGAAGAGTCAGGGCCCTCACTGACCCCTTGGCCTTAGGGAAAGAACAAGTCCAGGAAAACCTGCTCCCTCCCCTCAGCTTACTCCTTTCCTAAGACTGCAGTGGGATCCCATAATCAGAGGCATTGACCTACAACCTCCCACCCATGGAAAGGGACATTCACACACCACTAATAAAAGAAAGAATTGTTCTACCTTTTCTGGGAAGTATTCTGGCGATATTGAAAAAGTTCCCACCCTTTGACCCAGTAATTTCAATTACAAAAAGTTATCCTCAGGAAATAATAATTCACACAGAGATTTGGGTCTGAGGATATTTAAGGCTATTTATAAAACAGTGGAAAGAACCCAAAGGTCAAATGGGTAGAAATTAGTAAATAAATGATGATGAAGCCTCATGAAGGAGCCATTAAAACAAATCATGTTTTTGGAGAATATTTAATGACACAGGAAAACACCATATAAGGAAACAGTATCTTAAAAGAAAGCAAGATAAAAAACTGTATAAACATAAGCAGTATGATCCTCTCATTTTCTTTGTATTTATCTATCTATGAGTAAAGCAGAATTTAACTCTGTTGCCCAGGCGAGAGTGCAGTGGTGTCAGCCTAGCTCACAGCAACCTCAAACTCCTGAGCTCAAGTGATCCTGCTTCAGCCTCCTGAGTAGCTGGGACTACAGATATGTGCCACCATACTTAGCTAATATTTTTATTTTTGGTAGACATACAGGGTCTAGCTTTTGATCAGGCTGGTCTTGAACTCCTGACCTCAAGTGATCCTCCTGCTCCAGCCTCCTACAGTGCTAGGATTACAGGCATGAGCCACCGTGCCTGGCCTCTTCTTCTTTTTTTCTTTTTAAAGACGCTATATATATAATATTTAAAAACCAAAGAAAAAAACTGAAGATGGGAAAATAAATAAACCAAAATGTCTACATTGACTATCTCTGGATTTGTGATATTAGGAATGCTTTCTTTTTCTTCAGATTTATTTATATTTCCAGACTTTCTATTATACAATGTTTTAATTTGATGCTTAAAAAAATAGTATAACAAACCATTCCTAAGCATTCAAAGAACATGGAAGGGAAGGAAAAGAAAAAATAATCACAAGGCTCTTAGGAAATGCAAAAGACACAGTCACAAAGAGCAAAAGAATCCATCTCACTCTCCCTATAACCTTCCTCACTCAGGTTTCCCAGAGGGCAAACGTCTCAGGACCCAGGGGCTGCAGGGCCCCAATTGAGCTGGCAATGTGCAGTGCTAGCTGAATTTTTATATTTGAGGGAGAGGCTCAAACAAAAATTCCTTTAGTATCTCTCATGGAAAAAGTGACATAAAGCACCAAAACCACACCAAAAAAATTACGAAAGCTCCACGAAGGCTATGAGCATCCTCTGGCCATGATCGCCACCTAGTGGGGAAAGACAGGATGAAGGTGCCTTCTGTTCCCTTTTCACTGGGGACATCAATCTGCTTCCCAGGAAGATTAGTGCCCAGTACTGCCCAGATAGCTTTCCAGATATAGTCTTCAAATCTACATATTTCTATATATGTTTCAATGTGTAAATATGACATCTATACAGATTTATACAAACACATTTAAAAATATGTATCTCTCTGTATCTACTCAGGGAATATGTATACACATTTTAAGAAAGGAAGACTGTATTAAATGTGTAATACTCAGTATATACCGATAGTAAAAGATGAATACAAGTCACGCTAAGTGCCTCTTACAATCGCAGAAGTCAAATGAGTACTACACATTCAATGGAGTTTTTTCTTCCTTTTAATTAATTAAAAAAAAATTTTTTTTTTTTTTTTTTTTGAGACTGAGTCTCACTCTGTTGCCCTGGAGTCATAGTTCACAGCAACCTCAAACTCTTGGACTTAAGTGATCCTCTTGCCTCAGTCTCCCAAGTAGCAGGGATGACAGGTGCCTGCTATGACACCTGTTTAGTTTTTCTACTTTTAGTAGAGACAGGGTCTCATCCTTGCTCAGGCTGGTCTTCAATTCATAAACTCGAGCAAGCCACCCGCGTTGGCCTCACAGACTTCTAGGATTACAGGTGTGAACCACCGTGCCTGGCTGAGTTTTCCTCTCTTAAGTGTGTGTGTTTGCCGTGTGCAGTGGCGCATGCCTATAGTCCTAGCTACTCGGGAGGCTGGGACAGGAGGATCACTTGAGTCCAGGAGTTCTGGCCTGTAGTGCGCTATGCCAAACGGGTGTCTGCACTAAGTTCAGCATCAATATGGTGACTTCCCGGGAGCGCGGGACCACCAGGTTGCCTAAGGAGGGGTGTACTGGCGCAGGTCAGAAACAGAACAGGTCAAAGCTCCCGTGCTGATCAGGAGTGGGATCGTGCCTGTGAACAGCCACTGCACTCCAGCTTGGGCAACATAGTGAGATCCCGTCTCAAAAAAAAAAAAAGAAAGAAAGAAAAAAATGTGTGTATGTTTTTGGCATCCTGTGCTTATACTACCATGATGCAGACACGATGGAGAACTCTATCTCCCACAGGCAGAAAACAAAGTTGTTTGCATCTCTAGCAGCAAGTATGCTTCCTCAGTATTCCCGGAAGCATCTCTTCTAACAACCGTCATCATTTATTAGCACCTCCAGAAACTACACTGGACACTTTCAATACGTATTTTCTTCTTTCCCCCACTTGTGGCACACACACTATGTTGCCTAGGATGGCCTCAGACACCTTGGTTCAGTGATTCCCTGGAATAGCTGAGACTATAGGTCTATACCACTGAACCCTGCTTGTATGTCATCTAATCCTCATGATCATCCCATGAGGTACAGGGTGAAGGAAAAAAACAGCATTAAAGTGGCTTTTAGCCAGTGAGGCTGAGGAGTGGGAAGTGGAGCCCTGATGGGTTGATTTTCATTCCACCATGCAGCCTCTCTAATTTTAGTAACGTGTCTTTCTCTATAGTCTCTCTGACTTTGAAAACCTGCCAGTTGCCTTCTATGGAGATTTATGGCATTAAGACAGTCTGAGCCAGCCATGGAGGTGAAGGCAATCAGGGCAATCCACCCAAAGCTACAACAGCAGGGCGGGTTCTTCCAGTGGGCTTTGGGAGCAGGCCCTGGGAGGAGCCGTCTGGACATGCTCAGTTGTGTGATCTGTCTTCCCTGGTGTTTCTCATGTCCCAGGCTGCCCAGGCATAATTCTGGGTTTGGGGAGTAGGATGCTTCCTTTAGTAATTGGGGGTTTTGAGCTCATACACCATTTGGAGATAAGTGGAGAGGGCCTGCGTGGTAGTGACTGAAGAAGACAAAGGATTAGAGAGTCTGAAACCACTGCCAGCTGTTTGTACCAAACACCTCCCAAACAACTCCCCACAGCTCAGCTGAGAGCCACGTCTCAAACATCTGGCTTCAGAGCAGACCAGGCCACAGAAGGGGCCAAAGAACTTTGGGAGTTCTCGTCAGTCAGGATGGAGTCAAGTTTTTCATCTGCTTTTTCTCTCTGACTTGCTGTAAGTGCCAATCAAAGTCTGATTTATGTCCCCCAAACCAGATCCCGCCATGGCTGTGCCCCTTACGAGATAAAGATGATCGAAGATAAGGGAGGGCTTGTCCATCTGTCCCAAGATAAGTAGCATCTCGTTGTCTATGAATTCCTTAAATTCTTTCAAGTTACAATTCATCTGCTTCTCTAATTCATTACGGATCTGCAGAGTGGAAAATATTAGGAAAAGTGATTTGTTAAAGACAACAGTTGTCCACCTCCAAAGAATTAAAAGCTACAACAGGAATGGTGGCTGTTTCCATAAAAGGTAGGTATTTTTCCCCTCAGAATAACACATTTAGACACATGTGGCACACAGGCGTGAGTGGCAGGAATGCAGGTTACTCAGCCTAAAAGTAAATCCAACTGGGGAAAGTTTATTATTTCAAATATGGCATCTGATTTCCATGAGATCTTTTCTATTGAGTTTAAAGCACTTTTACTTTTACAATTAAATGTCAAATACCTCACAGAATTAGTAACAAATTAGTTTCATCTTACTTGGGAAGGTATCATAATACAATTTTTTAAAAGTGTATTAATTAATAAAATGTTTATAGTTTGTTGACTTTCAAAAATGGCAGTTTCAACCTCTTCTTAGATCTACTTTGAGTTATCAGTATAATTCACTGCATTCCTTGAACACAAAGCCACAAAAAAGAGAAAATAAGTTATTCGGGAAAACGTTAAAAGGCAAAGAAAAGGCAGTCTAGAATTTACACTTGCCAGTCAATCGTAATTCTGGAGAGAAATAAGTTTGCTATCTCTCATGCACACCACACAGCAATGTGGGGCAGAACACAGGGACGGGGTACAGATCAAGGCTTCTAGGTGCCATCCACGGACCTCATGCAATCGCCACTGAAGGTCTTAAAGGTGAGGCTCAAGAGGTCAGGAAATTGGCCCAATGTCTCAAAGCAGGCAAAGGGCAGATCTAGAATCAGACTAGAATCTGACTCCAAGGTCTATCTATGCTTTTCCTCTAAGCCCTGCTGCCACTGAAGAACGAGGAGAAAAGAAGCCTCTGAGAGCTGAGGAGCAGACCGTAAAGACAACCAGGTGCCAGGCCAAGACAGATGAACACCCTGGGATCCTGGCCTGCTAAGCAGGGAAGCGTTCTCTTACTTCTTTGGAGGTCACATTTTCCAGATCCTGGCTCATCATGATGCTTCGGAGTTTGGCTTTGATGAGGCGCTCAGTCCTTTCCCCTTCAGTTGGCCTGGAAAGAAATGATGCTTAGGAAAGCACAGAACTCTAGGAAGCCTGGGGTCAGAGGTTACAGAAACACCAGATGCTCCTGGGTCTAATAAACAGAACATGGCTTGGCACAGAGAGCTTGCTTCTCAGTGTGTGTTCTCAGGGGTAGTGAGAGGTATGTGGACAACCTGCTCTGGCCTCAGGGGTCCCAGCAGATCAGGCAGACAGAGGACAGTTTGGAAACTCACTGCTGCTTCAGTCCGCACAATGTCAGACACTTTGAGCGCAAGACGCTGGAGCTGCCAGCATGATGTCCCCACCCTGGTGGTCCCTTGAGTGTCTGTCTGAACACATCTGGGTGTGAGGACCTCACTGGGCCCTGAGGTAGCCTAGCCCGGCTGTGGCCATCTCCCATCAGCTCCTCCTTATACAAAATCAAAATGTATGTATCTCCCTGTAACTTCTGTGTACCAGCCCTACTTGGAATTCTAGGGGTCACATTGACCAGGGTGAGCTTTCTTTCCCATGATGACCTTTCAAATAATTTGAAGGCAACTATCATTTTTCCCCAGTCTGTCTCGTGATTTCTTTGAGGCCTCACATGATATGACTTCCAATCATTTTGACCCCTGCCCTATGGACACTGTAGAGTGTCCACAGCCCTCTTCAACTCTGCAGCAGCCCAGTGGAACATAAAGCCCTGGGATCTAAAGCACAGGTCACATTCATAATTCTCCTAAGAGCAGAGCAGAAAGCTTGGGGAATTACCTCTCTGACCAGACTGCAGAGGCACTGTGAGAGACTGGTGATACACAGGGCCACAAATTCCTTTGAGAATCGATGGAAGTTATGGATCTGTTTCTCATTCACCAAATTTGTCTATAATTTTTTAGGGGTAGAGGGTGATCAGAGACCCTTCCCTCAGCCAAAGACTACCCATGAGCCCAGATTAGGCCCAGGTACAGAGAGGCAGGTGCCTGAGGGTGTGGCCAGGCTTGCCTAGGGAGGAGGTGCTACATACTTGTCCACAAACAGCGCCGGGGAGTCGGGCCGCGTGGACTCCAGGTCCTGCATGGCGTTCCACTCATTGATGCAGCTCTGCTCAGAGCCGATGCAGCTCTCATAGTAGGCGGCCCAGATGAGAGCCACACCCCCGGGGAAGTAGTTGTGTCTTCGTGCCACCTCACAGGCCTTATGAAGCACCTGCAGAGCAGACCTGGGTGAGGAGGGGAGAGGGTCAGACCTAAGGGGGCATGAGAAGGGCTGGAGTGTCTCCTCCAAACAAGGGTTTCAGGCAGGGCCTGGGAAGGGCAGTTCCTGCAGGACACCTCTCTGGAGCTGTGTTCATATGCAAGGGTTTGTGGGGGACACACACACTGTGACGTGTGACACAGTCACTGACGGGGTCTAAGAGTAGACAGAACATCCCTCATCATTTCCCAAAAGGAGAAAAAAATGAACAAGAGACTTCATTACTCTCCCATCAGTCAGCTCTAAAGAACTATGGTTTGCTTCTGAAGTAGTGGTAACCTTGCCCACAACTGCACAATTATGCCTGGCAGCTGGAAGGGAAAGTCTTTTGATACATTACAGAGACATCTGACTACATTCCAAATATTTACATTTCTATCTATTCCCCAGTCAATATTATGTTATAATAGCTTAGATTTCTTAAGGAAATGAGTTTTAAACATTAAAAATTGTTTTAATATACAAATTAACTAAAGAAGAGGTTTGGGGTAAACAAAATGGGGCAAAAGAAACAATATTAAAAACATACACATTTTATTTAGTCACCCTCTTTTACTTATCATACAAAGACAGGCTGAAAATTTCTCAGAGAATGGCACAAATGAGCTATCAATAAAGGGTGGAAGTGGGCGGTGCCTGTGGCTCAGTGGGTAAGGGCGCCAGCCCCATATACCAAGGGTGGCAGGTTCAAACCCGGCCTCAGCCAAACTGCAAAAAAAAAAAATAGCTGGGCATTGTGGCGGGCACCTGTAGTCCAAGCTATTCAGGAGGCTGAGGCAAGAGAATCGCCTAAGCCCAGGAGTTGGAGGTGAGCTGTGACAGCTCACAGCTGTGAGCTGTGACGGCATGGCACTCTACCAAGGACGATAAAGTGAGACTCTGTCTCTTGAAATAAATAAATAAAGGGTGGAAGAGTGGCGCTTTGGAATGGAGAAGGACCTCAGAGAATGGCTCCGCAGTGGCAGGAAAAACACTGTAATCCACCTCACTTTCCCCAACTGCGTGCTTCTGTCCTATCTCTAGTCTGGCTAAGGGAACCTACTTGAGCTGAATGTTTGCTAAATTTAGTTCTTGTTCCGAACTTTCTGGAAAAACATGTGGGCCTATTTTTTACTTGTCTAGAGAGAAGAAAGAGAACAAATTATCCAGGGACACGAAGAAACATCTGGGACATCTATTGGTTCATGTTCCAGAATTATGATTTCATGATTTTCCCCAAAATGATCCTGAACTGACTGCAGCATGGAGTTAACAGAGGTGGTTAAAAAAACAGAAGCACAATTATTAACTTGTGGCCCTTGGAGAATTCTGCATAACTGTCACTGTCCCAGAAAAAAGCATTGTTACTTTGAAACACTGGGCAGAACCCTTCTCATCTGGAGGTACTGACTCTCTCCTGAGTTTTTCCCAGATAATTTGAGAGAGACTATCACGTTGAGTTTGCTGCATGGGCAACCTGTGCAACAAGGAGGAAGAAGGCTCCAAGAGACGCTGTAGATGTGACACAGCCACCCCATGCAGCCTTCACCTACATCATCCCAAAAGCAGAGTGTCCCAGGGGAAGGCCACCCCTACCCAGGCCCCACAACCCTGCTGCCCTACACCCTGCGAGAACACACTCCCCCACTCCTGGGGATAACATGTGACCTTTGTGGTCACTTTCCTCAATAGACTTAAACCTCACGAAGACAGAATTGCCTGTTTGATGGCTCCTTGCATGCTGGGCACTTAAAAAGGGCCATTCATCTCACTGACAAACTGAGCACCTACTAGGAACTAGGTACAATGAATAGATTGAATTTATGCTGGTGTGATGCTTTGTGAGCTGGAGCTAGAGATATATAAAAACACACCTTCAATAATAAACAAATAAACCCCTTAAAAATGGGTAAAGGACTTGAATAGACATTTCTCCAAAGAAGACAAATAAATGGCCAATAAGCACATGAAAAAATCCTCAACATGAATGGTCACTAGGGAAATGTAAATCCAAACCACAATGAGATATCATTTCATATCCATTAAGATATTTATTAAAAATGAAAGAAAAATAACAAGAACTGACAAGGCTATGAAGAAATCAGCATTCCTGTATTTTACTGGCAGGGTTCTGAAATAGTGTAGACTCTGTAGAAAATAGTTTGGCAGTTCCTCAAAAAACTAAACATAAAATTGCCATGTGACCTAGCAATTTCACTTCCAGGTATCTACCAGAAAGAACTGAAAGTAGGGACTCAAACAGATTACACACAAATGTTCACTGCAGCACTACTCATAAGCCCAAATGTCCACAAACAGAGAAACAAAATGCAGTCTATTCACTCAACAGAATATGATTCATCCTTAAAAATGAATGGAGTTCCAATGCACACTACAATACGGGTGAACCTTCACAGCATTTTGCTAAGTAAAAGAAGGCAGACAAAAAAGGACAAATGTTATATAATTCCACTTAAAGGAAACATCTAGAACAACATGCAAATCCATAGAGAGAGAAAGTAGTATGGAGGTTCCCAGAGGCTGGGGGAAAGGAAAAGAATTCACTGTTAATGGGCATGGAGTTTCTGTCTGGGATGATGAGAATGTTCTGGAAATGGGGCTGGGTGTGGTGGCTGGCACCTGTAATCCTGGCACTCTGGGAGGCCAAGGCAGGAGGATACCTTGAGCTTAGCAGTTTGAGACCAACCTGAGCAAGAAGGAGACTCTGTCTCTACTAAAAATAGAAAAACTAGCTGGGCATAATGGTGGGCACCTGTTGTCTTAGCTACTTGGGAGGCTGAGGCAGGTGGATCACTTGAGCCCAGGAATTTGAGGTTGCTGTGAGCTAGGCTGAGGCTACAGCACTCTAGCCTAGGTAACAGAGTGAGACACTGCTGCAAAAAAAGAGAAAATGTTCTAGGAATGGATATTGGTGATGGTTGTACAACATTGTGAATATACTAAATGCCACCAAAAAAAAAAAAAGATTTTTTTTTTTTTTTTTTTTTTTGAGAAAGAATCTCACTATGTCACCCTGGGTAGAGTGCTGTGGTGTCACAGCTCGCAGCAACCTCAAACTTTTGGGCTTAAGTGATTCTCTTGCTTCAGCCTCCCAAGTAGCTAGGACTACAGGCGCCCACCACGATGCCTGGCTATTTTTTGTTGCAGTTGTTATTGTTGTTTAGCTGGCCTAGGTGGGGTTCAAACCCTTCACCCTTGATGATGTGGCTGGCACTGTAACCACTGTGCTACAGGTGCCAAGACATTTTCTTTTTTTATTATTATTTTATTTTATTTTTGAGATGGAGTCTCACTATGTTACCCTTGGTAGAGTACTGTGGTATCACACCTCACTGCAACCTCTATCTCTTGGGCTTAAGCGATTCTCTTGCCTCAACCTCCTGAGTACCTGGGACTATGCAACCACAATGCCTGGCTATTTTTTTTTTTTTTGGTGGTTGTTGTTGTTGCAGTTGTCATTGTTGTTCAGCAGACCCGGGCTGGGTTCGAATCTGCCTGCCTCGGTGTATGTGGCCGGCGTGCTACCTCCTGAGCTATGGGCATCACCCCTATTTATTCATTATTATTTATATTTATTTATTTATTTAGACAGAGTCTCCCTGGGTAGAGTACCCCCTGAGTACAGTACCGTGGCATCACAGCTAACAGCAACCTCAAACTCTTGGGCTCAAGCGATTCTTTAGCCTCAGCCTTCCAAGTAGCTGGGGGCACCCGCCACAACGCCAGGCTATTTTTTGTTGCAATTGTCATTATTGGTTAGCTGGCCTAGGCCGGGTTCAAACCTGCCATCTTCAGTGTATGTGTAACTACTGTGCTACGGATACCGAGCCTATTTATTATTTTTGAGACAGAGTCTCACTCTGTTGCACAGGCTAGAGTGCCATGGTGTCATCACAATTCACAGCAACATCAAATTTCAGGGTTCAAGCAATCCTCTTGCCTCAGCCTCCCAAGTAACTAGGACTACAGGCGCCCAACTATGACACCCAGATACTTTTTCTATTTTTTTCCTTTGTAGAGGCAGGGTCTGGCTCTTCCTCGGACTGATCCTGAGCTCAAGGGATCATCCTGCCCTGGTCTCCTAGAGTGCTAGGATTATAGGCATGAGCCACCACACCTGGCCTGAGCTGTACATACTGTACATTTAAGGAATGGTCAAAACAGCAAATTTTACGTTTATTTTACATGTGTCTAAATGAGCTTCCAAACAGAAAGGGCTTTTCTATTCATACCATTAGCTAAGAAAATATCTCTAAGGAGTTAAAACCTTACATTACACTTACCACATGGCCTGGACAGACACAGGCTTAAATATGTGCATCCTTCCTGCTGTGCTCACGCTGAATCCACTGAGAAATGAAAAACAAAAGGAAGGTATCTGTGGTGGGAAATCAGACTTTCTTTTTTTTTTTTTTTTTGAGACAGAGTCTCACTATGTCGCCCTTGGTAGAATGCAGTGGCATCACAGCTCACAGCAACTGCAAACTCTTGGGCTTAAGCGATTCTTTTGCCTCAGCCTCCCAAGTAGCTGAGACTACAGGTGCCTGCTACAACACCCGGCTAGAAATCAGACTCTTTTAATCAAACCACTCTGAGATGATGGGGACCGGCCCATCTGGACCCTGAGAACAAGTACATCTCATGCCATCTGACAAAGGATCATGGAGCCCACTGTGACAGAGACCAGGGCAGAAGCAGGAAAGGATATGTTCTCAAACGAGGGAAGGCTTATTTTTAACCCAGCAATGTGAGTTCTACGAAAATTGGAAGCCCAGCAAAGGGTATCAGGCAAGGATAACATCCAGTGACAAATCTTTTATGTCCTCCAACCATCCCCGCCCACCCACTACCTCCTGCCCCACCTGGTCTTTTTTGGAATGGCATGTAAAATATATTTGTAAAAAACAAAAATTTTAAAAAGGAAATATGGGGGGGAAACAGAAAGAGGGAAGGAGGGAGGGGGGTGGGGCCTTGGTGTGTGTCACACTTTATGGGGGCAAGACATGATTGCAAGAGGGACTTTACCTAACAATTGCAATCAGTGTAACCTGGCTTATTGTACCCTCAATGAATCCCCAACAATAAAAAAGAGGAAAAAAAAAAAAAAGGAAATATATCCCTATAATCCCTAAATCGAATTTTTATTTTTCTCTCCCCATCCTATCAGCAAGGCAATGCAACTCTGGCCTGTCTGGAACCCCCAATTTCCTTTCCTGACTCTGTCTACTCTTCACAGCTCTGGTGGACTTCCCTGGGAGTGAATGCATGTGGAACCCAGATGGCCTTTGCCCCTTGGCTACCTGCCCAGGTTGGACAGCGTAAATCCTCCTCTGCAGTGTCCCCAAAGGCACTTGAAACACTATTTTTTTTGAGAAAGAGTCTCGCTCTGTTTCCCAAGCTAGAGTGCCATGGCATCAGACTAGTTCACGGGAACCTCAAACTCTTGGGCTCAAGCAATCCTCCTGCCTCAGCCTCCCAAGTAGCTGAGACCACAGGCCTCCACCACAATGCCCCAATACCCAGCTAATTTTTCTATTTTTTTTTTTTGAGACAGAGTCTTACTTCGTCATCCTCAGTAGAGTGCTGTGCTATCATAGCTCACAGCAACCTCAAACTCTTGGGCTCAAGAGATTCTCTTGCTTCAGCCTCCCGAGTAGCTGGGACTACAGGCACCTGCCACAACACGTGGCTATTTTTAGAAATGGGGTCTCGAACTGCTGAGCTCAGGTAATCCACCTGCCTCCAGCCTCCCAGAGTGCTGGGATTATAGGTGTAAGCCACTGCGTCCAGCCCTGAACACTGTTGTGCCTGCTTGTGGTATATCTCTCCCTGGACCCCCAAAGTTGTTAAGCTCCTGTGGTATCACTGCATCTAAACACAGAGGCGCTAGGCCCAGAGAGTGGGCAGTTGACTATTCGCTTAACCAATCCAGGCAAATGGGTGAATGAGCAGGAGCGGATCCCCTGCAATGTGCTTCCCCTTCTGCTCATGACCTATCATCCCTTACAGAATGCAAAATGTGGGTGGCGTCTATGGCTCAAAGGAGTAGGGTGCTGGCCCCATATACCAGAGGTGGAGGGTTCAAACCTGGCCCCGGCCAAAAACTGCAAAAAAAAAAAAAAAAAAAAAAGAATGCAAAATGTGCCCATGCACCCTTCCTTGTGTGGCTCAGGGAGGGCAATACTGTTTCTCCTAATGTAATGAACCTATCACGTGCAATTCTGTGAGTAATGATTACCCAACGATGCCCCAACCAACTCATGTTTCAAAGTCAACCTGGAAAGAATCTTTGAAAGAGATTCCTTACCCATCTCCATCCAGGTGGATTTTTGTGTCACTCCACAGTCGGAGAACCATCCCAATGGTGCAGCTTTTACTACAAGGGGGAAGAAAAGATGTCTGGAGTCAGTGCCCACCCAGGAGCGCACACAGTCCTCCCTCTCTCTCTCTTCACCGGGCCTCTGTCTCTTTACCAGGTGTTTCCAGTTAACAGCAGGAAACCACCCCCTAGCCCAGAACAGACTGCGTCTGGAAGAGGGTCTTACTTAGGCTATTTGGTAGGGATCATTGCCACTGAATTCTAGAAGACACAGATCTGGGACAACCTTTGGATACAACTCCATAAGCACCCAGCTAAGGCCTTTGGGGTGTAAGGAGCAACCAGCCGACCTCATGCCTTCACTGTGGCTGGGGCAAAAGCAGCAGAGGGCTGGTGTTCAGCTGGGGGAGGCCATGGTGCTGAGGCCAACCTAGCCTTACCTGTCCCAGGGTGATGAGGGAGGGAGTATGCTCACACCATTACTAGGGTTCACTTTTGGATCTCTGCTTCTGCAGCTGCTGTTTTACAAACTAACTTAATCAGGTTTTGCCCATCTGAACAGCAAAATGATACATAACAACTTTTGAGACTGGCGCCACAGAAAAAACACACAGGAAAAGAAAGGGCTTTATTGCAGGGTCTCCTCAGATTATTACAAAGATTCCTCAGGCATGTGAGAATGAGTCAGCTTGTGAGAAACTACTGTCCCTGTGCCAAGGCCCAATGCTAATGGCTGTCGGCAATCTTGCTTGAACTTATATCTCGGCTACTACTTAACAGCCCCTTCCTGGGATGCCTCCCAGAACTAGGCCCTAGCCGGACTGTTCAAAACAGTGCCTTTGCATCTGTGGGGAAGGGAAGGTAGTTTCCAGCCCTTCTGGCCAATAAGCTTTTTAAGCTGGGCAGATTCTCAGGTCACACCCTGCAGTCTTATCCACTCCTGATGGGCTAACTGAATTTCCTTCCTAAAGTTGCACAGTAAAATTCAGGTGGAGGTCACAGAGTTCCAGGAGCTAGGCGGCTGAGTCAGCACCTTAAGAGGCAAGGAAGGGTCACCTTAGAGCCCAAATTCAATATGCATAAAGTCAGGTCAGAAGGTGCCCTGGGAACACGTGGGAACACGTGGGCATGGAGGACCAGACCTGAGCACTGATAGTCCATGCCAGGAACTGGGAAGGACGGGAGGGCACTGCTCAGAGAGGGGCAAAGAGCATAGGATTTCAGGCCCACGGCAGGCTGAGGCTGAGGGGACAAGGTGAGACTGCCCACATGAAACAACCCCTAAAACTGGCCCCCCTGACACACCAGGAGGCAGAGCCCATGGAGAGCTTCTGCTCATGGTCTTAAACTGGAAACAAGAAGCAAGCCGGAGACCATGAGTGACTAACAATTCTGCAAATCGCCTATTGGCCCCTAGCTGTTATTTTGTGAGTTTGCAGTAGTTCTATAGTGGTTACTAATATTTCTACAATGAAAGAGAGCCTGTGGACTCTATATATAGAAAGTGGGGAAGGGACACGCAGTTAGGGAAATTAGATCTTTTTAGCAAAAGAATGAACCCGAAGGATAAAGTGGGTGAGAGCAGCTACAGGAGAAGAAAGCAGGTTCTGAGTCCCTGGGGCCTGTGCAGCAGGGGCTGAGGAGCCAGACAAGCCTAGAGGTCCAGGCAGGAGACAGGCCTATCCCCAAATCCCACCATGTGGGTCCCTTATAGATAGCAAAACACGGAGACAGTGGGATATGCTCACAGCACTCAAAATGTTTCCAAATTCAAAAAGAAAAATTAATACTCTAAGAAAGAACATGTGGAGTGGTGGCTTCCGTCTCCTAAGAAAGTGCGTGCAGATAGAAAATTCCGAGTGAGAGCCTGCTGCAGCCAGTCATCTTCCCAACACTGTCCCTGCTAACTCCACACTCAGCTGTTGCACTGGGAACCCCATGAAGATGCCCCTCAGAGGAAACATTCATTTCTCTCTCTCTCTTTTTTTTTTTGGAAGAAACACAATCTACCAGCAGGAATTTAGAGAAACATGCATATCATGCCCTCAGCAGGCCAAAGGCTTCTGGTGAGGACCAGGCTTTGATTTCAAGCCAGGTTAGAATATGAGAGCCTGGCGCTCAAGCAGTGTGAGAGACCAGCTGTCAATCCCCAAGGATGTTGGGAGTGGAGGACAGAAACGTCAAGCCCAATGGCAGGAAGGCCAGCTTAGTGGCTAATCCCCGCCAGTCTGTCCAGCACTCATGGCCTCATGACTGCCCCCTCAGGAGACCAGTGCTGGCCTTGGGAATGGTGCCTACAGGCAGGCTGTAGCTTCTGCTCACAGAATGCAAGCAGCCTGGGCCTCAGGGCAGAGCAGGCACTGGAGGTAAGAAGACCATAGACAGAGGGGGCTCCAAGACAACTGAAGCTGGGATACTAAAGGGAGGCAAAGTTGGGTAGGGTGGAGAGAAAAGGCATTTCAGAGTGGGCAGGAACAAGTACACAGCTGAGAAAAAGGAACTTAGAACGTGTGCCTGCAAACACGTATGTGTATGTGCATGCATCCAACGCATGCCTGTGACCTCTGCTGTGCTCACGGATGCAGGTGAGCACGCACCCTGCAAGCCCCTGGCAGGGTGCGTGCCACATGGAAAGAGCTAACAGGTACAAATAAGACAAACCTAGGGGTGAATGGATGGGCCAGGTGGTGTGGGGGAGACAGCCCTGGCACACTGGCAAAGAGTGAGTGGCACCTACTCAATCCACAGGTCTGCAGGAAAGTCCCAAGTCCCTGCTCAACTACCTACTGGGCTGATTCTGGTGTCATCGCCTCTGCCTCCTCTGCCTCGTGAGCTTTTGATTCCTCATTTATAAAATATGAGGCAGGACTGTCTACCCCACAGGGATGCAGGGATTACATGGCATGTTCAAGGAGGCATTTTGTTAAGTGTGCTATGCCCTGCAAAAGAAGCGACAGAGGTGATGGGGAGAAGGACTGGACTTTGTCAGACCCAGCAGTTAGGATCAAGATGATGGGTGCCATCTGGGGTGGCAGATGCTGATTCAGGATTAGAAAGTGTTACTGGGATGGACCATACTTGGGGAGGGAAGCGCTTGCCCCTGAAAGAACACAAATAGTTTGGATAATCTCCTGAAGAACAAGTGTGACCAAAACACTTTTAAATGATCAATGTCTCTGAGCCTCATGACCATATGGAAAATGGCCAAAAAGACTGGGCTCTGACCATTTCTTCCTCCACCCCCCTTCTTCTTTTTAAGAGACGAGGTCTTGGCTGAGCACCCGTAGCACAGTGGTTATGGCGCCAGCCACATGCACTGAGGCATGCGGGTTCAAATCCAGCTCAGGCCAGCTAAAACAGCAGTGACAACTGCAACAAAAAAATATATAGCCGGGCATTGTGGCTGGCGCCTGTAGTCCCGGCTGCTTGGGGGCTGAGGCAAGAGAATCGCTTGGGCCCAAGAGTTTGAGGTTGCTGTGAGCTGTGATGCCAGGGCCCTCTACTGAGGGCAACATAGTGAGACTCTGTCTCATAAAAAAAAAAAAAGTAGAGAGAAAAAAAAAGGAGAGAAAAAAAAAAGGTTACTCGTTCACTGTAACCTCCAACTCCTGGGTTCAAGTGATCCTCCAGCTTCAGCCTTTTGAGTAGCTGAGACTACAGGCACATGCCACCATGCCCAGTTAAATTTTAAGTTTTTTGTAGTGATGGGCTCTTGCTATGTTGCCCAGGCTGACTGTGAACTCATGGCCTCAAGAGATCCTCCCATCTTGGCTTCCCAAAGTGCTGGCATTACAGGTTTGGGCCACTGTGCCTGGCTGAGGCTCTGACCACTCCTGGCAGCCTGGAGATTTCCCAACATAATAGAACAAGCCCACCAGTCTCCATGTGGCTTTTTGGAGCTCGCCTCTTCACATGTGGCAAATTCTATACCTGGATTCCCAGATAGTCCAAGGCCACACACGTCATCCCAAACTCCAATTCCCTTGAGTGGACTGCAGAAAACTTTCTCAGAACACTATTTGTTATGTACTGGTGTTCACTTCTAACTAGCAACAAAGACTTGGTCCCTCTCGTGTGGCCCACAGCAGCTCTCAGAGGAGGAACAAGACCAGGCTGCACTGTTACCATACCATTTGTGGCCTCTGAAACTGATTTTTTTCTCCTACTGATTCTGCCAGGGATGCTGTTTGAATGCACCCTCTTGCTGTGCCTCTAGTCCTGAAGTGAGACTCATTCAAGGCACCACATCCTTCAGAAGCATGTGCTCTCTCTGACCACCCCTCTCGTGTGTTCTCCATCTACCTCTCTCCCATACGTCTTCCACGCTAAGCTTATAGGCTCTTTGAGGCCAAATCTGTTTTTACTGTTGCTTCTTTTATGTACCTGGGCCTAACCCATTGCCTCATACATAGAAGAATGCAAATAAACTATACACTTAATGAATTAATAGATTAATGAATGATGAATAAAGGAATTCTACTTTAATCTTCATGTAACAAATCCAGGTTTTGCAATGATCTTACATGCATTCATTTATCCTGGATGTCAAGTGAGGTGTTCACCTGCATTTCACACACTATAGGGTCTAGGATACAACTCACTTGGCTTCCAGTGAGTGGCAAATTCCAAGCCTCTCTTAACGCCTCTGACCAAGGACCTGCCAGAAAGTAAGTGGGAACCCACGAGTACCACTCCTGGATTAGGTGCCCCATGCAACACCTACTGATTACACACTTCCATACCACCCGTGGGCCAAAAGTGTCCTCCCTGCTTCACATGGGTAGCCCCAGCCTGTCCTTTCATGCTCATCACTGCCATCCCCTCTTTCAGGACATATCTCTGGCTACCATGCCCCTCTCTATAGCACCCAGAATTATGCCTCTACACACAGAGTAACTTTTCATCCTTTAGTTGACTCTGAGCTCCCCAAAAACACAGATTGGATCTGGCACAGTGCCAGGCACACAAGAGCTGAAATGGCACATCCTGCTGTTCCCTGACACAATGCCCCCTCCCAAAAATCATCTCCCATGGATCTTGGTCCACAGAAACCTTTTTCCAGCAATAACTCTTGTCCCCCTCCCAGTAGGGTACCACTATCCCATCAGACTCACCTTTCCTTACTGGAAAAGTCAACTCCCAGCAAGATATTTTCCTCGGTGTCCTGGCGCCCACTGCTGTACACCACCACCATGTAGCGGACGCGGTCGGTCCAGGCGCTCTCCAAGCGCACGGCCTACAACAGGGCAGAGATGCCCTCACTGGTCTGCCTGTCGAGGGGATGCCTCCGTCCCTTTGCCAAGCCAAGATCAAGAACTTTAGTTTTCTACTTTTCCCTCTGGGAATTAAAAGTGAAGATGAAATTCTTAAAATCAGAAGCTGGGTCTGGTTTATCTCCCCAGCACCAGGGGCAGTGCATGGCTCAGAGGGGACATACAAGAAATGTGAGAAGTGAACGAACATCCCTCCCCTGGTCCCTCTGGGGTACAGAGGAACAAACATGGCTTTGGCTTTTGCAAGTCATTTGGGACAATCTGTTGTGATATTAAGAGCTTCCACCCCCATTATTCATGAATGGTTCTCCCACCAAGTTTCATGATTAAAAATGAACACTTGTCACTCTTATACTTCTTACCAGCTTGATTCTGTCTTCACAACGCAGTAGGTTGATCATCACTTGAAGATGTTGGGGCAGGTCACCTGTTAGACGAATGGGGAAATTTTTTAAATGTTTCCCACCCACTTTCTAGGACAAAACCCCTGAAAAGCTGATTTTGAGGGCCTGTAAGAGAACTTAGAAGTTAGCATTTATCTACCACAGGAGAAACACCACAAAAACTTAGTCCCAAATATCATGTGATGAGGATGAGGATACCAGGGCTTATGCCATCTTGTTACAAGTTGCTCTTATTTTCTGAAATACATACAATATAGGGTTCATTCATTTATTTCTGAGAGATGGAGTCTTGTTTTGTCATGCAAGCTGGAATGCAGAAGCATGATCTTGCTAACAGCAACCTCCAACTCCTGGGCTCAAGTGCCCCTCCTGCCTCAGTCTCCTGAGTAGCTGGAACTACAGGTGTGCACCACTGCATCTGGGTAATTTTTCTATTTTTTGATAGAGGAAGGGTCTCATTCTTGCTCAGGCTGGTTTCAAATCCCTGACCTCAAGCAATCGTCCTGACTTGGGCTTCCAAAACGCTGCAATTCTAGGTTTGAGCCAAGTTTTTTTTTTTTTTGTAGAGACAGAGTCTCACTGTACCGCCCTCGGTAGAGTGCCGTGGCATCACACGGCTCACAGCAACCTCTAACTCTTGGGCTTACGCGATTCTCCTGCCTCAGCCTCCAGAGCAGCTGGGACTACAGGCGCCCGCCACAACGCCCAGCTATTTTTTTGTTGCAGTTTGGCCGGGGCTGGGTTTGAACCCGCCACCCTCGGCATATGGGGCCGGCGCCCTACTCACTGAGCCACAGGCGCCGCCGTTTTTTTTTTTTTTTAAACACAAAATTTAGAAAATATAGACAAACCTCTTTACCTAACAATTGCAATCAGTGTAACCTGGCTTATTGTACCCTCAATGAATCCCCAACAATAAAAAAAAAAAAATAATAATTAAAAAAAAAGAAAGAAAATATAGACAAACCTGGAGAAAAGTGTTACTTTATTTAAGCAAACATAACTTAGGGTGAAGAGGCCAGAAACTACAGCCATGGCTGGAAGGGATTTGCTAAGAAGTAATTCAAGAGAAAAAGGACTGAGTATCATTTTTCCTCTTCAAACTTTTTTGCATTTTCCATAAGAGACAGAGATTATTTCTATAACATATGACACAGGGGTTGTTGTGGAGGAGGGGTTGTTTAAATGATTCTATAGATAGCACTGTATTTTGGGTACCCAGAGAAATAATTCCAGTAGACAACAATCTATCTATCATTTTCCCCCTTTTTGCTAAAGATAATGTCCTCTTTTTTTCCTCATTATTTAAGAAGCAGTAATCCAGGGCCAGGTTTTGAACTTCCCAACCTGCCCTCGGGACCAAGAAGTGTCTCGGGGCTACACTGAGGAAAGTGAGTCTCCTGGCTCTGTGGGAGAACCTCAGGGAAGGGAATGCTTTAGCAGAAGAGGGACCACCATCACTGAGGGGCACTGAGTAGTAAGCAGCAAGTAGGACTCCCATGCTGCCTTTTTCCCTAGTTTGCATAGATTTTTTCCTGA